>NC_134530.1:131805970-132139720 GCF_050624435.1 Tenrec ecaudatus
AGGGTGACTCTATTTGCAACCACCTGGTTGGCACCCAGAAGCATGGCTGCTTCCGTGCTACAATGGCAGAGTGGGGCACTAATGACAGAGGCCACAGTGTTCATAGCCCCAGACATTTCCCTCTTAGTCCTGTGAAGAAAGAGTTCCTGACATCCCAGTGAGGAACTTTCTCTCCTTATTTATACTCTGGTTTTCCACAACAGGTAAGTAAGCATGAATGCTTCATTCCTTTTGTGCTGGTTCTTGAATTAAACCACTTGACTTACCTCCTCCTTCTAGTTATTACTCATGTCATGACAAACTTAATGTCACCATTTCCTTCAACTTTCTGGACAGTGGGCAGATTTCCATTTCCAAACTATAATCCTTTTCGATGGATACTACTCAGATTTTAGGCTTGTCTGGTGATTTTGCTGACGTACTCAGATTCTCCATTGTTGCAGTGGACTAGATACATATGCAAGGAGCTCTGGTGACCTCCTGAGTTAGCACCGGGCTTGTTAAGCCACCAGCTGCTCTGAGGGAGAAAGATGAAGCTGAAGGACAGGTAAACATAATAGTGGGCAGGAGGGAAGAAAAAGAGGGAAGAGCTAGAAATTAATAACCATCTATCTAGGTATAAATATAGATATGTATATACTCATAAATGTATAAATATATCATGGTACATTCATTAGTCAGTGCACACATATGTGTGCGTATGCAAGTACAATAAAGAAGCAGACAAACTTTGGGCCTCTATTTAAATCTTACCTCAGTACAAGAATGTTTGTTCTAATAATGGGTCACTGTATGATACTCACCATCCCGACAAGATCACTGAAGACAAAAGGGGTGCATAAGCAAATGTGGTGAAGAAAGCTGATGGTGCCCGGCTATCAAAAGATACAGAATCTGGGGTCTTAAAGCCTTGTAGGTCAATAAGTGGCCATCTAGCTGAGAAGCAACAAAGCACGCATGGAAGAAGCACATCATCTGCGTGATCATGAGATGTCAACAGGAGTAGGTATCAGAAGTTCAAAACCAAGCACTCAAATTGACAGGAAGAAGCATAGACAAAGGGGAGACCCAAAACCCACCTGTAAAATAATCGGACAGTCCCTCACATACGGACCATAAGGGAGGACAGATCTATCCAGGGTGCAGTATAGCCCAGATGAACCACATAACCATCCTCTAGTTCTTTAGTATTCCTTCCCCTTCTGTTATGGTTCCAGTTTTCCCGCCTTAAGCTTGTTAGACTTGCGAATATTCATTTGCATAATAAGGATGGTTTGGTGCTTGAAATGAAAGAGAGATAAAACTGTCAGAAACAGTAATGGGAGCAACGATTCCCTGAGCATACAGGAAGTGGGGAGAGGGGAAAACGATAGCAAAGATAACTGTGTAACCCCACTCAAGGGAAATTAATAACAGAATTGTAGGGGAACAGATACAGTGGACAGTGTAAGATATGGCAAATAATAATAGTAGCTATAAGCATATGGGTTCCTGGGGGGTATGGTGGGGAGGGAGGGGATAAAATGGAACTGGTATCAAAGAAGTCAAGAAAAAAGAAAATGTTTTGAAAATGATGGTGGCAGTAATTGTACAATTATACTTGATCTAATTGAATTATGGAGTGTTATAATATCTGTAAGAGCTCCCAATAAAATGTTTTTTTAATTACACCCTTTAGGGAGTTCTAATTTCTTCTATAGGGTTCCCATGATTCTTGAATTAACTAGATGGTAGTGAGTTTGAATTACTTTTAAAAATGCATATATGCTTCCACATATATGTCTACACATACATTTATATTGAACCTTATATACAAAACACAGTGGGATTTTCTGGCAATTAACTTCATGAACTTTCAAAATTGGTTAGATTCCAATTGCAAATAAATCATCCCCTCCCTTTTATTCCCTACATGAAACTTTCAAACTGAGAAGCAAGAAATTGCACAGCTGGCAGGCACCTAGCCGTAAGCAGAGCTCTCTTCAACGGGCAGACCCTGATAAGGCCTCAGAAAGTATGTATATGCTTGCTGGTTCCTGCAGATATTTCCCACATTTCTTCCTAATTTTGAATGATCAACATCGAGGTTTCCCTTTGTTCTGCTGCTGATCATTCTCCTGCATGATTATGGAACAATGCATGTCAGTTTCTGAGGCGCTTAGTTTCTTCTTTTACAAAACAAAGAGTGAAATCAGATTGTCTCTATAATTCTTTTTGCTCCACAGATTCTCGGATACGAAAGGGCTTAAAAACGTTCATGGGGCGGAGGGAATCCTGTTATCTTTTCACTCCATTTCCCATGAACTTTTTGAAGCCCCTTGACTATATCTATGATCCTCTAAAAACATGCTTTCAGAAAAGGCGAGCCTTGGCCAAAGATACAATGAACATTAAATTAGCTTGCTTATTTTCCAGGCTCTTGTGTGAGACAAAATGTTGTCTGCCCCACCCTCTCATCAGTGACACAGAGCTGCTGCTTCCAGGGTTCTCTGTGGAAGGCAGCTTCATAATCTCCATCTCTTAGGCACAGTCCTTCTAAGCACGCGTGCTCAGAACTAGTTGAAATCACGACTCTTGTTTGTAATTCTTTCAGAAAGTGAAAAACGCTCACACTCTGAAACAGTCACACCCACCCACCCCGCCCCCTCGCTTTTTTTCCTGACAGAATACTTGGTCTGTGTAAATTCAGGAAATTAACGAGTGTGCCTGCCTGGATGTAGGGGATTTGGGAAATATTTTGTGAGATAATATTTTCTCAGAAACATATAAAATAAAACTTTTGTTTAAAATAGCTTGTCTAGAATGGGACAAGGAAAAATAGATCCAAATGGATTTTTTTTAATGGCCTTAACAAAAGCAAAGCAACACCAAAGCAGCATTTACGAAATACCGGATTCATCTTTTATTTTTGCCAGATTTCTTTAATCAGATCAATGTAACTCGTTGATTAGGCTTTACAAGCTTTAAGAAAAGTCAGAACCACTTATACTGAAAAATAGGACTCAGGATGTAAATTATTCACAGTTCATTAGACTAAGACAAGCATTTCTCAAACATTTCTTTATGCTTGAGAAAAGCGACATATTGAACTCTATTTTACTGTGAGGCTCAAAATGGCAATTAACAGTCTTAAGCTGCATATAAAACCCAATATGAACTGCATTTACAAGAAAATTGTGTGAGAATCAAATTATGTTATCTTTGGTTTGAAGAACTAAGAAATAATTGCCAATAAGTATTCATGTATAGGACCAATTTTTTTGAAACAAGTTATTTTAATTACTACTAGTGTCAGGAGAACGTGAGGGTGATTTTATTAGATTTAATGTGTTTGGTGGAGCTGCCTGACGGTAGCTGATATTCTTGACAAGACATTAGGATTTATTTTCTACTTAGATTTTTCATCTCAGACCAATGCTATAATAAAACTGTTTTATTTTACATTAATCTCTCACTTGTCGTACTTTAAAAATCTTCTACTAAAAAAATAGAGCTGAATGATGATTTTCACAGTACTATTTTTAAAAGCTGCAGAACATCTCCTGGAATGAATAAGAAGCAGATAAATGGACTTAACGCGGCTATGAACTACTCCCGATGGTTAATGATAGTTTGTGTTATATCACTTGGGGAAGGATCTACCTGTTGTTTCTGTCTTCACACTCTTTGATACAACAACCAGTAATTTGAAATTTACTGCTATACTAGGCAAATGTCTTCCCTTTAAGAAAGGGGGAACCGATTATAAGAATCTAAGTATAGCCTTCTCCCTGGGGGATGAACAACAGAGACAGGGGAGAGGGGAAACGTCAGACAGTGTAACATATGACAAAATAATACTAATTTATGAATTATGATGGCCCGTGAGGGGGGTGGAAAGGAGGAGCTGATATTAAGGGCTGAAATAGAAGGTAAATGTTTTGAGAATGATGATGGCAACAAATGTACAAATGTGCATGACCCAATGGATGTATGTATAGATTGTGATAAAAATTGTACAAGCCCCCAATAAAATGATTTTAAAAACCCACTCTGTCCCCTACCTTGCAAAACAAATAAACAAACAAACAATCAAATATTTATAAGAGAATGAAACAAACAGCAAAACGTGTGTCAGGCCAGTGAAAGCAAGTAGAATTAACTGTGGTATACAGCAAAAACTCAGAGGAGAATATATCTCAATGTTAATATTAGCATCATGTGGTATAAATTAGCACTTTGCAAGGTTTCTATTGACTATTAATTTACAGTTATTCTAAAATGAAAGAGCTTTCATTCGGTTTGGAGGAAAAGTCAGAATCAGAGGCAGAAGAAAACCACAGTTATGAAAATAAATCTCTAGAAGAAGGCGAAGGGCAAGGTGAAGAATGTCCTAATCTTACCTTCATCATGATCTTATTAGCATTGCTCAGTGAGTAGTTCAAGTATCAGTCCATAGTCTCATGACTCTGTCTCATAAATATGTCAAGTGCTAAGTATAGTTATTTTAATAGTCTGTGTTGGTGGACCATCATGGATTTAATTAAGAGACAACTAGTGTATGAAATATGACACAAAAGCACAAGACTTAATGGAGAAATGTTTTACTGCAGATTTAAATCAGGGCCACAGACTTAATGATGATCCAGGCTCAGAAATCCTACTTAAATTTAATTAATGCAGACTAGTGCAGACCTGTTCATATAAAAGAAACAGAAAACAGACATTAAAAACATTAATGATTTAAGATTCTCAAAGTACACTGCCTTATTTATAAGGGTACGTGAACATGGATCGGTAATAGCTTATTGTTTGGGATTTTACTATATGAGGGCTTTAGAGTATAAGCAGTATAAAAGTCTTTTAAAATATCATTTCCAGCCTTCTCATTTTTGTGGATGTGTAGAAAGCATCATCTCCTTTATTTCTTAGCAAACCAGCAGAAAACACAGAATGTAGTGTAGTGTTAGCCATTTTGTTCAGATAGTGACTGAGGAAAATGTAATTGGATTCTCTCTTTTCAAAAGGAGTGCAGGGTTCCTTCTCTAACTTAGTCTCACAGATGGGTATGAAGAACGGGATAGATGAATTGCATGTTTTATAAAGTGTTCTTTGTTTTTTATTTTTGTTTGATTAGACCACTGAATCAGAAAATCTGGCATCACTTCTATTTACAACTGTAGTATTATTGCAGAGCAAAACCATCATCAAGTACCTTATGAACTGGCGGAAAATACAAGTCTTAATATTTTTCAAGAACTCAAGTAACTTATGAGATTTAGCTTTATAATATTTTCTATAGACTATGCTGTTTTAATAGACTATGCTGTTCCATACCTTGAGTCACAGATTTTAATCCTTACTTCAGATTCATATTTTCTGTTGCATTTTTATTTTCAGTTTTACTCAAACATGTCTATGGCATGCAATTTTGAAAATTTGCACATACTGTTATCCCAATTTCTTCTTTACCTGTTTTTTGTTAACAAACCTTTTATCAGAGTCCATACAGTTTATCAGTTACCCAAATAATTTCTATCTTGATTCATAGCATTAGCCATTCAGAACAATCATTCATGTATTTTATGCCCTTATTTGTTTATTGGTGATATATATATCTCTCTCTAATCTTTTCATTTTAATTGATGCTGTAATGTATCAAAAGAAAAAAGCTTTCATGCACTCTAATTTATTTCGCTACAATCAGCCCTTTCTGGTATGCTTTACTTATTTTATTTGAATATCCCGGTTGAGAAAACATATATCCATTTAACATATTTAAAATGTTTCTAATATAGTGTTCCTTTTCTAGAGTACCATTCTTTGTGGGAAAAAAGCTTCTTTTAAAAAAGTACATGATTATTGATACAGGCTTCTATCACATGTACTTTACAGTTTACATACATGTGGACATCCTGATCTATGTTTAAAAATGAAAACATTGTATGTGACTTTATAAATAAATAATATCCATATTTAGTCCTTTCTCATTCATGTGCTTCATCTGGAGCTCCTGTATGATCCAAATGCCACTAGATATGTCAATGTCTCACTGTTGATTTGAGCGGCTTTTTGAGATTTTGATTAGAATAACCTTTAAGAGGTTGGTTTGTTTAAAAGGCAGTTAAACAAAAATATTCATAGCTTTTATTAACCTTTTATTACTTTTAAAAATAGTCATTACAGTGGGACTACAAAAATTAGAGGGCAATATTTTATCAGAACTAACTGGCATGAAACTACCAGAAACTATTTTTTCCATATTATCAAATATCTAAGTCTTAATATAAGATAGCCTGAAGTGAGTTTGGATGACTATTTGGAAGTCATATAAGTATTTATATCAAATAGCTGCAATTCAGATTTTTATAGATCTATAAAATGAAACAATTACAGTTTTAAAATTCAGACATAAAAAGTAAAACAAAATAAAAAAATCTTCGCTGCCATCAAGTCGATTATGATTCATTGCAAACCTTTATAGGATTTGAAAGAGCAAACAGTCTCATCTTTCTCCTTCCAAGTGGCTGCTGGTTTTGAACACCTTTCTCTCTGGTTAGGAGTCAGTGCTTACCGAACAGCCCCCATCAAGGCTCTCCTGTCCCATGCTCCTGCCATACTGTTAGTTGCTGTGCAGGTGCCTCTGGTTGACAGTGATTTATGGTTAAGTGCACAAAGCATTGCAGAAGGTGGTCAATGGCTTGGCAAGGTGCTCGAGGACTTAGAATAAGCACTACTGGAAAACAGGTAACAAGGAAGTGATGGGGAGAGGCAGGCGGATAGACCTCTTAGAATGGGCTGAAAAAGCAAAGATATTTGACGCCTCTGATTGCTCACCAAAAGTTTACCTCTGCAGAAGAGGATTGTAAGCATCGAATGGAAAGGCTCGCACATGCAGTGGAAACCTGCCGTCCTCTTTCCCAAGCAACTCCTGTCGTTCGTTGCTCAATGGGCTTGCATATGAAGTGGCCGTGGTGGCGGGGATGGGAGGTACGCAGGGGCTCAACAACTTGGACTTCCACTCACAGAGGCTGAGTTAGTCATAGCCGTGGCTGCGTGCTGGATCTGCCGGCATCAGACACCAAGCTTCCTTGGAAAGACCAATCAGCAAGTGTTGCCAGATGGGTTACATAGGCCCTTTTCCATCATGGGAAGGGCAGCATTTTGTTCCTAATGAAAGTGACACTTATTCTCAATACAGACTTGATTTCCCTACATGCAATGCTTCTGCAAAAACTATCATCTTTGGACTTACAGGATGACTTCTCTACTCTCCTGGTATCCAACAAAGCACCACCTCAGATCAAGGCAAATGAAGTACAGCAATGGCTCAAGCTCTTGCTCCTGCAATTCACTGACCTTTCTTTGTTACCCATCAGCACGAAACAGCTGTTTTTATAGGAGAATGGCATAGCCTTCTAAAGACACAATTTTGGCGCCAACAGTGGTAATACCTTGCTGTTCTGGTCCAGTTTTCCAAGAGGCTATACGTGCTCAAAACTAGCATCCAAAAGATGCTTTTATTTATCCAAGAGCAAGGACTTATCGATCCAGAAACAAGAGTGGAAAGGATATAGCATCATTCACAATAATTCTTAGTGACGATCACAATTTTTTTGTTCCCTGCCCCTATGACTTTATGCTTTTAGGGTTAGAAAATCTTAGTTTTAAAGGGAATGATATGCCCACCTGGATACACAATACAGATTCCATAAAATTGGAAGTGAAGAATGCCAACTGACTGCTTTAGATTCCTCACAACTCTGGATCAACAGGCAAATAGGGAATTTTGGAGTTGGTTCGTGTGATTGATCCAAAGTACCAAGGGGGAAGGGGATCGATAATATAAAATGGAGGTGAAAAGAGAGTATCTAGAGTACTGGAGAGCCCTTAGGGCAATGGTTCTCAACCCCTTTCAAGGGGTCACCTAATACCACCAGAAGACACATAAATATTTCACAATATATAATTATATATTGTTTTGTGATTAATAACTATGCTTTAATTATGTTCAATTTGTAACAATGAAAATACAACCTGCATATCAGATATTTACACTATGATTCATAACAGTAGCAAAATTATAGTTATGAAGTAACAGTGAAAATAATTTTATGGTTCGTCACCACAACATGAGGGACTATATGAAAGGGTCGCGGCATTAGCAAGGTTGAGAACCACTTACTTGGGGGGTCTTTTATTACTACTATACCTGTGATAAAAATCAATGGTAAACCACAGTAACTCAATCCCTATATGACTACTAATTGCTTAGACTCTTCAGGAATAAAGATCAGACAACTATTGAAAGCTATATGGTGAGTCCTAAAACAGGCGTTAATAGAAATGCCTTATGATCCAGCAATACCATTACTGGGCAAAAACCCAAGTTCACCATAGCAAGAAGTTGGAAACAGCCTAAATTCCCACCCATAGAGGATTGAATTTAACAAAACAAAACACCCTCTAGTATATACACACAGCTGAATAGTATGCATCTTTTTTTTAAGTCTTTATTTTAATTTTTTTAAATCTTTTAATTGAGGGCTCATATAATTCTTATCTCAATTCATACATTCATCCATTGTGTCAAGAACATATGTACATTTGTTGCCATCATCATTCTCAAAACATTTGCCTTCTACTTGAGCCCTTAATATCTGCTGCTCATTTTCCCCCTCTCTCACCACCCCCCTACCTCATGAACCCTTCACCATTCATATATTATTATGATTACTTTGTCATATATTACACTGTCTGATGTCTCCCCCTGCCCTCTTCTCTGCTTTCCCTCCCCCAGGGAGGAGGCTATACGTAGATTCCTGTAATCAGTTCCCCCTTTCTGAACTACATTCTCTCCACCCACCCTCCTCATCACAGGCCCTGGAGGAGTCATCTGTCCTGGATTCCTTGTGTTTCCAGTTGATATCTGTACCAGTGTACATCCTCTGGTCTATCCAGATTTGCAAGGTAGAATTGGGATCATGATAGTGGGGAGAGGGGACGTTTTTCAGAACTAGAGGAAAGTTATATGTTTAATCGTTGCTACCCTACCTGGTTCATCTCCTCCCCACAACCTCTCAGCAAGGGGTGTCCAGTTGGCTAGCATTGGGCTTTGAGTATCCACTCTGCGCTTACCCACATTTTAAATGATATGATTTTTTGTTCCTTGATTCTTGATACCTGATCCCTTCGATAGCTAGTGGTCACACAGGCTGGTGTGTTTCTTCAGTGTGGGCTTTGTTGCTTCTGAGCTATATGGCCACTTGTTTATCTTTGAACCTTTAAGACCCCAGACGCTATATCTTTTGATAGCTGGGCACCATCAGCTTTCTTCACCACATTTGCTTATAGTATGCATCTTTAAAAACAATCTCCGGATAGGGCAAGATATGACAAAATAACGATGTATAAATTACCAAGGGCACATGAGGGAGGGGGGAAAAGGGGAGGGAGGGGAAAAAAAAGAGGACCTGATGCAAGGGGCTTAAGTGGAGAGCAAATGCCTTGAGAATGATTGGGGAAGGGAATGTATGGATGTGCTTTATACAATTGATGTATGTATATGTATGGATTGTGGTAAGATTTGTATGAGTCCCTAATAAAATGTAAAAGAAGAAAAGAGAAAAAAATGATTAGGGCAAAGACTGTACAGATGTGCTTTATACAATTGACGTATGTATATGTATGAACTGTGAAAAGAATTGTATCAGCCCCAATAAATTGTTAAAATAAAAAAAATAAAATAATAAAAAAACAATGATGACACCATGAGACACCTCAGGACATGGAGGGTTCTGCAAAAACATTACGCTAAGTGAATTTAGTCAATCACAAAAGGACAGCTATTATATGAGTTCACTGATCTTGAGGCAAGCAACAGGATGGACAGAAGCTCAGGCTTGCAAGGCATCCAGTCTTCTGGCCAGGGCGGCCAGCCAGAATGCTAGAGAGTTGCCAGTGAATCTCATATGAGGAGGTACTCCCGAAAATGCAGTTTTTTCTCCACAGCTATGTATTTTATTTTTCAAGATACTCTCCACAACACTTAATATATCCGTCAAATCTGTGATTCCATTCTTGGAAAGAATTTTCCAACTCATCTGTTTGGATGGCTGACAGCACCTCCCCCACCTTTGTTTCTCTCACATCTTCTACGTCCTCAAATTGCTGTCCTGTCATGTCCCTCTTCATTCCTGGAAACTAAAAGAAGCTGACAAATGTATACTCTCGGTAAGTATTTTGAAGGTCACTTTGGTGGAGGGCTCCTCACATTGTTAAGGGCAGGAATGTTGGCTGCTGAAAAGCTGCCAGGCAAATTTATGATGAAGTTCCCTTGGCCAAGGAGACAGCCTTGTCAGAGGCATGAGGGACACCAAAGGGAAAGCCACATCCTGAGAGGGGAAAGGGGGCAGACATGTCTGGGGGAGCACAGTGCCTGGCTGCTGGTAGGAGAGGCGGTATGACCGACCTCCAAGAGAGAGCAGGGGTACTGTACTGTTAAGGCCCTAAGAAGAGGCATCCCTGGTCATATGTTTCGGATGAGGCCCGGTGGCCCCAGTTTCTGGGCACATCCTGGATCTTTGTGGCACATCACATGCAGCAAAGGCTGAACCAGTGAGATGCAGTGTGGAATCTCCACTAGGTCAACTAGACTTCCTCAAACACACTTGAACCTGAGGACTTGAGACTGAAAATCCATGGTGTTTGGAGAAGCAGAAGACAGCTGTACCATCATTATTGAACTGTTGGTAGGTGGACAATCTTTGACCTACTACATCAATGCCCGATATGCTGTTGAGATATATATTATTCTAGCAAACCTGCACTGGCATTCTACGTGAATATTATTATAAATTTTCCCTGATAATAGCCTCCCATTGCGTGTGTAAATGGAGTCCAGCCACGAAATGGTTGATTTTGTATAAATTAATAATTCAGGTATTGCGACAGCCTACAAAATCCAATATCCCTCTCTAAACAGTGCTCTAAAAATTAGTACCAGGGGCTAATCAGTGACAATATTAACAGAAGATTTTTATGCCCCAGGGAGAGATTTATAAGACTCTCATAAATTAACATGGGAGTCTAAATGGAGCCAAAAAAGATAAAAACATGGACTCAGGAATGGGTTTGGGGCTCACACTAATCCTAGCTCTAATTTGAGAAAAATTAGTTCTTACATTATGGCCCTCATCAACACTCACCCCTAAGAAGGGAACGCAGAAGATAGGGTGCTATAGCAAAGTGTGGTGAAGAAATTAGATGGTGCCCAGCTCTCAGATGGAGTCGTATAGGCTTGTTTCCCCACAAGCAGTCATGTAAGTTGATGTTAACTGAATCTGCATGGAAGAAGCACACCAACAACAGTTACTGAAGGATTGCTAGTAGCACCCCATGTTTTCTGATTGTGGTAGTAATTGTCCAATACTGCTTGATGTGATTGAACTATGGAATGCTATGATATCTATATTAGCTCCCAATAAAATGGTTTTGGAAACAAATAAACAGATGATGAATCAAAGCTAAACAAAGAAGAAGAGAAAAAAATGTTTGAATCACCCCATCAGAAAAAAAAAACTATAACCAACTAAGATGCGTGTTTAGGACAAATGGTCTGTAGAGCAGATGGTGGGAGAAGATGTCTAATTAGCTCCCAACCTACCACTTGGAAATTGCCTTCCTCTACAATGTGGTGAACCATTTCCTTGATCTAAACTTCTCTATATATGTGTGTGTGTGTGCTAATGTGGAGAGAGACAGAGAGAGAGAGAGAGAGAGAGAGACTGATTGCTGTGTCCTACTGAGTCAGTTCCAGTCCATTGTAGCCCTCTGTACAGCATAGCACCATCCTGCACCTTATTCACGCTTGTTGGGTTTGAGACTGTTGTTGTAGCTGCTGCATCATCCACATCACTGTTGGCCTTCCTCCTTTTCACCACCTTCTATTTGCTAAACATAATGTCCTCTTCTAGGGACTAGCTTCCCCCAAAACGTGTCCAAAATACATAAGGCACAATCTTACCATCCTTGTTTCGAAGAGCGCTCTGGCTGTATTTCTTCCAAAACATATTTACTTGTGGTTTTTTGGCAGTACTTTCAATTCTTCTCCAATACTATAGTTGAACTTTTAATTAGTTTGCTAATTATAAATCTGTATAAATATATATATATATATATACATAAGCTATACTAGTATCACTTCTTTAGAGTACCCAGCCTAAGACACATGACTAACACTATCAGTATTTGTGAATATGTAAAGATTAGCAATAAATTTCTGACAAGGCTGGCCAAATAAAGGAAGAAAAAGGGAAAAAAGAAAGCAAAAATAGATATGAGAACATAATAAAGCCTAATTTTAGCCAACAAAGAAGAGATTTTTTTTCCAATTAAAAAGCATGAAATGATGAAAATGCTAGAATTCCTGGGAAAATATAATTTTCCAAAACTGACTGAGGAGTTAGTGTGATTTTCACTGGTTTTCAGGAACGGGTTGTGAGATCTTTCTTCCTTGTCTTTCTTAGTGTGGAAGCTTATCTGAAACCCATTCAGCACCCACAGTAACACACAACCTCTGCGGAATTGTGGCTGCAGTTGGGTGTGCCCTGGCCAGAAATTGAACCCTAGTTTTCTGCTTGCATGGCAAGAATTCTATCATGGAAGCAGCACAAGGAATTCTTGCAAATGTGTTTCAGGAATCGTGCTGCCGTGTCCATGGCATGGTTATAACAACAGAAGAAAACAACAAGTAAAAGCAAATAAGACTTTTGATATTATATTTTATTATGTTGGAAGTACAGCCAGAATGCTCTTTAGGAGCATGGATGACAGACTGGTCTCATGTACTTCGGGCATGCCATCAGAACGGTGAGTCCCCAGAGAAGGTCATCATGCTCCGTAGAAGGTCTTTGAAAGCAAGGATGACACCAGAATGGTAGTTTGGCACCATGGCTGGCCACAGTGTCCTGAAATATAACAACTATGATAATCGTGAGAGGCTGGGAAATGCTTTCTTCTATTGTGCAGGGCGTTGCTAGGATTCGGGACTCTGTGACAGCTCACCGTGACAAATAATATTGTAAAACTCTCTGCCATCTGGTCAATTCCAATCCATAGTGACTTTATAGAACAGAGTAAAATGGATCTCTGAAGGTTTCAAGGCTTCAAATCTTTATGGGGCCCAACACTTACCTGCCAGCACCACCAGGGCTCAACAATATTTTACTGAATACAAACATTTTAATGAAGACAAACGAGCCTCAGACATTCTGATGGGAGTGCCCGTGGCTTTCATGGCACCACCAAGGTAAGGTAGCACTCACTAACCGTCACCGCCACCGCCGACAAAGGATGTCAACAATTTCTGCAGCCATCAAACAGTGCCACTCATCTCTCAGACTGGAGCTCTGTGTCATGCAAACCCCACTGAAATCTTGGTTGTGTCAGTTGCTATTTGTGTGATCCAGAGCAAACTTTACATATTTTTCTTGCCACTGTCTTATTCTTCATGTGCCTGCAGGACAGACTAGAACTGGCTCTGAGTTTCCAGGGCTTTAAAGTTGTGGAGGAGCAGACAGCCTCATTTCAATTTCCTGCTGAGAAGCAGCTGTTGCCTTCGGACAGCTGACCTGTGGCAGGCAGCTCAAGACGCCACTCCCTAATCCTCAAGTTGGAATCAGCAAGATAATGTTAAATCAGAAAACATTCTTTTGGTTTGCCATGAACTGCTGAGAAAGGAATAGTTCAGTGTGGCCCGGAAGTCATCAGAATTGCTATGCCCTGAGTTAGCGCTTGAGTGTTTTCCCTCTGCCAAGATGCGCGTGGTTACTCAACAAAGGACTGGAGTGATTTTAACTATAATGATGTATTCAACATACAGAACACGGACCTTTTTAGATGTCGATGGGTATCCATGTGTGCTAACTTACTGCAGCTGCAGAAACACCAGAACATGTTCAGATTTAATAATTTAAACAATTTTGTTTGGATTATTCGTTTCCTCATCACTTACTTACTCCAAAGTGTGTTTACCTAATATAACAATGGCACTTAAAATATAATTTATTGGGTTATAGCATTGTGCTAAGTTCTAGGAGCAGCACTTTACTTTTTAATCTCATTTCATTCTCACCATAACCCAGGACCATTGCATACTACACAGGTAGTGCTTGATAAAACACTTTCAAACATGATAATATCACCAAATAATGTTAAACCTTCACTTAGAGAGAGATATTATAGTCAATCTTTTGGCTTGTCATGAACTGTTAAGAAATTAATAGTTCAGGGTGGCATAGAAGTCATAAGAATCATTTTGAAACAATTAAATATAAGAACAACTAGTTCATCTCCCTGAAAATCAAGGAAAAATTTTAATTAAAAGTGTTTGTCAATATCAAAACGATCAAAATTTCAAAGTGGTAAAATGCAGTGTTGATAAAGGACCTAGAGTCAGATACCTTCATTGTTTGTGGCATATAAATTGTGAAAAAGTTTCTATAACATTCTTGCAAAAGAGTTAGGTATATTTAAATTCGTGAGCTAGCAAAAGTAAATATGCAAAGGGAGTAATAAAAATGTGTCTGAAGACCTAAATATAAGAACTTCTCAACATTGCCTGATAATTCAAACAAATGCAAATGATTAATGGTTTAGTGTATACATTATAATAATATGTGGCTATTTAAAATGCAGTTCTAAAGAAAATAATATAAAATCATTTATGATTTAAAATTAAATTCAAAAGTAGATTAAAATGAATATATATTGTTTTGCATTTTCCAGGCATATCTATATGTAAACTTATATATAATTATAAATATAAGATTGAAGTAGTGTATTTAATTACACTATTTATAGAAATGTTAGGAAAATGTTATAGAAATATTAATAAGATATTTACTCATTGCTTATTCAAATATTTTAAAACCTCAGTAATAAACATATAATTTTTAGAATAGGAAAATAATTACAATGGCTAATAAAAAGATGAGTTAAGGAGATATAAGTCTCTACTCACTCTTCTAAGACACATCAATAAAAAGTCAGTGAAAATGATAGCAGGTTGGAACAAGAGATAATTTATAGGAGAAAGACATAAACCACTTTCTCATTAATCAAAATTTACTGGAAGAGAATGAAAATGACATTGTTTAGCATCAGCATGAAAATTCAAATCACAAATAACAGGGTGCTTGAGCTTAGGGAAATTATTGTATCCATGTATGTTAAATATTTTCACATTACAGTCAATTATTTGTTCCCAACCGCGGTGTGGCTCAGCTCGAAGGAGCACATTAAATTATCGCCATGCTTGCTACTGAAATCATGTTCAAATCCTTGCTTCCAAGAGGTCCCTTGGCAGAGTGAGCATGGTAGCTTCCACAGTGATGCCCGTCACAAGTCCTGGGGATCGCTTGCGCGTTTTCTAGTGATTCGGCGCAATACTTGCTATTGTTGACTGCTGTCCCAATGACCTTCGCTCGAGACGACCGCATGCACAGCAGAATCGAACTGCTGTGATCCATAGGTTTTTATTGGCGGATTTTCTTTTCATAAGCAAACATCCAGACATTTCTTCCCAGTCTGTCTTAGTTTGGAATATTGGGCGAAATCTGCTCAGCATCATAGCCACATAAGCCTTTACTGACAGAGGATGGTAGGTATGCATGAGGTGCACTGGCCAGGAGTCAAGCCAGCGTCTCCTATATTGAAGGTAAGGGTTCTGCCCTTAAGCCAAACCTGAATCCACCAGAAGCTTCAGCGGCTTCTCCTATACACTCATGTTTGAGAAGAGTTGGTGTGGAGGAAAACCTGTGAGCATTTAAAGCGCAGATCCAAATAATGAGAACAGAGAACCAGGAGGGGAAGGGGACTGTGGTGCGGGTGGGAGTGGGAACATCAATCACAATGATCTACATATAACCCCTTCCTAGGGAGATGGACATCAGAAAAGTGGGTGAAGGGAGACAGCGGTTGGTGTAAGACATGGGGGGGGGATTATAAATTTATAAATTATCAAGGGTTCATGAGGGAGAGAGGGTGGGGGAGGGGTAAAATGAAGAGCTGATATCAAGGGCTGAGGTAGAAAGAAAATGCTTTTGAAAATGATGGTTGCTGGGTGCTTTTGTTTCAGGTACAGCGTTCCAGTTGATGGCAATGGGCCAGAGCAATACTGTGATGTATGCATGGGGGCTGTTCCTTTTCAGCAGCCTCCATAGCCCGGTCACTGGTACATGGCAAAAAAAAAAAAAGAAAGAAATGATGGTAACATATGTACAAATGTGCTTGACATAATGGATGGACGGATGGGTTGTGACAAGAGCTGTAAGTGTCCCCAATAAAATGATTTAAAAAATATATATGCATGACTGACTTTCCTCTACACTTTTCTTTTTTGGTAATACAGTTTAAATTCTGCCCCCTGGATTCAAACTGTACAAATTCAGTCATTATGTTTTCTTGGCTCTCATTCTTTGTGTCTTGATTTTCTTGATCACCTCCTCCTCCTTCTTAATTTCTATCCATACTTCTTATCCTCACTCTGACTTTATCATCTTTGTTCTTGCTACTTATTACATAATTTGATATAAGTAGGTTATGTGAATCCTTGAACTTCAGTACCTTTATTTGTGAAAGAAACAGAACAACAGCACTATAACGGTCTCCATGATTGCTGGGATGATGCGATTGAATGGATGTGTGTGCGTCACACAACTGCAACTCCACATGTGGCCCTGCTTTTTATACCAGCACAAGGTGCTCTTAGAAATTTTGTGGAAACTGAGAACAAAAGAATGAGAGTGTCAGGTTTAGAGTCTTCTTCATGATGTTACTTCTTAGTTGAAGGATCTTGGTGAATAAGTAAAAGTTAATAAGACAAAAAAAAACTTCTTTAAAAATAAACCCCGATAAGTAGTTTAATTAAACAATCAACTTTATCAAATAATTACTTGATATCCAGAAACAATTAGTGGCCCAGTTAAGCCATTTAACTGATTTATTATCCAACTATTTTTATATCAAAATACATGTTTCTTTCTCATCTATATTTTTAGATTTAAATTCAGTCACTTTCCTGTGAAAAGAAAATGATACAAACTGTAATATTGCATTTAACTGAATGTAAAAATAGCTATTTTAAACAACTGAATACATTAAATTGGTGTATATGGAAAATAGTGGAAATTGCTTTACAAAGAGCAGTTTATTTCAAACAAACCATTATCAGCTACTGGGAGATTTCTTGCTCTCAACTTTAAATAATAATCATGCAAAGAATTGCAGTAAAATGTGTTTTATATATGTGCTCTATACTTGTCCGTGTACCGGAGCAGCATATCTCTGTTACTTTACGAAACTCCAGAGCAATAATTCCCTCACTTGGTTTTCATGCTCTAGGTATCACACTGGTCTTCTAATGATCTCTTTAAGTCCTTCCGTGTAACCATACCTAACACTTGAGGCACAAGACTAAGGAGGTAGTTTTTCTTTTTGACTATTTATGACTATTTGGAATGCATTGAATGTTCTCAGGTGGACAAATAATTCAAAGAAAGTTTAGTTTTTGCTGGATAAGCAACCAATTCAGAAAAATTTAAGTTCACAATTAAAATGTTAACCTAGCATAAGAGATTCCCACCATGTATCTGTCAGTTTACTATATGGGATAGTTAAGGTTTATTGTGCCAACCTGGCCAATAAACATATGCGGGGACAATTAAAGGGTGGTGAGATAAATGGCACGCTTACTCTGGCCTTTCTAGTTCTCGGGTCTTTTGCTCTCTGATGGTAGGAACAGGGTGCAGCTGCATTAGCCAGTTCCCTCCTTCAGCTGGCAAGGCTCACTTCCTGCAAGACATCCCCAAGGAGAAGCCCCATGGACCTAACCTGATGCAGCCCTGGGTGCTGGAGCAGCTGCATGGAGACCCTCTGCCAGCGCTGAGATGCTTACATGCTCACTGATTTGGCTTTCCTCTGTAGTCGACATCATTGCATGTGTTTTGTAAGATTGAGGAGGACTTTATAGATCAGTGTCAGACATATGGGCTCATGTTGGACTTATGGACTTGGACAACACTGGATTGGGTTGCTTTTTAATGTACACTTACCCTTTATGTAAAACCCTCTCTTATATACATGAGTGTCTGTGGATTTGTTTCTCTAGTCTACCCAGACTAACACACTGTGCTGTGGTTCCTTATGTCATTGTTATTTCAAATACCAGTGGATTCCACAAAGTGAGCAGGTTTCAGCAGAGCTTCCAAACTAAGAAAAGACTATGCTAATTCCTCTGAGGAATTAGCAGCTGGAAAACTTATGCAGAACATAGAAACACTGTCAGAACTGAAGGCATAATAAACTGAAGAAAAACACATTGTCAAAGACAGTGCCAGAAGATGAGCCCCTCATATCTGAAAGCATTCAAATCTGACTGAGAAAGAGCTGCCTTCTCAAAGTAGAGGGGAACAAAATGACGGGAATTAAGAAAACCTGTGAGAGTCAAGAATTTAAGACTTCCGTTTACTGACGGGGCACAAATAAAAAAAAATCTACTAATAATCAGAACTTGGAATGTACAAATTATCAATCTACAGGAATTGGAAGTCAACAAAAAGGAAACGGAACATCTAAAGATCAATGTTCTAGGTGTTGTGAGCCAAAATGAACTGGTATTGGCCATTTTCAATCAGGAAATCTTATGGTTTCCTGTGCTAGGAATGACACAATCAGAGGGAATGGTGTTGCAATTATAGGCACAAAAGGGCACTTCAAGATCTATCTTGCTCTTGATCATAGACTAACTACAGCAAATGGACACAATGATGAAGTCAAAGAGCTGAACAGAAAATTTCAAAAGGTAACTAATGAAGATAATGTAAGATATTATAACGAGATATGCAAAGATCTAGTGTTAGAAAACAAAAGGGAAGAACATGATCAGCATGTCTTAAAATGAAAAAAAAATCATGAAAAAATGCAAGCTTTGAGGGTTTTTAAAATCATTTTATTGGGGTCTCATACAGTTCTTATTATAATCCATACATGCATCCATTGTGTCAAGCACATTTGTACATTTGTTTCCATCATCATTCTCAAAACATTTGCTTTCTACTTGAGCCCTTGGTATCAGCTCCTCATTTTTCCTTTCCCTCCTCACCTCTCCCCATGAATTCTTGATAATTTATAAATTATCATTATTTTGTCATGTCTTATACTGCTGGACATCTCCCTTCACCCCCTTTTCTGTTGTCTGTCCTATAGGGGGCAGTTATATGTAATTCTTTGTAATCAGTTCCCCCTTTCCACCCCTTCTTCTCTTTACCCTCCTGATATCGCCACTCTCACCACTGGTTCTGAAGGGATCATCTGTCCTGGATTCCCTGTGTTTCCAGTTCCTATCTGGACCAGTGTATATCCTCTGGTCTAGCCAGATTTTAAGGTAGAATTGGGATCATAATAGTGGGTGGGGAGAAGCATTATAGAACTAGACTAAAGTTGTATGTTTCATCATTGCTACACTGAACCCTGATGGTTCATCTCCTCCCCGTGACCTTTCTGTAAGGGGATGTCCAGTTGCCTACAGATGGACTTTGGGTCCCCACTCTGCACTCCCCTGCATTCACAATGATATGATTTTTTTGTTCCTTGATGCCTGATGCCTGATCTCTTTGACACCTCGTGATCACACAAGCTGAAGTGCTTCTTTATATAGACTTTGTTGCTTTTGAGCTAGATGGCCACTTGTTTACTTTCAAGCCTTTAAGACCTCAGATTCTATATCTTTTAATAACCAGGCACCATCAGCTTTCTTCATCATCTTTGCTTATGCACTCATTTTTCTTCAGCAATCATGTTGGGTAGTTGAACTTCACAGAATGCCAGTTTAATAGAACAAAGTGTTCTTGCATTGAGGGAGTACTTGAGTGGAGACCCAATGTCCATCTGCTACCTTAATACTAAACCTATAAATATATGCACTTAAGGTTATTTCCCCACCATCATATATAAGTATATTTACATATGTACATTCCTGTGTTTAGACCTCTATAGATGCCTTTTGCCTCCTAGTTCTTTGTAACCTAGAGGAATTACTGAAACACAAAGGAAGGCTGAGCATGATAGTGGGACAAGAGGAAAGTCAAGTCTTGAGTTTTGACATTAAAAGATTCTATTGGCAAAATATTGCATTATGCAGTAAGCATCAAAAAATATAGAAATAATACCCAGAAGCAAAGTATCAACAAAACTAAACTAGTCAACATTCCACCATTTCAGTGGGTAGCAAACGGGCAAGAACTAATTGCACTGAAGGAATAAGTTCAAACTTTACGGAAAACATTAGCCACAAACAAGGCTCCAAGAATATCCATTACTGGCATAACATTTCTAGATAAGCTCACTAGAAGCTCTCATTCACATATGCTCAGAAATTTGAAGGACAGATACTTGACCAACTAACTCAAAAATATTTATTTTCATATCCATTTCAAAGAGAGGTGACCTAAGAGAATGTTTGCATTATAGGACAATATGAGTCATAACTTACTCCATGGAAATGAGTTGTGGAGTATATAACTAATGTTGCATGCAAGTAAAATTTACAGAATGCACCCAACAACCGTTGCATCTGTAAATTGACAGGGAGCTATTAGAGGTTCAGACCGGATTCAGAAGAGGGTGTGGGGAAAGGGATATCCTTGCTTGCATCGTATGCGTCGTCACTGAAAGCAGAGAATACCAGAAAGATGTTTACTTATCAACTAAGCAAAGGCATTTGACTCTGCAAATCATAGCAAACCGTGGAAAACCTTGAGAAGAATGGGAATTCCAAAACATTTCATTGTGCTCAAATGGACTTGGACATGAATTAAGAGTCAGTTGTTGGAACAAAACAGGAGAATACTTTATTGTTTAAAAGCAGGAAAGGTGTATGTCAGCGTTCTATGTTCACACCATAATTACTCAATCGGTATGTCAAGCAAAGCATTAGAGAAACTGAATTATACAAAGAAGGTAGCATCAGGATTGAAAGGAGGCTTTGGTGTGCACATGACGCATGATTGCTTCCTGAAAGTGAGGAGGACTTGGAGCCCTTGCTGATGAAGATCAAATATTGTAGCCTTCGGTATAGATTGCAATTTAATGTAAAGAAAACAAAAATCCTCACAGTTGGATGTTACTATGAGTAGCATCAATGATTAAAGGAGAAAACGTTGACATTGTCAAGGATTTTATTTTGCCTGCATCCCCAATCCATGCTCATGGAAGCAACAGTCAAGAGATCAAATGACACACTGTGTTGGGTACATCTACCCACCGCCCACCCCAGGAAGGAGGAAGTAAGAACTCTGATGCTGCTGTAATGATTTAAAGTCTCAGGAACTTAAATGGGCAGGTCTATTCTGACCTCAAGGATGACTACGAGTTGAATTGAACTAGGTGACAGTGAGTTTGGACATCCGTGCAGTGAAGTGAAAGTATTTGTCATGGCTCTTCTATGCAGAGTCTTGGCTCACCCTCACCAAATGCTGGGTGGGATAATTCACATAACATGTACTAGTATCTAAGTTGGGGACTGGTCAATTTTGCCATTTCACTGCGTATAAAATTGAGCCCTTTAAGAAGCAGAAACAGAGGATATTGATACCATCGAAAGGAAGTGCCAAAAAGAGAATTTGCTAGGTCCTGGCCTGAAGCAGTTGAGGTATCAGAGGCTGTGTCACTGACACCATCCTCCTGCTCTGGATAGCCAGAGAATGTCAGATATGAGCCCCACTTCCCCCCAAGCCCCCACCCCTGGACACACACACACACACACATACCATTTCCTCACTCCCAAGCCAATGCAAACTTAACACAGGGTTTTCAGCTTTCGGAACTAAATATATCAAAATAGCTCATTTTCGGTGAAGCTTGATCTAGTGACTTAATTATTGTTCTATTATGTGTTCTTAGCAATTTAAAGATAAAACGCTATGTAATATTTCCAATTTATCTTTAATAAATATCCATAAATTAACAAATGAGAGATGTCTGCACTTTCATTTTTCTATACAATGTGGTTTTAAGTGTAGGAAATTTAATTTTAAGTGTAGGAAATTTTAATATTAAAATCCCTGCACAAGATCAGTTTTTCTATATATGACCTGAAAGTTTCTCTAAGTTGTAGGAATATATGCAGAAACCTTGATTAAACTTGATTTCACAATCTTGTTCAGTTGTAAAGGAATTCTTATCTATTTCTTATATATTTCTGTTCAATACCTAATGGGATATAGTAATGCATTATAATTTAAGGATATTACAGGCAAGAATTTTTATGATTATATTGTATCATCCAGTTGCTTTAGTACAATTTATTTTTAAATGAATAAATTTCAAAATTCATAAATGATTCCCAATTTGCTAGCCAGAAATTTAGCGCTAAGTTTTGGTTATTAATGTCAGTAATTGATTTTCCGATGTCTGTAGTCATGCCAGTGTGAGCTTTCAACTCTGTGGAAAATGGAAGGGTCTTATATGTGGGCAGAGAACAGACATACTCTCTGTAATGAAGAGAGTATTTATTTTACTTTATTTATTAAGGTGTAAAGGGGATGTGAAACTTGGCTTAAATTTCTGTGTTTTTATGAGTAAGAGAATGATGGAATTTTTGTTTCTGAAAACCCCATTTAAACTGATGTTAGTGGAAAAGTAAAACAACAAAAAATGAAACAAAAACAAGCTTCATCCTAAAGTAATATGACAGAGTAATGGCTAGTTTGATCTCTTGTCTACTGCTTCCATGAAGTAGAAGTAATAGTTTGGATGTACACACAAAAGCATGTATAATTCTGTTAGAAATTTTCAAATATACTACATTTATTTAAGATAGAAATATATATATACACAAAAATGTCATATTTTATAAGGATACATGCATATCTACCAATCTGCACCAAACACATTATACTTGGGATCTATAAAAACAAAACCAAAACCTCTGTCATCAAACTCACACTGACTCAGAGCAACTCTTTTGGACACAGGAGAACTACTCCATAGGAATTCCGAGACTGCAAACCTTCCTGAAGCAGACAGCTGAGGGCTTTTAGTTGATGGAAAGAATAGTGCAGATCATGGAGGAGGGAAAGACCTTGAAGATGTAATGCTAAAATATGCAAAGAATTGAAGAATGGGATCAAGGAGTCTCGTAGCATCTGAGAACTAGAGAAGTCTGCACGCACACACACACACACGCACACGCACATCCACAAAACCATTTATGCAGTCACTAATAGGCTAGCCTGTTGAATTAACCAACATCCCATGATGAATATTATCCATCCATGAGAATACGGTATGTGAATATTTTCTCATAATTTGTATCATGTAAAGTGAAAAAACAGGAAATTAAAAAGTATATAGGGAACCCCACAAAAAATACATAGAAGCATAAATACTGAATATGCATTTAATTATTAACAGTAGAAATTACTAAGTAGTCGAATTTTGGCTGAACTTTCATATTTATTCCTGTTTTCTTTCTTTTTTGGTAAGAAGGATAGAAAAATCATGAAAATTCATATTCCTTTGAGGCCAATAATTTCTCTTAAAAAATTAATGTAACAAATCTACCAAGTAAGTTCCAATATGCAAATATTTCAGAAGTTTTAACTCTTGTTCTTACAAAAAGGAAAAAATATGTACAAACTAAAAATCAACTATTTTTCTTATATGTCTCAGAAAACTGAGTTCTCCCTGTAAAAAAATGTTGAAATATTTTCTTCAGATAGACGAAAATCAAACAGTTCAGAAATTTGGACTTATATAAAGAAAAAAGAATGTTAGAGAATAAAAAGTTCAGATAAAGTAAAATCTATTATTTCTATTCTTACCTTGTTTAAGTAATTGATTACTTAGAGGAAATAGAAATATTTTCAGTGATGCTAGACTAAGTAAGTGAGAGAAAAGTCACAATTAATAGAAGACAGAAATTGGATACATTTTATTAAAGTATAACTGAACCGCATGTGACCCAGAGTGGATTAAAAGCAGATTCGATTGTCTTATAATGTATATTGTAAATCCTATAATTTTATGAACTTTTAAAAAGAATATTATCAATATGGTAAGAAAGATATGCAGTGGAATCATAAAGGCAGACAAGGAAGAAAAAGAAGCTGCTGGTAAAAAGAGAAACAGTTACAAACACGGTGGAAATATAGTTAAACATATAAAAATAATCGCTTTCAATCCCAAATAGTTTCGACAAATCAATTAAACGTGAAAATTTTAAAAAGTACTCATCTTTCTGTTTTACTTCAAAAGCCCAGCTCATACATCTATTTAAAGATTGATGGGTCACAAGTAAAAGGATAAAGACAGATGTACTGTGCTAACACAAATTAATGAGAGCTGAAGCGGCTAGATTAATTTCATTCAAAGACACTTCAAACCAGGAAAACCATCAGGGGCAATGACATTTATTATATGATAATAAAGGGGTCAACTTCCCAGGACAACATAACAAAGCTAATCATTCATGCACATAACAACACAGCCTCAAAATATATGAAGCAAAAATTTGTAGATTTACAAGGTGAAATAGATAAATTAGCTATTATGATTAAAAATTCAATATCTCCCTGTCAGTAATTGATAAATTAAGCAGGCAGAAAATCAATAAGAATATAGTTAACCTGGACATTTCTGCCATTTGACTTGGTCTAATTAATATTTTTGGGCTTCTCCAACCGCGAACATTGAAATATATATTCTCAAACTCAGATGGCACGTTCATTAAAAAAGAAACTCATGCTGGGCCCTAAAACACACTTTAATATATGTAAAAATATATGTCACATAGAGTATGTCTTCAGACAATAATGGAATTAATCAGAAATCAAATCAATAACAGAATGATATTTGGAAATTTCCCAAATATCTGAAATAGCAGAATTATAAAATAATACATGCATCAAGGAAGTCTCAAGATAGAATAAATATATGTCAAATTAATGAAAATACAACTTAATGCAAAATTATAGATGTCATAAAAACAGCCACTTTTTCAGATTAAATGAATAGAGTAGAAGAAGGAAAAATAGGATATAAAATGAATAGCCTATTATTTTACCCTAGGAACAGAGAAAAAAGGTGCACTTTAAAACTAAAGTTAATATGGAAAAAGAAATAATAGAATTTAAAACCAAAATCAAGAAAATTTAAAACAGGAAAACAAGGGAGAAAATAAAATCAAAATCTGGGTCTTTGGAAACATAGATAAAAATAGATTAATCTTTAGGCACGCTGATCAAATAATAATAAGAACGAGCACAAATTATTAACATCATAAATGAAAAAGTGGCAAATTTTATTAACCCAGGGTTACTGTTGGTAGGTGCCATGAAGTTGGTTCTGATTTATAGCAACCTTATGAACAAGTGAGCCTGGGAGCCAGCAGGCTCACCATAGTAATGGAAGGTTGGAGATAAGCAAGTGTAAGAGGCTAGAACGATCCATCCGGTGATGGATTAGTGTTAACGAAATCAGTGTGAATTCGTGTTTAGGTTACTCTGAATAAAGATGGTTCCATAAAGAATTATTCCTGTTGTTGTCAGGTGCTGTTCAGTAAGTTCCAACCCAAGGACAACCAAACCAAACCCTGCCTGATGCCTGCCCGCCTCACAACTGTCATGTTGGAGCTCCGTGTTGCAACGACTGTGTCATATAATCTCTTTGTGAGTTTTCTCTTTTTGCCTCTCCCCCTCTAACTGATAAGCACGAGAGACTGGTCTCTACTGATGACATGTCCAAAGTAGGTTAATAGCTAGAATTCATCCTTGCTCTTAAAGGGAATTCTCGATGTGCTTCCTCTGAGATAAATGTATTTGTTCTGAAATAGTTATAGATATGTTTATACCCTAGTTAGTATATAGAAATAGATATATTTTGTTTTGTAGCTGAGAAAGCCCAGAGGTAATGACACGCCATAGCAGTGCCTACACTTACCACGGGAATCTTGGTTGTTCTAGAATTCCCCAAGAAATGTAAGCAACCCCTGAAGAAATGGGCGGTGCTGCAACTGAAACGGGAGGACGCCACATTGCCTTACTTCTGTTGGAATGGGAGAAAGTACTCTATAAAGAAACAACCAATAACAAGCACTCACCCCAAAGAGGCAACACCAGAGAAGGCTTAATGGCTTACACTGGAACAATTTGGGCAAGGAAGTAAATGGCATTTGATAATAACAGAGCATATAAAGTAGATCTACAGAGTCCAAACAGATATAAATGGATGATTCAATAGGGAAAGAAATGGGGGAGGTACAGAAGACATAGATTCCACGCAAACTTCCAAAGAATTATGTAGAATGCCTTTATTGAGGTAGAATACAACAACCACTGCCTCAAACTTTGGAATTCACTTTCAAAAGTAAAGAAAAAGAGTGCCCTTTCACTAGAGAGCATTTATGAACCCTACTTGCAGTCAGCTGGTCAAGGTTAACTTCTCCCTGATAAGCTACATGGAGACCAGCTACTCTTAAAATGGTGGGGTAATAACTGTCCTTTTCCTTTGTTTTCCTCTCAAATACACATTGCCCATGCCTAATCATGAGACAATGTCAGACACATTCCAGCTGAGGATATTCCACAAAGCATCCAACCAGTCATCCTTACAAATGCCGACACTGTTACAAACCGGGAACAACTGAGAAGCTGTGACAACCAAGGAACATATAAGGTATCTTCAAAATTATTCTGTAGATCTAAACCTATTTGGAGAAAAATAGTTTATTAAAAATTACCTTATCTATAGTTTTTCATCATCAATTATTTTTGAAGCCTGAAATGATTAAAATACTAAAGAATGGTCATGTTTCATAGTTTAGGTTCTAAGAAACTAGCTCGTAAAAAGGTCACGGCCTGGAAGCTGGAATTTGGAATTTGTCCATATCAACTGCGACCTCTCTGATTTTATGCAGGAAATGTCCTTTTGTGGGCTTGAGAATTCTCAGTGCCATGATCTTTATGTCACAGGACTTATTTGTGAAACAAATGAGCTACTGCTAATGAAGTGATGCCGTGAATAGTGATGGTTAGCACAAGAGTAACAGCGACCATCTCCTCAGTGCATGTTCTATGCTGACTCTGTAAGTACACCTGCTTTTCATTCTTATGGGAATCCTCAAGGATGGTGGGTATAATGCTCCCATGTTTTAAAAAAGAGATAACTAATGTTTACAAACTATTCAAAATCAAGGAAGAAATGCAAAATCAAACCAAATATTTCTGACTTCCAAACCCTAGCATATTTTATAATCCTAGAAAGCAAGGTGAGAGCTGGTTCTGAGATAGAAGGCTAACTTCAAGGTCAGGAGTTTGAGAGCGCCACAAGTTCTAAGGCAGAAGAATGAAGCTTTGGACTCCCGAACAGTCTGGAAATCCCAGAGGGGCAGTTCGAATCTGTCCTTGTAAGGCCATTGTGAGTCAGAGTCAACTAGATGGCAGTGAAGGTGGGTTTTGGTTTTTCCTGAGAAAGTAAGGTTTAAAACTTATTCTTTCAGTTCTCCTCCACTCCTCCTCATGCAGATAATTTACATTTCCATCCCAGGTTTTAGATCAGAATATACATTTTAACAAGATCCCCAGGTGGTTGTGTGTATACTCTATAAGAATCAGTATGTCGGGGATGGAAATTTAAATTACCAACAGAGGCTCCAAACCCAAATGAACAGGTTCACCACACTGACGGAAAGCCAATGAAGCTGTCTAGGATTGTGACACTTGACTTGAGCCAGGTTCGTGTTATTAGCATTGAAAGAACAATAACATGAGGAATCCAATCGGTGCAGACCATTGCAGTATGTTTAGGGTATTCATATTTATGACATATGCATCTAATTTATATTGTACGCTGGTAAATGTTAAATTCCGAGTTTACTGAACATTCACAAATTAATGATGCCATCTTTGGGAAGAAAACCCATAAGTGTACTTACTTGCTTACAGGGTAAAGATTTATACTTTATCATTTATTTATTTGCAAGTAGATAATTGAGAGGCTCTCTGTGTTAAATTGTTTGCACTCTGTTAAATGATTTGGTGCTGATGGGCCCCAGATGTCCTGAAAATGTTCCCACACCCTGATGGCTCCCTCTGTACACTCATTACTGCCATAGCATGGCTCAACATATTTACAAATTCTAGGTCACCATCTGCAAAGATATTATGTTGTGTCTATTTCAAATAAAAAGTGTACTTTTTAGTACGAATAATATTATGAGTAATATGATGCCTTTAGAAAAAGAAGGTAATATTAGGATATAATAGCCCTCAGTGTATCTTTTGTGGTTAGAAGTGCCAGCATAGGAGTCAGACAGATCTGCGTATACTCCCTGGCTTTCTATTTATTAGTTGCATGAGTTTGAGCATTCCACACAGTCTTTCTGAGCCTATTCTTTTCATCTGAAAATACAGAAAAATGACATTTCACCTGCTTTAGAGTTAGATGGGTGTAACATTCATAGTTTATCATTTATTTATTTGCAAGTGAATAATTTATGCAAAAGCACATATGCATAGATGCATGAGATAAGCATAAATATATCTCATAGATTGAGAGATATATATTATCCATATATAATAGACATGGCTCACATAGTGATTAGCACATAATAAAGCCAATTCAAGGCCATTGCTGTGGAGTCAATTCTAACTCATATTAATCCCATGAACAGAGTAGAACTGCTCCTTAGAGACGGGAAATCTTTACTGGAGCAGAAAGCCTCATCTTTCTTCCAGGGAATTACTGGTGAATTTGAACTACTGACCATTGCTTATCAGCCCATGGTTTAACCCATCTGCTACCAGGACTCCTGAGCACATAATAAGTCACTAAGTGGTTGGATTTTTTAGGAAACAGGATAATTGATTTTGCACATATTAGATGAATTTATTTTCATTTCTTTTCAAATGGTCTTTTCCTTAAACTACTTACCTATGAGATCAAGCCAATTAACCCAAGGCGAAGAAAAAAATAGATATTAAGTTAGAAATTATGTAGATGTAATTTCTTTCTGGGAACCCTGGTAACACAATAGTAGATAGATGGCCAAAAGATGAACCCACAACCATTGAGTCAATCCCAACATATATTGATTCTATGTAGGGTCTCTGTAAGACTTTAGGAAACCAGAAAGACTTAGGTTCTTGTGTTTTGAGTGGCTTGTGGGTTTAAACCATTGACCTAGATTTACCAGTGCTCACTAGAAGCCACTGAATTGTGATGCACTAAAAATTCAACCTGGTAAGAGATGCATCCTTGATTCAGAGTTGATCTTAATGATGTGGATGGACTACTGCTTTTGGAACCATCATTTGCTAATGTGGCACAACTAAAATTGGCCATCAAACTCAGACTGAAGATGAAGAAATTTAAAACAAGTCCACATGAACCAAAGTATGTCTGAAGTATTTCTTACCTAAATTTAAAAGCATTTGAAGAATATAATACTAATGGCCCAATGCGAGATGAGTTGTGGGATAACATCAAAGACATAGGAAGAAGCCAAAAGGTCTTTAAAAAGACAAGAATCCCAATTCTATCTTATAAATCCAGCTGGACCAGAGGATTTACACTAGTACAGATAGGAACTGGAAATGCAGGGAATCCAGGACAGATGAACCCTTCAGGACCAGTCATGAGAGTGGCAATACTGGGAGGGTGGGGGGGAAGGTGAGGTAGAAACGGGAACATATTACAAAGATCTACACATAACCTCTTCCCTGAGGGAAGGACAGTGGAGAAGTGGGTGAAGGGCGACGTCGGACGGTGTAAGATATGACATAATAATAATGTATAAATTATCAAGTGTGCGTGGGGGAGGGGTGAGTGAGGAGGGAGAGGAAAATAAAGAGCTGATACAAAGGGCTCAACTAGAAAGCAAATGTTTTGAGAATGAAGAGGGAAACAAATGTACAAATGTGCTTGACACAATGGACTTATGTATAGATTGTGATAAGAATTGTACGAGTCCCCCCAAAATTGATTTATTAAAAAGACAAGAAACAAAGAAAGACCAAAAATAGATGTACTAAAACGCTGAAACTTGCTCATGAACATAGGGTAGCTAAAGCAGATTAAAGAAATGATGGAATAAAAGATCTGAACAGATTTCAGAGTGGCTGGACAAGACCTACTATAATGAAATATGCATAGACTTGGAGTTAGAGAACAAAAATAGGATTAAATTGGCAAAATGAAAAAAGTGCAAGCTTTTAGGTACAATTGTGAATGATTAGGCAATATCTAGAATGTAGGCAATATCAATAATAATGCAGGAAGCATCAAACTAGCCACAGTACACACACACACACACACGACACACACACAAGCTCCATTTCAGGAGGTAGCATATGACCAATAATTTCTGATACTGAAAGAAGAAGTCCAACATACATTGAAGACATTGACTAAAAACAAGACTCCAGGAATTAGTGGAATACCAATATAGATGCTTCAACACATGGATGCAATACTAGGAGAGCTCACCTCTCTTTGCTAAAAATTTAAAGACAGCTACCAGACCAGCTGACAATAAGAAATCCATATTGTACACATCCCAAAGAAAGGTGATCCAATAGAATGCAGAAATTCTTGAGCAATAGCATTAGTAACACATGTAAGCAAAATTTGCTGAAGAAGCGTTGCATCAACAGGTAACTCTTATAAATTCTATCCAGATTCAGAAGACATGGAACAAGGGATATTATTAATGCTGTTAGATGGACGTTGGCTGAAAGCAGTGAGCTAAAGATGTTTAACAGGGTTTTACTGTTTACGTAAAAGATAAACCCAGTTTGAAAAAAAAGATAAACCCAATCCCACTGAGTCAATCCCAACACTTATTGACCCTCTGAAGGGTTTCTGAAGTAGATCTTTATGTGATCATATAGAGCTTGGAGTTAAATATGTTTAAGTGTTTCAGTGATTATGCAAATGTGTTAGGTTATATGGATTCTAATTAATTATTGACAACATTTCAAAACATGGGAATTCTAGAACAGTTAATTGTGCTCATGTGGAACCTGTAAATAATCCAAGAGAAATCATTCAATCAAAATCAAGGAGATGGCATGGTAAAAATTATCTGGAGAGTTGTGTGTTGGGGTTGTATCACTTCACCATATTTATTTAATCTCTATTCTAAACAAATGATCTGAGAATCTGGACTGTATGAAGAAGAACGTGGCATAAAGCTTGGGTGAAGGTTTATTAACAGCCTGTGATCTGCAGATGATACGATCTTGCTTGCTGAATCTGAACAGGGTTTTGAAGCACTTAGTGTAGATTAAGGAATATAGCCTGAAATATGGCTATATTTCTTTCCACAGAAAGAAAACAAAAATCCTCACAACTCAAGCAGTAAGTAACAACATAATAAAGGGAGAAAGACTGAAGTTGTCTAGGATTTCATTTTACTTGAATCCATCATCTTTACTCCTAGAAAGAGTGGAAAACTCAAATGACCCGGATGGAAGGAAGGGTATCGAGCTTAAATTTTGCATCTACAGTTTGCTATGGATATCCAGAGGCTGTGGATGGCAGCGGAAGCACAAAGTCTATTTGGAGGGTCCCCACACGGATTAAAACTCGGAAGAATGCCTCAGACCACAGTCCAGGGATATGAGGAGCCTTACTCTCAGATAGAGATCATTGTGAAGCCCACTGTGTATTTAAGTTCAAGTGTGATACCTTGTTATTTGATCTCCCTTTTCACCCATATAAAACAGCTTGTTTTTAATATTTTCTTCTTTCTTTTTGATTAAGGGTTTTCTATGTTTATTTTGTCATGGTTTTTTGTTGTTGATGCTGTTTAGGTTTTTGATGATTTTCTGTTTATGGAATTCAGGATAGTTAAATCTATAGAGATAGTATCTGGAGCAATAATTACATAGGGGGCTGGGGACAAGGGGAGCTAACAACAATGAATACGAGAAACAAACGAAACTGGTGGTGACTGCACAATTCTTCTTAATATGATTAAATGGTATGATATGTGAAGGCTATGTCAACAAACATTTTTAAACCATCAAATTACATACTGCATTGGGAAAATCTATTACCAACGATCTCTTGAAAGTGTTTAAAAGTATCGATGATACCTTAAAGACTAAGGTATGCTTGATTCAGCCATACATCCTCAAAGGAGGCCTCATCTGTATAGGAAAACTAGACAATGAGTAAAAAAGGCTGAAGGAGAACGGGTGTCTCTGAATTATTGTGTTGGGAAAGGCTAATGAAATTATCCTAAGCTGCTGGAAGAAAGAAAATCTGCTAAAAGAAGTAAAGCCAGAATACTCCTTGGAAGCAAAGGTGATGATATTCAGCCTTCCATAGGTTCAATACCCCATTTCCCTGAAAATAAGACAGTGTCTTATATTAATTTTTGCTCCCAAAGATGCGCTAGGTTTTATTTTCAGGGGATGTCTTATTTTTCCATGAAGAAGATTATGGTACACATTTATCGTTTTATTAAAAGAGACCTCGCACTTCCTGTCTGCTCTGGCTGCACTGTGACCAACAGTGAGCTGTGCGGTGGAGCCCGCCACTACAGTCCAGAGTCCAGAGTTATGGTAGTTTCTGGGGGCCTTATTTTCTGTGAGGTCTTATTTTCAGGAGGATGCCTTGTATTTCAGCAAGAGGCAAAAACTGTAAGTAGGTCTTATATTCAGGGATGTCTTACTTTCGGGGAAACAGTGTATGTATCAAGAGAGACCAGTCCCTGGAGAAGGACACCGTGCTGGGAAAAGTACAGGGTCGGTGAAAACATGGAAACCCTTCAGTGAGATATGTTCCCACACTGGCTGCAACAATGGGCGCAGGCATAGCAGTGATTGTGAGGATGGCGGGATGGGGCAGAGTTTCGTTTGTTACACATAGGGTCACTTTGAGTAAGAACTGACTGGAAGACACCGAACAACAGGACAACAGTCACCAAGTAGACAAGCGACTTCATGCCAGGGACCCAAATATTGAGTGGATACGACCCACTCAATCATTTGCTCTTCTTCTGCCACAATATTGCTTTAAGTCTCCACATTTCACTTTGTACGTAGGATCCATTGTGAAAAGCAGAAAACTATGAAAGGCAGAAACGTATAAGGATTAGAAACATGTTTTCTAAAACAGGTAGAGCATTACTTAAAGCAAGAGTGTAATGTCCTGGAATAAATGAAATTTTAAAACAGAAAAAGAAAGGTTCTTTTTCTCACTGGAAGAACAATTAGTTGGAAACTTTGGAGGAAGGTAAGTTTAGTGATATAAAATAAAGACAAGCTTTTCTCTGTACCTACGTTATCCTGTGAGCAAATAAAAGGGACTGTAAAAAGTTTGTGAAAAATACAATCCAAAGATAGCGGCATTCTTCGATGAAATATTGAGACTCCCTCTCATATGTGCCCTTACTCCATTGTACTGCTGTTATCACTGGAGCGATTAACACCTCCCGTTATGGTACAGGCAGACTCTCTCTGTGTGCTTGATTTGCACTGAGAAACTTGTCTAGAATTTGTCTTCCGTGTCTTTTGGCAGTTCCATAGCTTTTGGAAATAGTTTGTAATGCGTCAACAAAGCTTTCTATTTCAAAATGGATCAAAGCCATAAAGCGAGCCTCCTCATTCTCTCACTGCCATCGAGTTGATTCTGACTCAGCGAGACTACAGGGCCAGGTAGAAATGCTGAGTTGAACGTCCCCATCTTTCTAAGAGTAGAAAGCCTAATCTTTTTTCGGAGGTGTGTCTGGTAGTTTTGAACTGCTCACCTTGTGGTTAACAGCCCAATGTGTCACCGCTTCACCACCGTGGCTTCATGGAGTCTCCTTAGCAACATGTACTAATCAAGCTACCTAGTCATAATTGTATAGACAGCAAATATCAAACTCTATAGGCACCCACTATATTCTTGGAATTAATATAAATTAAGCACAGCTGCTGCTCATGAGAGGATTTGACTGAAGAGGAAAAGTCTAAGTTTCCCGGAAGAAGTGGAAACCACAGCAGCTCTGTGGGGCAGAAGCTGAGACTGTGGAGCAGCTGTCTCACCTGCGATGGCTGGTCGGTGTCAGATCAGTCTGAGAGCTGGGGGACAAGTGCTCTGGTGCTCAAAGCTGGCCTACTGTGTTATCCTGTAGAACACAGTTAGCGGGCTGGCCTACCGTGTTATCCTGTAGAACACAGGTTAGCGGGCTGGCCTACCGTGTTATTCTGCAGAACACAGGTTAGCGGAGTATCAACTTCAGACCACTTTGTGATAGAGCAAGAGAAACACATACACACTGTGTCTGGGCACAGATGCATAGACGAACAGCTTGACAAAAGCATAGCCAAACCACAAAAATAGACCAAACACCCCTCGATCCCTGCTAATATGAGGAGCTGCTACTTCCCTAACAAATTTATACTGACTCCACTTGTCTTGCCTTCTGAAAGAAGTATTTAGATCTCTAATCACAGACCTGCCTTCCTTTCTCTCAGCATGGGCGTTTGGGGGCAGCACAAATGGGTAAATGCTGGGCTATTAAGCAAGGGGTAAAGGGTTGGGAGCCATTTAGAGGCAACTCTAATGAAAGCCACGGGAATCTGCTGCTGAAGATTCACAGCAACGGGATGAGCTGACGGAATCCTTAGACTCAGGGAAAAGCAGACCTGGGCTTCCATTTTGGAGATCTTTCTGATCTTAGATCATTCTGTTGAGGTTTTGTGCTTTCTTCCTCTGTTAATCAACTGCTTTTTATGATTAGAATTGAAACATTCTTTCTAAAGAGTACAGTAGTTAAGAAACTTTAGTATACCAAGGATTCCTAAAACCAAAATGTTGTTTTTTTTTAACTTCTGAATGTTAGAGGAAATATATGTCAACAAATATTCTCTCTTTGCCAATTCAACCTCGATTTTGTAACGTGTATGCTTATGAAAAACACTGCTTCAGTCTTATAATGAACATATAGAATGATATATTCTGACATATATACATATATATATATATCAACTTTAGAATAAAAATCTCAAAAAAAACCAAAATAATCTCTAAGTAATTTGTTGCTATTTAATGGAGGTAGAAAAAGGTAATGACAATGTGACTTATATTCAAGTCCGATGAAGGATATTATCCCCAAAGCCTCAGAAATCCCTCCTTTAGGGAGCTTGTCTCTCTGAGCATTGGCAGAGAAATCGGCGAGAGCCGTTAAGAAGAACATTTGAGACTATATCTTGGACTACTCAGGACATCACACCTCTCTCCTATGAATTGGTAACTCTCCTCCACCAGCTTGGGGACAGATGGAGCAGAGACAATTAACTTGGTGGCTCTAATGAGTCTTTTCGAGCCTTAAGTGATCATCTTTACTAGGCAGTATTATTTTTCAGTCCTAGAGGCCATGCACGGAAGGCAAGGCTTGCCTCCACTCCAGCGGTGGCAATCTCAGGCCTTTGATTCCTGGACCTGCACTGAATTGAGCAGTCAGAGTTAACAGGTGTTTTGGGTTTTTTTTTAGCCTGGGGGGTGGCGTGTGGCAACCAAAATTCTACAACGTCCCCTTGACAGCATGAAGGTACCAGAGGCACTGGAGCAAAAGCCTCATCGGAGAAGGCTCTAGGTGGGTAAGATGACATGGTAAGGACATGTTAATACTGGGACCCTATGTTGGAGCGGTTCACCATCCTGAACAAGATGTAGCATGGTAACATGGGCAGAGTAGCAGGGCAAATACTCCCCTGATCACTGCTACTTTCTTCATGGAATTCAAACTTCAGTGCCTTATAAACACCTATATAATGCACCCTTAAATGCTCTGGGAAGGGAAGAATACTCCAAAATTGTAATGGAATTGAAGATTGACTCTGTCTTCTTACTGATCTTGAGAAAAAATAAACCAGAATCCAAGAGGGTGGAAGTTGGCCTCAGTCTCCAAACGTGGGACCCCAGGAGTCAAAATCAATGTCCAAGGCCAGGTTCCCTCAGCATTCTCCTTTATGAAAAACAGCAGGGCCAAACAAAATAGTTAACTGCAAGACGTAATGACCATTAAAAACGAAATAAGGAGTTTTATAGCTGACCCCAGCAAGTTCTTTAAGGAAAGGGGTGTTAAAAGATAAACTTTTTCAACTTGCCCCAGACATCAGAAGGAAATTGTGAAAGTTAGGGATTCACCTGTAGATCTCTGTAATAAATGTTGAGAAAGCAGAAGGAGCCATTTGCCCCCAGGAAATATGTTCAATAACTGTTTGGCATTAGATATGTGCCTTGTCAATTAAGGGGGTAAAAATATTCCTTTAAATTTAAACTGAAATCCCTGCTTCGGGCAGAGGCAAGGAAGGCTCCTCCAAAGTCATGGGTCTGAATTCAGCGACCTTGTCTGCATCTCTTCCTTCCAAGGCTGCCAAATAATTGGTAATGGGCCTTCCATTCATTTTCTATCTTTTGTCATAATCCTTGCTTGTTAACTTCTGCCCTTAATCCTGGAGATTATGCTTTGTCTTAAAAATGAGTGCAAAATATAGTATGCTGCAAAATGACAGGACATAAAATCCTAGGTAAACTTTCTCAGCTGAAGAAGACCACAGTTCCTGATTGGCTGGTCAAACTGGCTAGCGTACTGAACCTGAAACTCAGGTGCTTCTCTTCACTTAACCACTGACCAACTTTCCCTCTGATTAATGACGTCCTTGCAAGTACAATTTGATTATCCCCACATGTGCTTCTTATTAGAGCTTTCAGCTCATTAGTGTTGACAAAGTATAATATAAAACTATGTTGATTGCCTATTTAGTTGTCTTTTGCCTTCTTTAGAAGGATACATGCTTGGACTAAGAATGCTTGTTAGATGGCCGAAATTTATAAGAAGTGCAGGTAATCTAATGCAATATTGACTTGTCACAAAAACTTCCCATTCTGTAAGGGAAACTCTAGCCCTATGTATCCAATGTTTTAACTGAACATTTAATTCAATCTCCCACTTTAAACTTTAGTTAGCGTTTACCCTGTGTGATTAAAGTTAAGTCATAGACTACCCATAGCTAGCCCAACTACCTCCAATACCATGTTTTAATTTCACTTGGGTGTAACTAAATGATTACTTATGTGAAATGCATTTAGCAAAAACTGTATCCTCATTTGCCTTGTGGTGAAAGTAGGTATTTTGGAGCAATGCACCGAAGCCTTCCTCAACAAGTAGGTGGGCAATGTGGAGTTACGGCAATTGGATTGAAACTACAGCCCATAATTTGTCACCCAGGTTAATAATAAGGAATGCTGGAATAAACTCACCAATGTAGAACTGAAGTTGGGGTGATGGTCTATTTGTGACAATTCCCTAATGAAGAGTTGACAGTCACATGCAAACTTCTCTATCTCCTCTAGTTCCTCCAGATGAGCTTCATGCAGCCTTTGTGGGCAAGTGTTCCTGTGTGGTGGATGCAATTACCCCAGTTGAACTGATATCACCCCTATTGACAGCAGATTTACATGGGCAACCTCTTCTTTACATTTGTGGCAAATGAATGCACCATGTACTATGGGAAGTCTGAGATCCTTCAGATCTTCATAGTAAAGATTCATCCCATACGAGACGATTGATGCATTTCATGAAACAAGTGTCAGAGAGAAACTCCGCAGTCCAACATTCAGAATGGGACTGGTCTTTTTTTTTTTTGAGAGAGATTTAATCCACAGGCATGGGATGGTTGAATTATAAGTCTTTGAGAAATTTATCAATCACCAGGAGACAAATGGATATTGTTACTGAGGATATGGGAAGACAACAGTGATTCTTAAACTCTCTGTCTAAGGTGTAATTGGACAATCATCCAAAAATATTGGATATTTTATGAGCCCAGCGATGTAGAGTCTGGGTGGTAGTCAACACTTCTTGTTGTAAATGGCTAAATAACACAGGGGAAGTAGAATAATGCATTGCCAACCTTAGATGGCATGCCACTTGGCTGCATGCTATGACACCCTTACAGACACCAGACTTATTTGAGTGGACAGAGACTTTGATTTCCTCTACGTCCCAGTGAAGAAACAGGTGGCATCCCATGGAAAACCAGCACCATAAGTTTAAAGAGCCTGCCACAGTTACCATTTAGGAGCTCGTCGAGGCCCAAGTCTAATCATCCATGGCTAACCTCAACCCCTAATCAAAAGGAGGAAATGTGTTAGTGCCAGAAACAGAAACACATTTGTTTTGCACAAGTCTTGGGGCTGCATAAGGATCCCTTTTTGACAACCTATGCTTTGAATTAGTATAGCCATCTTGAGTAATTTACACATTTAATTTTGACCCCTAAACTACAAAGTTGACCAGGATAAATCCTGAGAAGGCAGGAGTGGTAGTATGCTTACCAAAAAAATCAGGTAGAGGAGAAACCAACTAATTAAGGCACACACACACACACACACACACACACACACACACACACACAGGAAACTTGGCCTAAAAGCATCTTCGGAGCTGGCACATGTAGGGAAGAAAATAAAAGGTTCTTTCTTTGTCCTTTCATTCTGGTCTGTTGGATCAACTACTCCATTCCTGTGATTGCCGTAAAACTTAAATTACAAATCTTTAGAAAACACAGATACACGCGCGCGCGCACACACACACACACACACACACACACACACAGTTTAGTGGTATGTGTTGTTAGTCTCACATTGCTCTTGGGCAGACATAACACCGAAAAGATGTCCATCTGCTTTCCACTCATCTTTCCTTTTGTCCCATGACTCTATGGGAAGTTCCCAAGAGAACTTGAATGTGACTGCTGCAAGATTCTCTGAAATCACAGTTGGGGTCAAGCCCAGGGACTGACACTAAAGCAGAACCTTGTAAAAGGACTTACTTTTCATTTGCATTATGCTCACAGGATACATAATTAAACCTATTTCCACTATATATTTACATGGCTCCCCTGACTTTAAGACCGAAGACGAGCAACAGGCCTTCACCTATGAAGGACTTATAGCCAATCTTTAGGTCAAGCATCTCTTTATCTAGAACAGTTTGCCCCCCTTTAATAAAGAGCAAATCAGAAGAGATGTCTACTCATATAAGCAGGGTGACATGCCACCCCATATAAACAGGAAGTAACTGCAGAGAAAGACCTTTGTCCCTGATCCTACAAAGAAGTATGAGTATGGTTTGTCTTGGGGTGAATGAAACCAGACAGCAGAGCAAAAGTAGAGATATTTCCACCAGAGTCAGAGGTGAGTGTGGTGCCCTTGCAGATAGAACTCAATGGGACTGGAACTCAGTGGTGCTCCTGAAGCCAGGCCTTCTCTCACACACTTTTTAGCTGTTTTTCAGAGACTGAGAATTTGTGCCATCTGGGAGACTACGTTCCCCAGAAGTCCTTGCATCATATGTCATTTAGTGGGAAGAGTATAATTCTTGGACTGAAGTGCCCAGAATCCCTCATGGCCCATGGAAACCCTCTATAAAAGCCTCCAAATTCAAGGCTGAAGAAAAAGTCAATTCTCTTGATCCCACTAGTCATGGCTCTCCCTCCTAGGAATGTATACAATTCCCTAGCATTTCCTGTGTCTCACCAGAGAAACTCTGCCTCTTAGTAAAAGGCCAGACCAGTAAAAGAACAGTACCAATGTCTGTTAACTCTTTCCACTGAATTCACTGCAATATACACCATTGAATAGAAAGATATTCAGACAGAACCTCTTGACATGTCCTTAGACACCTCCAGTAAAGTGATATGGATTAATTGACACCATCCTTTGGAGAAAGTTTTGTGTGTGTGTGTATAAGAGAGAGTTTTATATCAAAGAGTAATTTTATATTAAGAAAACAACCCAGCCCAGTCTAGATCAAGTCCTTAAGTCTGATATTAGCCCATATGTCTGTTACCAGTCTGTAAATTCCTCTTCAGACTCACACAACACATTCAATGGCACCGAGTGCAGGAAGATCACAGGCCAGTGGGTGGAAAGGCTTGTGGAAGCATCTCAGCACTGGTGTTGGTCTCCACGCAGCTCCTCCAGCTCCAAGGTTCTGGCTGCCATCAGCGTAGCTCCATGTGGCTCCTCAACAGGAATGTCTTTATAGAATAGGCTTCATGCCAATGGGTCGAGTTCAAGTCCCGGGTACTCTCAGCCCCGCTTGGTGGTCCATATGAGGATGCGGAAGGTGGGAATTGCAGGAACCCCTTTGGAGAAAGTTTTTGTTTAAATCCTGGATCTACAAAATAATACAACTTGTTTTGCATTTTTCCAAGTATATTATAAAGAATGTTGTCAAATTATTTTCTGACATTTCTGCAAAGTCAGAATGGTAGAGATGACCCCAGTCTTCAAAAATTAGATATCAATGATGACGCCCAGAAGTCAGTAAGGTTGGCACTTTTACAAACAATCTTATCAAATGGTTAAACGGTGTATATCTATGAAGATTTAAAGAAGTGACAGCATGAGATTATATGCCAGAATATTTATTTTTGAGTCTTTTAGGTTTGAGTGGGAGGAATATGGATGTTTTGTTTGTTGTGGGTTGGCTTTGCTACATATTAATACTGTGTACAACAGAATAAATCTTTACCTTTCCCACGTCTTTCTTGCAATTACTGTTATGCCTGACTCCGTGGTTGTAGTCACTGTCAGTCCATTCCATGGAGGCTCTCCCTGATTTACATGGACCTTCTTCTTTATATTTCGTGGTCTTTTCCAGAGACAGGTTTCTCCTGATAACATACCCAAAGTGCTTGAGATGAAGTCTCTTAATCATCACGTGTCTGGAGCATTCTGTCCATACTTCCTCCAGAACAGATGTGTTTATTCTTCGGGTAGGCTGTGAAACTTTTTTTTGTCATTTTATTGGGGGTTTGTACAACTCTTCTCACCATCCATCCATTCTGTCAAGTACATTTGTACATCTGTTGCCATCACATTTTCAAAATATTTTCTTTCTAATTGAGCCCTTGCTATCAGCTTCTCGTTTTCCCCCTCCCTCCCTTGCCCTCCTCCATCATGTACCCTTGATAATTTATAAATTATTTTTTCATGTCTTACATTGACCGATGGCTCCCTGCATCCACTTTTCTGGTGTCCGTCCCCCAGGGAGGGGGTTATATGTAGATAATTGTGATCAGTCTCCCCTTTCTCTCTCACCTTCTCCTTCCCCTCCTGGTATCTCTACTCTCATTATTGGTCCTGGGGGGTTCATCTGTCCTGAATTCCCTGTGTATCCAGCTCTTATCTGTACCCATGAGGAACTTTGAATATTCTTCACCAATATAGTCATTCAAATGCACCAATTCTCTGATCTTCTTATTCATTGCCTGTCTCTCACATGCCTGTTGAATGAGATATTTGAAGATATTATGCTTGGATCAGGTACACTTTAGGTAACAAGTGAAAACGCGGCCCTTTCACTTTAAAGGGGCGTGTGTAACACATTTGCCCAATGATTTCTTACCTGCTACTTCCATGAGAATAGGTTATAGAATTCAAGTAAAATGAAAACCTTGACCATTATGATATTTTTCTGTTTATCATGCTGTTGTCCAGTTGTGAGGATTTGTATTTTGTTTACATTGTGTTCTAATCCGTATCTCAGGCTCAGACTTTCATCACTAAATGCTTCAAATCATTGGTATTGTTTGCAAAGTACAAGTTATTGGTTAGTCTTCCTTTTATCTTGATCCCTATTCTTCTACATAGAGCCAAGGTTCTCAGATTATTTGCTCAGTTTCCAGATTGAATAAGTGATAGAATTTAGGTGCACCATTAAATTTTCTGACCTTCCCACACTTCATGGCTATGCATACTTTTTAAGATCTACACAATGTAATGCCTTTGCATTGGCAATAAAGCACATGTAAACATCTTTCCGACAATCTCTGCTTTCATCGCCAAGATCCATCTGATGCCAGAAATTACATCCCTCAATTCATGTCCTCTTCTGAATCCAGGTTGACTTTCTGCCAGCATCCTCTCAATGTATTGAAGCAATTATTTTTTTAATTATCTTTTGCAAAATTTTACCTGCATGTGATAGTGATAATATTGCTTGATAATATCCACATTTTGGGGGGGAGGGTCACCTTTCTTCTGAATGGGCACAGAGATGGATCTCTTAAAATCTATTGGCCAGATATCTGTCTTCCAAATATGCTGGCACAGATAGGGAATGCTTCCAACCTTCTATCAGTTTTTAAAAACATTTTAATTTGTATTTCATCAATCCCTGGATATTTGTTTTTGTTTATACCTTCAGTGAAACTTGGATGATTCCTAGAAGAACTTTGATTCTTCATTAAATATTACTTCTCAAAATGGTTGGATGTAGCCAATACTTTTAGCATAGAGACTCTGTATTCTTTCCATTGTCTTTTGATGCTTCCTGTATCGATGAACATTTTGTTCATAGAATCCTTAGAATTACAACTCGAGGCTTGAATTTTTTTTCACTTCTTCCATTTTCATAACACACTTCACTACCATCGACTCAACGTGGACTCAGCGACCCTTCCTCCAGCTGGAGATGCGCTGCACGTGTGTCTCTCTTCTGTTTCTCTAACTCCAGCTCCTCCAGCACATTTCATCGGCGTCATTTACTTTGTCCTCTCGCAAGCTGGCCTTGACATTTTTTATTTCACTCTTTTATTTCATTGTTTTTCCTTTCACTTTAGCTGGTCTACATTCAAGAACAAGTTTCAGAGTCATTTCTGATATACATTTTGGCTTCTTGTTCATTTCCCGTCATTTTCAATGACCTTTGCTTCCTTCATGTTTGATGTGCTGAATGCCATCCCACAATTGGCCGCTTCCTCGGTCCACGTGTCAGCTCTGCTCTTCAAATGGCCTCGCAAAGCAGATGGGAGACACACAGATTCTAACTTGACCATCATGAACTTACTTTAACATTTGTCAGTTTCATCCCCAACTTGCTTTTAGCAATTGATGCCTTTTAGGCTCCTAACTTCATTTTGGCAAACAATATTGAACTTCTCCATCAACTTTGCCCACAGATATAGCCAATTAGATTCCTGTATCTTTTAATCACTCTTTTCTAATCACTATTTTCTGATGAAAAGGATTTAAGGTTGCTACTCTTATACTTGGGTTTTTGTTCTGAGATTAACTCATGTATCTTAGCAATTAATGTTGCTGTTACTATTGTTAGCTATTGTCCCGTCAGCCCTTGACTGATGATGGTCCCTTGCTCAACCGAAGGAATACTGGCTGATTCTGAGCCATCCCATGAACAAGCCATCAGAGCACTTTAATGTCTAGGGTTTTCATTCGTTGGTTTTTGGAACTAAACAACTACATTTTTCTTCCTATCTGTTTCCATCAGGAAGCTGCTCAAAAAATTAATCAACATCATCACAACACACAAGTCTCCAATGATAGAGAGATGCATGCACTAGAATTGAACCCAAATCTCCTCTACTGAAGGCAAAACACCAGTCACCGGGCCACCACTCCCCCACTTCCCCCTTAATAAAGACCCTTCCTGTATGATTATCTCTATCCCCTTATGGTCCTGCTTGTAAACTGCAGTAGCTACGTAGTCTCATGTTAACTTGATAAAGAGGGTGAAGGGGTGGAGGCTAACCAGTCAATCGTGTCACAGCCTGATGGTACCTCCTTGTAGGCATGGCCTTCTTATAAGGAATATCCTGGAATCTCCCTTCTCTCTCTCTGTTTCACCTTCCTGCAGTGGAGTCACTGGGAGGGTTGCCAGAAACACCGCCATTGGAGACACACAACTCTACACTCTCCAGCCAGTGACCTCGCTGCATTCCACATCATTGCGTGTGACTGCGTGAGACTGAAGAGGGAATTGTGGACAAATATTGGGCTATAGTCTGGAAGCAGACTTTCAGGCTTATTCTGGACTGAGCTTGGATGCTTGTTTGATATATGGTTACCTCTTAATATAAAGCTCTCACTTACACGTTTATGAATGTCACTAAATTTGTTTCTCCAGTTAACCCAGCCTAACACATAAACCAACCAATTCTTTGTTACATTTATCACATTTTTATAATATCCTTGTCAAATTCTATAAAGAGTAACTCTGATAGCTATGAATATTCTGTTTTCCAATCTCTTCTCATAGACGTCCAACTTCATTAGGTACCTGTTTGACTTCCAAAACTTTGCAAAAAGTTTACCATATATTTTTTCACTTTGTAGCATAGGTCACTACCTTTCCATAATTCAGTAAAAAGTTTTGTCTTATTTGATTACTATCATCTGAAAGTATAATGTAAGTCTGTGTTAAGGAATAACTCTAATTCTGGTAACCAATTTCATAACCATAAATTATGGATTAGATGATGACACAGCAGATTGACCAGAATGGTTTAATATTTGCTCTGCTACTTGTCCCCTGCAGGTCAAATTGTCCTCATTTAAGGACCAGGTGAAAGGGGGAACCATGTCCCTACACGCATAATTGCTGAGATAACGAAGAGGAAGCATGGGAATTGTGTACTGACTTTAAACCTTGTGTTGTAGGTGTTGCTGCCCCAAGACAATCACATGGCAGCTCCTGGTCAAGAGGTAACAAGGTTGAATGGACCTAAAAGGAGAAAGGGAGCAGATCTGTTAATAGGCTTCCTGACGATCACTTTGCATTGGTGTTTCTAGCTGGTCTTTCTGCTAAACAGGCGATCCGTATCTTCTCATTTAATTCCCCAAGAGCCACAACATTTTAAAATCACTATTCATTTTTTATCGTGGAAAAACTGAGACCCGGTAAAAGGAGAAACACAAAATTAGTGAGTGGCAGAACCCAACATTGGAACTAGCTTTGTTTACCTCGCACATGGATATCCTTTTGGTTCGTTGTGAGTTGCCATTGAGTTGCCAAGAAATTTGGAAGACAGCTACCTGGTCAATAGAGTAAAGGCATTCATATTCATGGCTATTCTAAATAAAGGTGATTCTACATCTTGTGGGGGAAATTTTATCAATATGATTAGTATCACATGCAAAAGGTGTTCACCTTTGCTCTTAGTCCATTAGATATAATGGGAAAAGCAAAATGAAATACAGGGCCACCAGACCCTGCTTCTCTTGCCTCGAGATATTACTGCCTAACTCCTTCAGGTGGCGCCTTTCTTTTCTTAATCCATTCCCAAATATCACCATTCACCACAATTCTCCACTATAGGGTTAATGAGAACAGGCTGAAACAACACAAACGGATCCTAAAAGTTAACCCAGCAAAATACAAGTTTATTTCACAGGCATTTATCTAGGGTTTTATTTCTCTTCAGCAAATGATTATCCTCTAGTTGTTGATTTGGGGTGCAAAATTTTTCCCATGTGTGGCTCTGTTCTGCCCCAGGGCCTTGTAGTCATCTGTTTTTATAGTCTTAGCCTCAACCAGAAGTTGTCTCCATCAATTCTGCTCATATCCTCTTGGCAAATATTAATTACATGTTCATACCCTGCAAAAAAAGAGGTGTTGGAAAATATAGACCTACACTGAAAATCTGCTTCCCAACTTTATAATTACAAGAGAGGAAAATGGATTTTGGGGGGATATCTGTCTGTCCACACATACATATACTCACACACACACACACACACACACATTTACACACACCAACACTGTCTGCTCCAGCCAAAAGTGCTCCCAGATAATACAATGAATGGTCTCATATGAATCATTTATACCTTAATGTACTCATATATTCAGTTCAATACCTCATGTCCTAAAAAGGGCTTTAATGGGAAAAATCTTCTATCTCCATCACAGATGTAGTTAAGAAAACCATTGTGAACAGAAACACCATGATCAAGAAGTTTGGTAAATGCTAGTTTAAAGGGAAAACAAAACAAACAAACAAACAAAATTGCCAACTGTTTCCCAAATTAATTTTCGCAGTTTTTAAGTGCATTAATATGAACTGTGTTTTTCTAAGAAAGGGGTACTATGGTAGCTTTTTTGAAAATCTTTAAGAAATCCCTCTTGTCATTTTGAGTAACTGAACTGTTCAAAGCATTTGGCTTTGGAAATACAAGCGTGGAGGACTTAAAACCCTAGAGAACGTGAACAAAGAGTAGCCTGGTCGCCAGCCACCGCCATGACCACATGTAGGGAGCTGCTTCTCCACCTGTGTGTGAAGCTGCTCCTCCACCAACGTGCATCTCTGCTCTGCAGTATCTCACCCAGAAAGGAGAGCCCCCGAGCCCTGACTCTGAACTACGGACCACCTTCTGCTCTGACAGATGGGGGCCTGGCAAGCTGTTGTCACCATCAATACGATGCAAATATGAATTCTCTTTACAGCTTTCAGCAGTGTTCTTTATAACTCCAGAGGACGGATCTTGGACTCTCAGGAGCCCTAGCATAGGAGTGGATGTCCTCATTTCTGTGAAGTCTCCACCCCATTCTGTGCTCTCGGTCTGGAGCCAGAAAATAAAAATAATCCCCCAAACAAACAAAGGATTGTTCTTTGGGCCGAATTTCAGATCAATAGAGCAGCTGGGAGAGAGCCAAGATTCAGCAGCTTGCATGGTGAGCGGCGCTACAGATCATTAAAGAGGAGCAGAGCCATAAAACACCAACACAACTGGCACAACCAATCACAATGCTTTCGGCACACTGTGGATCGAATGCGCCTGGAAATTAACGTGACGCTTTCCTCAAAGAGTGTGGACAAGTCCCTCTGAAGTCACAGGAGAGTACGTGGGGCCAGGCACAGAGGGCCACTCTGCCCCCTGCCTGATGGAGTTGATCCGGTTGTATCGTGCCTAGGAGATGTATGCAGTTGAAAACTGTCTATTTATATAACAGTGTTCAAAGCACAGAGATGGGGCTCTTTTTCATGTGCATCATACCTGCCTACCTGGAAAGGGTTGATAAGAAACCGTTTTATATCTAGGAACAATTGTTAGAAATCATAAATTATATCCTGCACAAGTCTTTTATACATGCTCTCTTATTTTCTTAGTGTCGCTACGACAGAAATACCGCAGGTGGTTGGCTTTCATGAACAGAAATACATTTTCTCACTTCTAAGAAGCTAGAAATTCAAATTGGTGGCACTGGCTCTGGGGAGAAGCTGTCTTCTTTCAGCTCCTGGGAAAGGTTCTTAACTCATTGATTCTCTCATCTGCAATGCTGGGGGCCTTGATGTGGAATCCCTCTTTCCTGTTTGTCCTTGCTTCTGTGTCTAATATGCTCCTTTCCTATTTCAGAAGCAATTGACCAAGAACACACCTTACACTTAGAACGATCTCATTAACGTTGAATCAGAAACACCATTTCCAAATGGGACTGTGTCCACCAACATAGTGTTGTTGGTGTGTGCTGCAGAGATCATCTAAAGCATAAAGCAAGAGTGATTTGGATTCACAGATCTATAACCATGGGGGTTCCGGAACAATCCTGTGAGCTACAAACTCAGATATCTCCACTTTCTCCTGGATTGTGTGTATAATAAAAAGCTTTCAATTTCCATGGGGTGGGGAGAGACACTGAATACTTTTTTTTTCTGAGAAGGGGGCAGTAGGCCAAATATGTTTGGGAACCTATGATCTTTAAGATGGAATAGAACATCTGTAGAGAGTTTCCTAGTCTGATATCTATAGGGGAGCAGACCACGAAGTTTTTGTCTCACATGGATTTGCTGGAGGGGTGGAACTGTTGGCCTTTTGATTAGCAGCCAAACTCTCAACAATTATGCCATCAGGTCGCCTTTTCACAAACATAAGCCCCCATGTCTGGGACTTAGGATTGAAAACAGATATTTGGAGGAGCACAATTCAATCCATAACACATATTATCACTGATCTTCTATGTCTAGGACAGTCTCAGTGGGATATAGTTCATCTTTCATTTGTAGAAATATAGACATGCATTAAATGAATAAATACAACTTATGTTGAAAACGTATGTTTTGGAATAGTGTAAAAATCCATACTCACTTATGGTTCAACCAGACTTATCTCGTTGATATCTATTATCTATTAAATTGTGTCCTGAAAAATATATGTTAAATACATGCTTAAAAATATATGACCTGTGAATGTGACTTTGTTTGAAAATCAGATCATTAAAAATACTTCCAGTTAAATTAAATTGTGGTCATACTAGGTAGCGTAGGTCCTAATCCTATATGACTGGTGTTTTTCCAAAAAAAGATAGGAAGAAAAACCACCTGGAGCTACCAAGAGAGAGTAAAATGTAACAGATTCTCTCTTAAAACCTCAGAGGAATTAAAATCATTGAAAACTGGTCTTGGACACCTACACTTGAGGACACAGGAACAATGAATTTCTCATGAACCGTCTGGTTGGTGGCATTTTGCAACTGCAGCCTGAAAAAACCAGAGTTCCTCTACCTGAAGCAAAGGACACATTTCAAAAATTAATTATTAACACAAGAGAGATGGCAGCTGATTCCAAACAATTTGTTTTCTTTACAAAAGGACTTGCTGAAGATGACTTTCTCAAAGCTGAGGTTAATTTTGTATGCACAGTGAAATGCAAAATTCTGAAACAAACAAACAAAGTATGGCAAAAGTATGTAGATTAACCTATGAATTTTCTCCAGTCTCTTTACTTCCACCTGCCACAGGAAACTGTCTGTCCTGCTGTGTTTTGCCATGCAGACCTTCACATGGACCTTCATGCAATTAAAGTCTGACAGTATGTGCTCTTTTGTACCTGGCTTCTTTAGTTGATCTAAATGTTTCCGAGATTCATCAATGCTGTTGAGTGTGTCAGTGTTTTGTTCTCTGTACCCCCAGAGGAGCTTTGGTGAAGAAATATGGTTTGGGTTGGGCCACAAATGGCACGGTTTGTAGTTGGAATCCAATCCACTAGCCACTCCGGAGGATTAAAATGAGGCTTCCTGGTCCTATACATGTTTACCACCTCAAAAACTCAAAAGAGTAGCTCAACTCCATTTTACAAGGTTACTATTAATCAGAGTCAGCCTGAGGTCATGAGTAGAAGTAACCATTTGTATGAATATGAACCTTATTGAGTTATTTTTTCTTAAGTTATAAGTAAAATAAACCATGCTGTTGATTTTTTTTTTTTTGGTGAGTGTATGCTTTATTTCTTTTAAATAAAATCCTGAAGGGGAATTGCTGATTCAGAGGGTAGGGGAATGTTTATCCTTCTAGGAAACAAGCAAGTCATTATACAAATATTCGGATCTCTGAAAGTTCTTCATATTTTTTACCCCCACTAACATTTGGGGGAGCCGTTCAAATCTCAATTCTAGCCGTTCTGGTCGATGTGAAGTTCGTTTACATTTTCCTGACAAGTAATGATATCGAACATCTTTTAGCAAAGAGTTACTTTAAAAGTTCTCCTATGGATAGTGATTGTGGAGAACCACAGGGCTACCTAAACCAACTGGGGAAGGAACTCTCATGTGATCAAGGAATTTCTCTGCTGGTGGATACTCCACACAAGTAAAAGGTCCAACGTATGCCCTCCTGGGTCCATCACAGCAGAGTTCACAGTATCAAAAAGCCGGAAGTGGTTCCAATGACCACTGCAAGAAAGGATAAAGAAACGCGGGTACATTGACACCATGGACTACTATGCATCCCTATAAACAGTGGTGCAGCCACGCAGCACCTCAGGACCTGCACGGACCATCATACTGAGCGCAGTTAGCCAAACACAGCAGGACAAACGCTATAAGGATAAACACCAAGACAAAATGCAGGCATCGGGTCTTGGGTCATGTGATCTTTGAATCTAGTACCCCAAGCAATGAGTTAGTGTACCTGCTTAATAGTGATAATCCATAGAACAACCCCTTCTTTGTACAGCTTAAAAATGACTTCTTCAGAAGAGGCTTTAACTCAACTGGAACCAGTTTCTCATGTTTCAGGAAGATGGAGAAGACCAATAAATCCCTGTCACATAGCATTGTTCCACAGCCAGCTCACATTAATAGGCACTCCGACAAGGGTACACCTCAATGGAAATCAACGTCCAAAGGTGGAGTGAGGAGGGGGACCTGTTGGTTCCCAAGAAGGCAATTTTACTTTGTAGGTGTATAGACTAGAAGGGACAACCTGCAATTGCTTAACATCACTTACATAGACCCCCAATGGGAGAATACCCATGGTACTATGATTTTAATAAGGCACTTTTGACGAACTTCCTATCCAGCCCTTGGTGATCCAGGCCAGATGCTACAGACAACCAGGACTTTAGACTTTGTCCTTTCAAGGTGCACAGCATTCTTCACAGGCCACATCAGAAGGATCCAGTTTGAAAACCCCACTAAATGAACTGTGGGATTTTCATTTAACCACACGCCTTATCTTAAACACACTTTTAGCAGATTAAAGGAAAAGAAATACTTCCTTGCACTTAAGGCTGATGCCCTAGTGTAAGAAGCAGAAGACTACTATCCCGAGGTTGTGAATTTGGAAGTCATTGGTCTTTGGCTCAGATCTCTTGCTTGGAGGATACCCCATAATTGAAAACATAAGGTGACCATATATTTGCTACTGCAATGGTCCCTTCGCCTTTTTTACTGACTAGTCCAGAAGGCATAGTTCTGCCTTGGTGAGTGCGCATTATTGAATAGCATGTCCGAGCTCCAGCACTCACTGTTTGCATAGTGTTCAGTCACTTAAATTTTTAATCTCTACAAGTCAATAATTGAAGTATTTTAAATAAAAAGTTAGCCTTTACATATATACCTTTCTTTACTCAGCATAGTTTAAATTTTATATCGTGGGCTAATTTAATGTTATGATCATTTGAATGGATAGTGTCTGTTCACAGGTCATGTAAGAGAGGTGTGAACCAAACAGAGAGTTGTGAGAACAAGACAACAGAATATTTTGCAGTTTAAAATCAGGAAAGTTGTGCATAAGAGTTGTCGCCTCTCACCAAGCTTATTCCAGCTCTGTGCTGACAAAATCATCAGTGGGAATGGACAACAGAAAAGTGTGTAGAGGGCGACTTTGGAAAATGTAAGACATGAAAAAATAATAATAATTTATAAATTTCAAGGGTTCAGGAGGGAGGGAGGGAGGGTTGAGGTAGGGAGGGGGGAAATGAGGAGCTGATACCAAGGGCTCAAGTAGAAAGAAAATGTTTTGAGAATGATGACGGCAACAAATGTACAAATGAGCTCGACACAATGGATGGATGTCTGGATTGTGATAACATTTGTATGAGCCCCCAATAAATGTTTTAAAAAGAAAGAAAGAAAGAATAGTGTCTGAGGTCTTGTCTTAAAACAAGCAGCCATCAAAGTAAGGTGTCAACTAAATCCACACGGGAAAAGCACACCAGCCAGAGTGATCCAAGGATTATAGATAATTAAATCTAAGACTGAATGAAAGAACTATTAGGCCTTAAATTCTAAGCACCTTGTGTGCAGAAGGCTATGGAGGACAATGAATGCCCAATGTCCATTTGCAGGATCTCCATGGAGATTGGGTTTCTGGAGAATCCCTGTGACCAGGGATCAGTGATGCTAATGGCCTTTCTATCAAACAGAGTGCAGTGGAAAGTTGACTTTTGTAGACATTCTCCATTTTGTCCAATTGAAAACATATTCTTGTTTTTATTATTTTTTGCTTTTTTTTCCATTGATGGTTTTTCTCTGTTTTATTTTGTAACCGTTTTTGGGCACTGTATGGGAATTTGAAAATATTTTTCTTTAGATGAAATCCAGGGTATGTACATTTATAGAGACAGTAATTGGATCAATTGTTTCTTAGGGTTATGGTAAAATATATTGACAGGGAACGGGGCTCTGATAATAATGAGTAAAAGAATGAGGAAAATGTTCTAAAACTGATTGTGGTGATGATTGCACAAATCTTTTAAATATGCTTGAACCATTGCATTTTATGGTATGTAATTTTATGTCAATAAAACATTTTTTAAAATAAAAATGATTTTAATAGGAAATATGAATATATAAATATTAATAAAATTGAGCATTTCCAGCACATAGTGGGTTCAATTAAATTGTTTTCTTGACTGTCCCCATGCTTTCAGCACAGAGTCATCTGCATGAAAAACAACCCTGTTGCCTAGCTGGGGTTTACTCTCAGCTCACCACTGGATTGCACCAGCCAACAGGGAATGGTGAGGTACAGTGGAGGGTGGCTGGCAATTAAGATTTTTAGAATTAAATATCGTTACCTTAGTATTTTCATAATGCAAGTAGATTTTGAAGTGTTTCATACATAATTAATTTTCAAAATATAAACTCTGTCACATTTTTTATAGAGTTGGCTATTTGCTCTCTGGCATTCATGCCTTGTCAACATGGATTAATTCCGTATCTTTATTGGTCCAAGCAATATTGGCCACAGATGAATGAATGACTGGTAACCGTTGGGTGGAGTCATGAGAGATACGTGCTAGATATTCAACAGAGATCAGAGAAGAAAAGGCATGAACTTCATTTTGGAAGGTCACAATCGATACCCAAGCTCTGATATTTGCTAGCTATGTGAATCACTCAATTTCTCTGAGTCTCAGCTAATTCTCTGTATAATGGGCATGAAAATATCATCTCCCATGGGTTAAAACGCCTACCTGGGAAATCAGGTGCCTGAATGTGAAGATGCATAATACTGTGCTTGTTCAGGAGAAAGCTTGCCCTGCAGTTGGAAGAATGTAAAGAATCCTTGTGCTTATGGAGCTGTGTGAGTCTGGAAGTTAATGTCTCCTGAGTTATCTAGTTGCCCTGCATAGTGCCACACCTTTTAAAACAGAGGCCGGAAAACAAAAAGAAAAAAAAAAACAGAGGCCAAAGATAACTCTCACCTTAGGATAAGACTGTATTAGCTCTTTAGGTACATGCTTATTTGAGTGAATGGAACAGTGCTATTTAATGAAAAACAAATATACCTAAACTAATAAGGTGTGCAGAAAACATGGAGCAATTAACACACAAAAACTACATATGGTGAGGCCCATTCAAACAAACAAATAATTTAGAACTATATCTAGTGTAATTATAGTCACCAATTCAAATCTTGTCTTTGTATGAATAGTTTCATCCTTTTGAATCAACATTTAAATGCAAAAATAATTGTAAAAAAATCATGAAAGTGAGACACACTAGTTCCATGGGATAGAAGAATATGTTGATCTTAATTAATTTCTACAGTGTCATTTTCAAAAATAATTTTATTAGGGGCTCGTACAATTCTTATCACAATCCATACATCCATCCTTTGTGTCAAACACATTTGTACATTTGTTGCCATCATCATTCTCAAAACATTTGCCTTCTACTTGAACCCTTAATATCGGCTCCTCATTTTGCCCCTCTCTCACCACTCTTCCCTCCATCATTAACCCTTCAAAATTCATAAACTATTATTATTTTGTCTTATGTTACACTATCCAATGTCTACTCCCGTCCACTTAAAAGCATAAATCCAAATTTTATTATCCATCGCAAACTAATGCTCCTTCTTGTAATTCTCATGCAAATATTTTACATATCTATGTAACAAATTAAAAACCCAAAGACAAGAAGATAAACTATTTATTTAAGCTTTATTTTAAAAAGCCACATGGAATCATCAATTTCCAAATAATTAGAAAAACAAGACTAAAAGGCAGAAGACCCGCCTCGTTGCATAGAGTTGATTCCACCTCACAGAAAGCTTAGACAGGGTTTTTGAGACCACATTTTCCCCTGGAGGAAGATGGTGGTTTTGAACCCCCAATCTTCTGATTAGCAGTCCAAACCTTCTCTGAGGGCACCACCAGGGCTCCTTGAAGGCAGAAGACAGTCACCATGAATTGAAATAGGAATCCCCTTAAGAGGAATATTTATAGATTCGGTGAAAGGGAGAAAGAGATAATTTACAGGATAGATTGGGTATGTGTGGAAGACATTATAGTTAAGAAATTCAAATAAAACAAGATGATTTAAACTGGATTAATCTATAAGATTGAAGATATTTGTTGACCAATGTAAGGAGCTAAGGAGCAGAAATGTGTAAAATGAACAAGGAATATTTGGCTCTGACTTAGTAGGTGTCAGTATATATAAAGACTTAGGTGTCTGTATGTATAAAGACTGGAGGAAAACAAAAACAAACGGCCTGGAAACAATGGAAAGGGACTGAGAAAATGGCCTGTGGGTAAAAGAAAGAGAATCCAGCCACCCTTTCTTAAAAGACAGATCTATGGAAGCGAGGCGTGCTCAACTGGAAATGATGGAAACAAAATCAGATACACAAGGGCTATCTAGAAACTTGTGTTGCTCTATTTAGATGTGGCATGGAGTAAGGAAAGAGGCAGACAACATGTGGGCATCCAGGCAGGATGGCTGACAGGTAACTGGGTCAAACCAGTTACCATACTTGAATTATATACCAATTATATCATTAACTTTGCTGGGCTTTACCCTACTTCTATAGACACAAATCCAATCGGTACCACAGGAACATCCTGCAAAACACTGTGCCTCTTTGTCCATGAGTATTTCTGGAGCATTTCATTTTATCTCTTCCATAATTTTCTATACACCCACTCATTAAATTGCCAGAACTAGATTTTGTTCCTTTGCCTTGTCTTAATTTGAATACTAAACCCCAGTTTATTTCATAGGATTCAGAATTTCTGAAGGGTGTTTTCTCTCGTCCCCAGGTTTGTGCTAAGAGACCGTGGTCCTGAAATTTGTTGCACCTGGGCAAAGTCATACACCGGGTACCACCACTCCAGCCAGCCTCTTTTGTACAGAAAATAATCAAAATATTTGCTACATTGGATAAAATTGACATGATAACAATTGAAGCTGAAGGGCAAATACATAAATAAAATATTTAGCCAGATTTTAAAAGACAAGGATCGACATTTTTGCAGTACAGAAAACTTTACCCATTATTTTTCTTATTTCTCAAGAGAACCTTATACGGAATTATTGTGTCCATTTCACATATGTGGGAACTGAAAAGTCAGAAAGTAACTGACTAAACATAACAAAGGGGTTAAATAATGAAGTTGAATATAAGATCCAGGTTCTACTGCACAGCGAATAAAAGGTTTCCCTTTAGTAGCACGGGTTTATAATTCTGGAAACCAACGGAATATTTTCTATTGTCCTAGGGCAGGGGGTGCCATGACATGCCTTTTATTATGTCTCCTCCATTACCCCACTTTCAAGCCGGGAAGAAGGTTGAGCTGAATGAAGCATTAAGAGGTTTCACACTGTAGTGGCATTATCAACAAAAAAAAGAATTACCCTAGACTTTTGGTCTGTTTACCTGAGCAGAAAGCCCAGAAACAAAATTAATACTCATAGCTACTCAGTTAAAGTTCAAGATGAATAAGAAAACTCATTACCTTCTCTAGCTGATTGAACTGCGGCCACTTAAAAGATACAACACCTAAAAGATACATCCAATTATCCAGACTATGTGATTCTTACCATTTTGGCAAAAGCTAAAATGTAATCAGCTAATGGATGAAATTATACCAAATAACCAGAGCAGGCCCTAATCTAATGATAAGCATTTTTATGAGACACAGAAGGGGAGGCACAGATAGTACTGGGTGGAAAGCTAATTGAAGATCAGCACAGAGATTATCAAGACAAGGCCAAGGAATCTCGAGACCCACCAGAAACAGGAAGAAGGTCAAGAAAGTCCCTCATCTAGAGCCTGGCTCTTAAAGGCCCTGGATCGGCCATATCTTGGTTTCTGATGTCTGGCTTCAGGATTGTGAGAGAGTATACGCTGTCACTTTAAACTGTCCTGTTTGTGGTAGTTTATTATTATAGCCCTGTGAAACAAATGCTCCATCAAGGATATGTGGTTTGTAAAAAGAAATCTGTCTATATCAGATTAAAGCAGAGGATAAAAACAATGTCTGATTTAGCCAGAACATAAATTTTATATGACTCATAATGACTAATTGTTTTTAAATAGCATATTTTAAATGGGGCATTCCTTCTCTAATTCACACCAATTTTATAATCTTCTGGAGGCGCCCTGGAGATACAGTGGATCAGATGTTGCTCTGCTAACTTCAAAGTTAGCAGTTCAAAACCACCAACTGCTCCATGGTAGAATGATACTTTCTACTCCTATAAAGATCTATGGTGTCAGAAACCCACAAGGACGGTTCTAATCTGTTTTATAGAGGTGGTGTGAGTCAGAATCAACTCAAAGGACATAGGAGTTTAGTTTGGTATTTCTAATCCTCTATTGTGTTACCCCATGGCTTAGCTCCTGCAGGAGTTTAAGATTGCCCCTGTGGCGTGGAGGCTGAGTAGAGAAATGAACGCAGGATCAAGAAATAAATGGGCAGAACAAAGATCTTCAGTGTAAGGGTGGTGTCGTTTCGAGCTATCAGGAAAGGTATCGTTACCATCACCATTTTATAAGGGAGAAAACTGAGTCTCAGAGAAGTGGAATCATTTTTTCTTGAACAGAATTTAAAAGAGATGAAAATACGAAGCAAAATTGATGGGGCAATGCTATACTGCTTGCCTCTCTGTCATATCTGTATATCTGGGAACCGCTCTCTAAAATTTAAGTATATTGTCTCAGGGGGATTGAAAAACCTTCCACATTTCTAGCAACTTCAAATCCATTTCAGCAGCCATCCTTAAATGTTACGCTGCATAAATATCACCTGGAAACATTGTGAAAATGCAGATGAAACACCTGACCATCTTATGAAACCTCCATTACGGTGAAAGCACATAGTCGAGTAAAATAGCATCATAGACGCGCGAAGGGAGAGGGGCAATAGACTGTGTGTGTTAACGCCAGCCCCTCTTCTCGGTGGACGGTTAACACACTCCCACTTCTCATCATAAACTGTTTTGAACTTGGTGAAACCAGAATTCTTCCTGCAGCTGTACGTGATGAGATTTCAGAATTTCCTCTAGTCACCTTTTTCCCTTCAGGACACTCCTAGAGAGTTGCAAATGAATGCAGGTAAATGTCCAAATGCGTCAGAATTGTTCCAAGTGCAATCATTAGAAGAATGAAAGGCATGCGTCAAATGTCAGTCCTAGTAATTTTAGTGAGAACAGTATACGTGGCATTCAAAGGTTAGCACTGTGTCTCAAAACTCATGTCCATGGAGTCGGTTCGGCTTCACGGAGAGCCTACATGACGGAGTAGACGTTCCCTTGTGGGTTTCCAAGACGATCAGTCGTAGCTCGAGTAGAAGTTCCCATTGTCTTCTCGTAGAGTGGCTGGTGGATTTGAACTGCCGAACTGCAGTTAGCAGCCCTACATGTAATCCATTATGCCTCCAGGATTCCCTGTAGCACTGATTATTGTATTATAAGCCTGGTTTGCAATAAGTATATCAGGACATGTCCAATTCAGTGCTGTTCTTCAAAACACTCTCTGGCTTCATGCCTGGCACACAATGGGATCCCTATACTGTTTTGTTGAATGAGTACATATAAGATTGGACCCAATAGGTCATGTAGTTATTACTTTTTTGTTTAAATAAAAAAAACATTTGGAAGATTCTTTTTTGGAATGGGCATATGTGGCAGCTAATATATATATGTTATACACTAGCTTCCCTTATTCATCTCACATGACTCAAAATGAGTTTGGCTATTTCCAGAAATAATATTTACATTTAAACTAATTTAAAAGTGCATGTGTGTGTATATTAAATGTTGCTGCCTCTCAGAGTTAAAGAGATGAGCATTCCGAAAACATTTTAAACAACTGATCCAAATTTTTCATAATTATAAAACGTTTCAAAGTGATGATTTTAAGAAAGTCAATACTCATTTAAATGTATATTCTGGTTTTATTTCTTTCTCTTTAATCCTCTTTCAGAGACTCGTGTGATCCTATGCAATAATAATCACTCGTTATGTGCTTTTATCTCTGTTCAGATTTTGCTCCATCAGCAATCCCCTCCTGCCCCCCAGACCCCCAGGCACTTAGCTCTTCCTTCCTTCAGGGCCACCTGCCACAAACTTCCCCTATAGCTCCCTTCTTCTGGTAAAATCCAAAGTTCTTGATGAAAGACCATATGAGCGATATATGTACTTTTCCACTTTCCACTCACACTTCAAGCAACTGCAATAGGAGTTTATTGACACAGAATCTATTGGAAATTCCAAAATATTTCAAACAGTCTGCATCCTCCTTGATGGTTCCGTTTCCTCTGATTAAACTTCTAGTAGTTTCTCCCTCTACCGGTCACCCCTTGGGTTTCAGTGACACATTTCCCCTCTGGTTCGCCTCTTACATCAGTTTGCCTTTCTCTGGTGTCTTCTTGCTCCACCAAGACTAACTCCAAATATCTCCCAAGATGCAGTTGCTGATTTTGTTTCTTTTTGCAGTCTATTCCGTTCCCCTGTCTCTTTGATCCCGTTGATGCTGGTACGTGCCATCAAGCGGCTTCAGACCCCCAGTGATGCTGAGTGCAGCGTAATGAAGCACTGCATGGTCCTGCACCATGTTCACAGTTGTCCTGATACATGAGCCCATTGTTTCAGCCACTGTGTCAATCCATCTCGCTAAGGATCTTCCTCTTTCTCAGCACCGCTCCACTTTACCAAGCATGATGTTCTTCTCCAGGGACCTGGTCTTTCCTTACACTGTATCCAAGGCATGAAAACTGAAGTCTTGCCACCCTGGCCTTTAAGGAGCATTCTGGCTGTATTTCTTCCAAGACATATTTATTTCCCCTTTTCGGATTCCTTGGTACGCTCATAATCTTCTCCGAAACCACAATTCAAATCCATCATTGGTCCTATGGTCTTCCTAAGTCAATGTTCAATTTTCATATGCATATGAAGCAATGGAGAAAACCACGGCTTTTGGGTAAAGCATAACTTAATCCTCAGAGCAACATCAATACTCTTCAATGAAAGAGGTTTTGTGCAACAGATTTACCTAATACAACATTTCTTTTGATGTTGACTGTTGCTTCCATGAGCACTGATTGTGGATACAAGCAAGATAAAATCCTTGACTATTTCTACTTTTTCTCTATTTATCATCATGTTACCTATTGGTCCAGTGTGAGGATTTGGGCTTTTTTACATTGAGTCATGATCCACACTGAAGGCTGCAGTCCCTGGTCGCCATCAGCAAGTGCTTCAAGTCCTCCTCACTTTCAGTAAGCAAGGTTATTTGATCCTAATTACACCAAGTAAGTTATTTTAAGACGATATTTATCATCTGAGCACAGTACACAAATAAACAGCGAGTACTGGGTGTGTCCACATGGAAATTCAGTGGATATCTTGGGACAGCTTGTTCAAAGCGAGCACTGCCTGCTTTCCCCTCACAAATGGACGTTTTGTGCATAGTCTGGTTTCACTGGGGAGCAATACCACAACCATAAAGCAAGGTAAATCCAGTAAGCATATGCAACACCCACCTCAGAAAGCTCTTGATACATTCTTGCATATATGCAATTAGGCTGAATGTGTACTACATTTTTGCCTTTGATGTGTCTAATACTGAAACCCTCTACTCTGACACTATCATAGGATGAAAAATAAGGAAAATTAAAAGTCAGGCTGTGTCAGTCCTTCCTTTCCCACGACAGTCTGCGTTCTCAGCCTTCATCATCATGATCATGTTCCATAATCAGCTCATTTATTCACTCTAATCTGAAATCTTTTCAGATTAACCATGTACAACTCCTGTTGTGGAATTGATTGCCTTCCATTTGTGTTTTCCTCCAAATTTTTTATGCATATCCCTATATTTGCACTTTTGTACGTGTATTTGTTGCTCTTTATTAGTCTAAAATCATTTTCAATAAACTAGCTCTATTTTATTATTTCAATACCTAACACAAATGATTAATGCATGTTAACTAAAAACAATAAAATCCATAATTTTGCTCAGAAATAAAGACAAATAGAAATAAAAAAAACAAGGTGCAAAGTGATCAAATGAGCACCCAGTCAATTATGCTTCCATTATCAAGTGGGTAAATGTATAACATTTACTAAGTAGCCACCGCATAGTGTGAACACTACACATGTGAGATAGCCATTATAATGAATTATTTCATCTACACTACCAGCATTATAATCCAAATAATTTATGACCAAATGCCAAGTCAAAATGAAATACGTTGCCATTGTATTAGAGCTTAAATCCTGAGTACTGAGTTGGTGGAAATCTAGTTTGTAGTGCTTGACTTAAACCCAATTCTGATGTGTCTTGATACAACTCTAGTGAGATCTTTCTGACCATCAACCCAACGAGGTAAAAATCTTTGCCATAAAGCAGAGTGCCTTTGGAAGTAGATGGCTACAGCTTCTCTGGCCAGTCAAAGAAGGGCAGAAGCAACTAGGATCTTTCCTGGGTTTGCCTCGTATAGACATTTGGGACTGTGGACCATGAGTCAGCCAGGATGGCCTTGAAAGGGGCTCTGAGCAAATCTCATCAGCTTTTCGATCTGTGACGATGTAAGTATACGAAACAGGCTCCCTTTCCCACATCCGCATCTGTGATCAATGAATTTGCTGTGAGTCATAATTTTGGGACAATTTCCTTTGTTCTCCATATCCTTCTAAAGAGGATGCATTTCTGTGAGCCCACGGCACCAGCAGCCCGCATAGATGACTTTCCGCCGTCCGTTGTCTTGTTCAATTATGAAGCAAGGCAACTTCGTAAATCACATTTGAATTTTGGGTCTCTTCTCCCTTAGACCAATACATTAAAAAAGGGCCTAATTAGAGTTCTAAAAAGAAAATTTCCTAGGAAATGAAAGATTGTCTTTTAGTGAAATAAAAATTTTAAATTTCCCAATAACTCATTTTTCTAGATCTTGACTTTCACTTAATGCATAGGTCTCCATTCATTTTATATTCTTGACAATGAAACAAGGATTTCAAGAAGCTTTCAGTAATATCCTCATCATTTAAATCTTACTTGAATAATATTCAGGAAGAAAAATTTAATAAAATGATAAAGTGTAATGCTTTCAACAATTCATTAGTTTAAGGAATATTTAAAGTATCAATTATGATAATGAGTAGTTCAATTTAATACAAAATTAAATTAAATACACCCACACACAAGGGCACACACATACACATGCACACAGAATTCAGGTTACAGACTATGTGAAGCAAGTTTATTCTATATTCTTTCTCCTGGTAATTAAAACTAGCTCTCTCAATAAGACAAAAGACAACTCTCAGAAGACTCTGAGAAGTGAAGAGAGCCCAGACTGACTAGAGCTTGGTGGGAGTGTCCTGGGATTCATCGTTTGTTTCCTTGTTTTACTTGTCACCTCTAAAACCTGGGTGCTAGAGAAGCCCCAAATATTATGTGAACAAAGGTCACAGAAAAAAAAAAGAAAAGCCTGCAGGAAAAGGCCATGCACTTCAAGCAAAAGACTGTGGCAATTACTTCGCAATAGAACAAAAGGACTTTAACTAATACTTTCCTGTTTAGATGAATAGCATATAAAGCTCACCTGAATTTTGACCATTCCACAAAATGCAATGCAGTTGAAAAGATGGTGGTTGATGTCTATTTTTCGTCTCTGCCTTATACTAACAGAGAATGAATCTCATTCTTTTTCATATACAATTACATTAAATATGTATTATTTAAGCATGTAATTAAATGAGACTAGTACGTGGCAGTTGCTGCTAGGCACCTTTGAGTTAGTGCTGACCCATAGCAACACTGTGTGCAGTAAAATGAAATGCGTCCCAGTCCTGTGTCATGCTCACTATCACTGCTACGATTGAGCACAATGTTGCATCACTTGTCTCATTGGGCTCTTCTTTTTCACTAACCTTCTAGTTTAGCAAGTATTATGTCCATCTTCAGTGACTGGTACCTCCTACAAATATGTCCAAAATACTCAAGAAAAATTTCACTTTCAAAAGATAATTCTGGTTGTGCAAATTCAGGAACAGATGATCTTCTGGCAGTCCATGAAATATTCGATATTTTTAGCCAAAACCATAATTAAAAGGTATTAATCCTTTGATATTCCAAATTCATCATCCAGTTTTCACAAGTGTATGAAACAACTAAGAACATCCCAACTTTGGTTAACCACACTTTAGTCTGCAAAGTGACACCTTTGTTCATTAACTTTCTTTTTTTCCCCCTCAAGTCCTTTTCACTTTTATTTTATTGTTTAAACATTTATTAGGAACTCTTACAGATATTATTATAATCCATAATGCCATTCAATCAAGCATAATTGTACAATTGCTGCTCTCATCATTTTCAATATATTTTCATTTCTTCTTGAATTCTTGATATCAGCTACCCTAAGCCCCTACCTCACCTACCACCCCTGAACACTCAGTATACTATATATTAAATATGTCAATATGCTAAATATTAAATACTCCTTAAATTCTGATGTTCTTTCCCTTCCGGTGGGAAAGGAAAAGTATTTTAAGGAAATACTTGGAATAAATTTTCCAAAACAGGAAGAGATAACAACAACAACAAAAACCCAGAAACTTGTTGAATATTTGCTGGAAGAAAATGTCCCTAACATCATGAAAGATGCAAGAGAAAACTGGGATTTCTATTCTCTTAAAGGGTTACAGTCTTGGAAACCCACAGGTGCAGTTTATCCGGTCCTATTGGGTCACATTGATTAATCATTGACTCTATGATAATGAGTTTTTGAGAATTTTAACATCACGAAAGATGAAAAGCTATGGAGCAAGAAGCTGACAACTCCCAAACAGCATAGATGCCAGAATAAAATCACAGACACCTAAAACCCAAGTCAAGTCAAGAAACTCGAGAGCATCTAAGAAAAAATTTAAAAGTTACCTACAGAAGAGAACCAGTAAAACTAAGCCCCAATTACTCAACAGAAACCATATAGGTAAGGTGATATAAAGACATATACAAAATGCTAAAAAAAAAAAAGAGGGGGGAAATGGTCAACAATGAATCAGACGCCCAGAGAAACTTTCCTTCAAACATGATGATATTTTGCACATAAAGAGAAATGTTAAACTTGAAAGCATTCCAGCCCTACAACCAAAAAGTTGACAACAAACAGATTATTTTAGTCATGAACAACAAACGGAGATTCACTGAGAATTGCTGAGTCAACTCAGGTACAAAAAATATCCAAAGTACTACAAACAAGACTGAACATACTGCACTAGAGATCTCAATTTATAATGAGGAAAATTATAAAATAAACAGAGGACAGTATAGTTCAGAACATCCAAATGGTGTAGAAGCCGAGGAGATTCAAATGAGTTAACTTGAGTGAAAGTGAAGGTAATATGCCACAAACAGAGGTCAGTGAAAAATGATAGGGACAGAATACATTGGGAAGAAAGCAAGAATTTTTCTTTAAAAGATAATTTAATTGGGGGCTCTTACAGCTCTTATAACAATCCATAAATCAATTATATCAAGATATTTGTACATATGTTGCCATCCTCATTTTCTAAACACTTACTTTCTATCTGAGCTCTTGGTTTCAGCTCCTCTTTTTTCCCTCCCTCCCCTCCTATCCTGTGACCCCTTGATAAATTATAAAGAGTATTGTTATCATATCTTACACCGACAGCTGTATCCCTTTAACCACGTTTCTGTTGCTTGCCCCATCAGGGTCGTGGGGGTGGGGGGGGTATGCATTGATCATTATAATTGGTTTCTCCTCTCCCCACCTTCTCTCTACCCTCCTAGTATTTCTACTCCTGAGGGGTTTATCTGACCTTCATTCCATGTGTCATGAACAGTGCAAACATGCTCCAGTCTAGTCAGAACTAAAAGGCAGGACTGGGATCATGATAGTGGTGGTGGGGGGTGGGGTGGGATGAGGAAACCTCAAAGAACCAGAAGAATATTGTGTGTCTCATTGGTGCTGTACTGTGCCCTGGCTGATTGATGCCTTCCTTCTGACTTTTCTGTGAGGGGATGTCCTATTGTCTATTGATGGGTTTTTGGGTCTCTTCCCTGATCTGCCTTGTTCTCAACAAAGTTTTTGTTTGTTTGTTATGGGTCTTCTGATGCCTGATTCCTTTGACACCTCGTGATCGCACAGGCTTGTGTGTTTCTTTCATGTGGGCTTGTTGCTTCTGAGCTAGATGGCCACTTGTTTAACTTCAAGCCTTTAAGACCCCAGATGCTGTATCTTTTGATAGCCAGGCACCATCCCCTTTCTTCACCACATTTGCTTATGCACCCATTTTCTCTTTAGCTATTGTGCTGGCGGGGTGAGCCTCACAGAATTCCAAGTTATTAGAACAAAGTGTTTTTGTATTGAGGGAGTGCTTGAGCAGAAGCCCCAATTTCATCCACTACCTCAATATCTTATCATATAAACATATGCACATAGGCCAATGCCTCTATTTTTATGAATTAATATGTTTACATATGTACATACCTATGTTTATACTTCTATCCATATCTTTGCTTTCTAGATCTCTGTTTTCCTTTACCTTCTCCTTCCCCGCCATAACACTTGCCCTTATTCTGCCTCTTAGTAATTCCTCTCAGCTAAATTGCTGTTGCTTCAACACCCCCAGGATCTCTATGTCCTCCTCGTTGTTGATTTTAATTCCCTAGTTGTTCCCCTGTATATGGTTCACCTCTGCCTTCTCCTGCCTCCACCTCCCCGCCGGAGCAGTCCCATTGCTTTTTTCTCAGGCTTGCTTCCTATGCCTATCTTATATTGGTAGGCAAAACAACAATAATAGAGACAAAATAAAAAGAAAATAAAAGATCGAGAAAAAAGAACTAGCAAACAATGAAAAAGCATACATAATTCCAGTTCTACCTACTGACTTTTATGACTATCTCCCCACTAGTCCTGGGGGCTTCTGGGAACTGCCCCTCCTAGCCTGGTCTATTTGGGGGGCTCCTCTGGGCCTTTGTGACTTTTCTTTTCACCTGTTGCTGATATGTTATGCTCCCTTCTTGGTTTGCCTCACTGTGAGGGTTCAGTTCAGGCTGACTCCCAGCCCCATGTCCCCAGGTTTGTCTTCTGTGCTGCAGAAGACACATCATGTCTCGAGCTGTTGTCGACCTTAAAGATCTCTCTGTGCCTTAGCAGCTCCGTGCAAGGACTTAGTCTTCAGGGCTTGATCTAGACCCCACTCTCTCCTTTTCCATCTGGGTTTGCTTCTGTGAGGGCATGGCACACTGGCCCCTCTCCCCAACCTGTGGGTTAGTGTTTTCCTCTGTAGCACATATTTCTAGGGAGGGGGTCAGTTTGGCTCTGGTGGGGCCAGTCTGGTAGCCACTCTCTTCATATTTTGCTCCATGTGGTTATGTTGCTCTCAAGATTTGGTTGCCATGGTGAGGTCTTCATGCACAACCCCATTTCTCTGAGACATACAAACAATACCCGCCTTGGACAGGGTCCTTGGCACTCTTTCTCCTCTGCCATCAGCTCCCTCCCCCCACCCTTTTTCTCCTCCTCCCAGTTCCCCTGTTTTGTGTTGGAATGACATGTGCATTCTCTTTGTTATTTTATTTTTGTTCTTGTATGTTTTCTTGACTTCTTCTAAAGGTTTTATCCCCCTGAATTTCATATGTAGGTTTCATTACCATTCTCTCAATCCATTGAAGGATTGTAGTTATCACTGTTTTAAATCCCTTGTCATGTCAGAATGTCCTTGAAGAGGGTCTTCTTGCTGTCTTTGTTGGTCATTTGTTTGAGTCAATTTGTCTTCTTTATTTGTGTAAGCTAGAGTTTTCTGCTGCCCCTAAAATATTATGATGCCATCATTTGTGTATTCAATTGATCAATTCTGATTAAACTGTGGTCTCTCAGCACCTATGCTTTGGTGTATGGAGAATGTGAATGTTCACAGTGCTGCTTTTTGTTCTTTTTCAAAAATCATTTTATTGGGGGCTCATACAATTCTTATCACTATCCCTACATACATCCTTTGTGTCAAGAACATATGTACATTTGTTGCCATTATCATTCTCAAAACATTGACCTTCTACTTGAGCCCTTAATATCTGCTGCTCATTTTCCCCCTCCCTCCCCACTCCCCCTACCTCATGAACCCTTCATCATTCATAAATTATTATTATTTTGTCATATGTTATACTGTCCGACGTCTCCCCCGCCCTCTTCTCTGCTGTCCATTCCCCAGGGAGGAGACTATACGTAGATTCTTGTAATTGGTTCCCCCTTTTTACCCCTCATTCCCTCCAAACTCCAGGCATCACCACTCTCACCACTGGTCCTGAAAGGGTCATCTGTCTTAGATTCCCTGTGTTTCCAGTTTCCATCTGTACCAACGTACATCCTCTGGTCTAGCCAGAATTGTAAAGTAGAATTGGGATCATGATAGTGGGGGGTGGGGGGAGCATTTAAGAACTAGAGGAAAGTTATATGTTTCATTGTTGCTACCCTGTACCCTGACTGGTTCATCTCCTCCTCACAACACTTCATTAAGGGGTGTCCAGTTGGCTACCAATGGGCTTTGAGTCTCCACTCTGCATTCACCCACATTTACAATGATATGATTTTTTTTGTTCCTTGATGCTTGTTAAGGACAGCCTGGGGCGGTGGTCGGCTTCCTGTCAGTGCTCTGGTGTTCCGGGCTGGGGAGTGGCACTCGCCCAGGGGAGGGGGCTGTGGGAGGTACAAAGAAGGCTGATCATGTGGACATAGTTGCTGTTTTCCATTAGGGATGAGAAGGGAAAACAACAATAAAGGAGAAAAAAAACAATACATGATTAAAAGTATAGATTTTAAGTAAGAATTGGAAAGAAAGTAAACAAGAGCAAGAACAAATAATCTAATAATTAAAAGAAATATAGAATGTAAAGAGAAGGATAAGAAAGAAGAGAATAGCAAAGGGTGAACACTGAGGGTGTGCAGCAGAGCAGCAAGGGGAGCAAATCAACAACGCCCCAAAGGAATGCCAAAGGTGGACTTGGGGGCCAGGCCATGGCACCCCAGCGGACTCGACTAGAAAACACTCAAAAAGGTCAACAGACATACCTGGAATAATTTGAGGACTTTTCCATTTTTACTGTTGTTTTTTCTTGTTTTCTTTATTTTTGTTGTTGTATTAGCTGTTGTTGATTTATTTTGTCTTCTTTTTTGGTTATGTTTTGCTTTGCTTTGTTGTTGTGCCTATGATTGTCTATGCATGTCTATCTGGAAAAGATGTGGGATGAACAATCTAGAGGAGAGCATAATGGGACCCATGGTTCTGGGGGAACACGGGAAAGGGGGAGATGGGAGAAAAGGAAGGGGGTGCCAACAAACCCAGGGACAAGGAAAGAATAAGTGATCTAAAATTGATGGTGAGAAGGGCATAGGATATTTGGGGGGGGGGATGGTGGGAGAGGAGCTCAATCAAGGGCAATGTAGCTGAGAAGAATTACCAAAACCCGAATGAAGGCCGGACATGATAGTGGGACAGGAGGAAAGTAAAATAAAATAAAGGAAAGAAGTGGGAGGCAAAGGATATTTATAGAGGTCTAAATATAGGCATTATGTATGTGATTACATTTATATAAAATGACAGGGTAATAGAGATATGTACATATATTTATTTATAAACTATTGCAGCAACAGGTAGATATAGGGCCTCCACTCAAGTAGTCCCTCAATGAAGGAACAATTTGTTCTACTAACCTGGCACTCTGAGATGTCCATCTTCCCTGACATAATCACTGAAGATAAAATGGGTGCATAAGCAAATGTGGTGAAGAAAGCTGATGGTGCCCGGCTATCAAAAAAATATAGCATCTTGGATCTTAAAGGCTTGAAGATAAACCAACGTCTATCTAGCTCAGAAGCAACAATGCTACAAAACAGTGTAGCTCAAAGCAACAAAGGAAGAAGCACACCAGCCTGTGTCATCATGAGGTGTCAATGGGATTAGGAATCAGGCATCAAAGACCGAAAACAAAACAAACAAACAAATGAAATCATATCAATGGGAATGAGGGAGAGGACAGAGTAGAAACCCAAAGCCCGTCAGTAGTCAATTGGACACCCCTTGTCAGAATGGCCACAAGGAAGAGATAAGCCAGTCAGGGTGCAGTACAGCTCCAATGAAATACACAACCTCATCTAGTTCTTTAGTGCTTCCCCCACCCACTACCATGACCCCAATTCTATCTTTCAAATCTGGCTAGACCAGAACATGTATGCTGGTACAGATAAGAGTTTGCAACACAGGAAATCCAGAGCAGATAAACCCCTCAGGACCAATAAGGGGAGCAATGATAGTAGGAGAGTCAGAGAGGTGGGTAGTAAGGGGAAATCATAGCAATGATCAATGTATGACTCCTCTCCCAGGTGACAGACAGAAGAAAAGTGAGTAAAATGAGGCACTGATCAGTGTAGGACATAAAAAAAGAGAACAATTTATAAATTATCAAGGGGACATGGGGGAGGGAAGGTAAAATTGAGGCACTGATACCAGGGGCTCATGTGGAAAAGATGATGACAACATATGTACAGATGCGTTTGGCACATGGATATATGTATGGGTTGTGATAAGAGCTGTAAGAATCCTCAATAAAAGAAAAAAGTAAAAGAAAGAAGAGAGTAAAGAAAGAAAAGACACAATAAGCAATACTAGGGAACGGAGAAATAAATGGGGAATAGAAAACAAAATACTGCAGAAAGGGCCGAGGAAGAAAGAAAGAAAGGAAATAATGAAAGAAAAATGGAAGGAAAAGAAAGACCAAAAGGACACAAAGCTAGGCATGACAAAAAAATACCACAGAAACAAAATAAAGGGAAAAACAAGCAAATAAAGAAGCTGTGCGTCACAGAATACCAGTGTGGGTAATATTCTTTACCAGAACCAAAACTCAAAGGGTTAGGTGGACAAGGGGTTACACTGATCTTAGATAGATTTCTTCTTCAGATGGTGACTAGGGTCAGGGTGCTTTTTACTGGATGGAATTCCTTTGGACCCAGGTGGCAGCTTGTTGGGGAAAGAGTCCACACTGACCCAGGAATGGTAAAAGACCTGGCAGAACATGATACTGAGGGGGTCAGGGGGTGCTGCACACAGCACCAGATCCAAGAGTGCAGGACTCTATCCTCAATGGGAGCAGGGATTGCACAGAATGTGTGAGGCGGGGACACTGGGTTGGTGAGGATGAAGATCAGCCATGCTCTGGTGACCCTAAGGATTTGGAGAATAAGAAAGGACCACACCTTTCTTGTTGATAGCTATCTGTATGTCAGGTGCTGCCTGGATGGAATGCTACTTGCAAAAGTTCAAGATGACCACAGCACAGCACACTGACTGAAACTTCACCCATCTGTCTTCTCTCTTGCATCTTTTTTCAGCTTCTTCTCCTAATCTCTGTTTAACCTATTTCTTTATTCTGCTCTCCACAAACTGGGGCTCCAGGATTATCAACTGCATTTGTTTCAGTAGGTCTATGGTGTTGATAGGAGCCCTGATGGCATGGTGGGTTATCAGTTCAAAACCACCAACTGCTCCACAGGAAAAAGATGAGGCTTTTCACTCTCATAAAGAGTTGCAGTCTTATGTGCCTGTAAGGGCAATGCTACCCTGTCCTATAATGTTGCTGAGTTAGAAGCAACACCATAGCAATAAGAGTTTTTTGGATGGTGTCTTGGTTGTAGAGGATCTGTGCAGCATGTTGGTCCAGTCTGCAATCCTGTCAGAAGTCTGTTTGTAGTGCTACCATTGGTGGCTGCCATCACAGGCTTCTGAGTTGTTCCATTTTCTCTTTGATCTTTAGTTAGTATTTGGTAGGATATGAAGAAACACCTGTATTACTCTGGGTACTTTAGAGAAACAAATCCACAGAAACTCAAGAGAGAGTTTTATAAAGGGAAAGTGCACATCAAGAAAACATTCCAACCCAGTGCTTCCCAAGCCCACAGGTTCAACATTAACCCATTAACCCCTATGTCCAACACTAATCCACAAAGTTCTCCTCCATCTCACAAAACACACACTATGATGCCGACTGCAAGAGGAAAGCCAAGTCAGTGAATGTGTAAGCATCTCAGCGCTGGCAGGGGTCTCCACACGGCTGCTCCAGCACCCAGGGCTGCATCAGGGTAGGTCCATGTGGCTTCTCCTCAGGGATGTCTTGAAGAAAGTCAGCCTTGCCAGCTGAAGCAGGAACTGGCTAAGGCAGCTTCACCCTGGTCCGACCATCACAAAGCAAGAGACCTGAGAATTAGAAAGGCGAGGCTCACTGAGCCATTTACCCCTCCACTTTTCAATTAACCCCACATATGTTCATTGGCCAGGTTGGCACAACAAACTAACTACCACAATCCACCCCTTGCCAACTTGGAACCTGTACATAATTCTTTAGCCTCACAATTGCAATTAAGTAACACCTACACCTTAATCGTATAATCCTGTGAATATGTTCCCCCACCTATGAAAGTTTGTAAGCCAACCACTTCATGCCTTTATCTTCTTTCCAGTTGGAACCTTGTGATATCTGCATCCATAAGCAAAGTCAAATCTGGACAGGCCATCCATAAAGTTAGCAACAATAAGCACCACTTCACAGGCTCAAAAATCTCCATCTGGTCAGGTTCTCGTAAACTCAATGTGGGTTGCCTCACTCAGCCTCCCCAGGGTGCCCATTGGTCGCCTTGCCTTTAGACCATGGGCTCTCACCAATACTCAACATGCCTAGCCCCCTCATGCTAGGTCATGAACTTTAGATCAGTCAACCCTCTCTCATCTTCTCCTTTTATCCTGTAAACTCCAAGTCCACAGGTGTCAGTGGCCAAAGTCAACCCATCTCTTTATTGCTGCATTTCTCCCACTTCCACTCAACAAGTAGATCTAGGTAGTCACTTAGCAAGCATTGTAGCCTTCTCTCAGGCTCCCTTTAACATTCAGTCCTAGAGGGGAGTTTTCTTCATGGTTCCAGATTTTTTCCACTTTCTGACAAAGACCATTGGTTCCTGAGTACTCCAAAGTACTGGGTGGGGCATATCTGTTTAAAGCTTTATTTGCAGGCATGGCCCAAATCCATCTAATGATCAGATTTTAATGGCCGAAAGCAAGTGGGCTTACAAACTTTCTATTTTCTTACTTCCCATATTTTCCCCAGAAAACAACCTAGTAAAGTGTGGCTTTATCTGACCTCTGGCTAGACAAAGAAAAACTACCATATGGAGGAAGTCAAATAAACATCTACTCTCCATCTTATGATTTGTTTCTCCAGTACCCCACTCCCAAGGTACCATAATGTATTAGTCTGGGTACTTTAGAGAAACAAGTCCACAGAAACTCATATATAAGAGAGAGTTTTATATAAAAGGTAAGTGCACATCAAGAAAACATCGCAACCCAGTGCTGCCCAAGCCCACAACAACCAAATTCTTACCCTTCATATATCATACATTAGTGAAATTATTTCGGTCGTTCAGGATTTTTTAACGTGTTCACTGAAAAAAAGCATTATCTCAAATAATTTCTATGAATAGAAATATATATTTTTCCTTAACATTTTATTAGAAGTCAGATTATTTATATTGTTACATGAAATCCAATTTATGGATCGAGACTACTCAAAGTCAGATACCTAATCTAAAAGCACCAACATCCCTGGGAATTTTTGGAAATGCAGGCTCTCAAGACCAATCACTGCTAAATCATAATTTTCATTTTAACACTGCCCCCATTTGATTTAACACCCCCCCCAGGAAAGATGTGTATCAGGATTGTATCCTCCCAGCATATATATTCAATCTGTATAAAGAGCTAATAGTCAGAGAAGTCAAATTATATGAAGAAGAACTTGGCATCAGGATCGGAGGAGGGATTATTAACAACCAACAATAAGCAGATGCCAAAACCTTGCTTGCTGAAAGTGGGGACTTGAAGCATTTGTTGATGCAGGTCAAGGACTGTAGCTTAAAGTAAACATTACAGTTCAATGTAAAGACCAAAATCTTCACAACTGGACCAAGACGTAAACTGAACCATCAAAATAAAATGAGAAAAATGGACATTGTCAAGAATTTTGTCTTGCTTGGATCCATAATCATTGAACATGGAAGCAGCAGTCAAAAGTTCAAAAGATGATTTGTATTGGTAAATCTGCTGCACAAAACTTCTTTAGGGTCTGGATAAACAAGGATGTTTCTTTGAGGACTAAGATGCCTGATCCAAGCCATGATATTTTCAATTACCTCATACACATGCAGGTAAACGTTGGGCATTGAAGAGGGAAGAAAGAAAAAAAAAACTGGTACATTTGAATTGTGTTGCTGGGGAAGAATTTCCAAATACCACGGGCTGCTCAGAAGACAAACTAATTTGTCTTGGAAGAAGTAAAACTCCTGAGAGGTAAGAACGGAGAGATTTCATCTTGCATAATTTGGACATGTTATCAGGAGAGACCTGTCTCAGAAGCAGGACATCATACTTGGCAATTGGGAGGAGCAGCAATAAAAGGCAGACCCTCTGGGAAGTGGATCCACAGACACTGCAGCTGCAGCAATGGGCTCAGGCACAGGGCCAATTGTGAGCATGGCACAGCATCATGCACTATTCCATTCTGTTGTGCTTTGCGTTGCTAGGGGGTCGAAACCTAGTCCATAGCACCCAGCTCCAACAACAACTAGTGGGTTTATCTTCTTATAAAGATTTGAGAAATTATAGTATAGAAAAATATGTTAAAATAAAATTTCAATATATAACACACCTTATATATACTAATCTTTTCCAAATCATAAGGATTGCAAATGTTTACCTCATCTATAATCTAGGGTCCATCATTTATCTGTCAGTTTGGCATACTGTGGTGACATGTGTTGCTAGGCTACCGGAAGCTGTATCACTGGGATTTCAAACACCATCAGGGTCAACCCAAGACTAAGAAGAGACTACAATGAAGACGTTGGATGTCGACTGAGGAGGAAGGAGCCACCGAAACTATTCATAACTTTGAAACATCGTCAGATACTGAAGGGCGAATAAAAGGGAGCAGGACATTATTAAGACAGTGTTGGAGGATAAAGACACAAGAAAGGTGACTGAGGAAGAGCTTCCTTCTCAAACGTGACTGTGGTGCTGTGAACGGAGTGAAGTTCAGGATCTGCCTTTGCCAATGGGGTCCAACTCAAGGTGGGAAGAAACAGCTGCAAACATGTACTAACACTTGGAATTTGAAGTGTATAAAGAAGGAAAGTAGGACAATTGGAAGAGATCAAAAATAAAATGGGACACACGAAGATTAAAAGCCTCGGTGCTTTTGAGCTGAAATGGGCTGTTTCGGGCCATTTTCAATGAGAAAATGATGTGATTTACTGTACCGGGGATGACACTGTCATTGCATTCTTTATCAAAAAGGACATTTCAAGATCTATCTTAAAGTAAAATGCTGTGTGTGATAGGATTATATCTTTTCACGTTCAAGGAACTCTAATTCATCAAATTATTATTAACCTTTATGAACCAATCAGTAACGCGAATGACGCAGAAGTTAAAGAATTCTAACAACGGCTGCAATGGTTTATTAGGAATGGGGATGGGGGACGGGGAAGTGACTTGGGGAGTGACTGGAGGATGCAGAAGGGGATAGGGGGCATTAGCATTGATTAGGATGCTGTATATGCAACTCTTTTCATAAGAGGTTCAACTAAGGAATTGCTTGATACGCAGCTATCAAGAAAACTACTTAAAGAAAGAAACAAACAAAAATTATCTTTGGTGACGATGGGTAAAGTAGGACGATATTTTGTTCGGGGACCCTGAGTTCATTTGAATGGGTGCAGAACAATGTGGAGAGGAATGTCAATATTGATTGCATAACAAGAGGAGTGCAACCAACGGCACTGAATTACACACGCAGAAGTTGTCGAATTGGTACAAAAATGTTTTGTTTGGTAAATTTTGCCAAAAGTGAAAAGAATCAGACAAGTAACAATGACACGGGCGGGGTGGGGGCATGTTCTAAGGTTAATTGTGGTCAACATTGTACAACTTTTCTTGATTTGGTTGAACTATTGGATTTTATGACATGTAGATGAAGTGCATTTAAAACTGTTTTTAAAAAGAATTCTACCAACATCTTCAGTCAGCAATTGATTAAATATGCAATCAAGATGCATTTTTAATTATTGACAATTAGAATGTATATTTGAATACAAAGAGGAAAGATCAGTAGTTGGAATATGTGGTCTTGCTGGAGGAATGTAACTGGAAATCAAATGATAGAATTTTGCAAAACCAATAACTTTTTCATAGTAAATACCTTTTTTCAGCAACACAAAAGGCAACTATACACCTGGCATGCTCCAGATGGTGTACACATAAATCAAAATGATATATATGTGGGAAGAGACTATGGAAAAGCTCAATATCATTAGCTAAAATGAGATGGGGGTTGACTGTGGAACTGACAACTACTCATATGTGAATTCAAGTTAAAGTTGAAGAAAATCAAAACAAGTACCCTAGAGCCAAAATACAACCTCGAGTGTGTCCCACGTGAATTTTGAGAATATCTCAAGCACACATTTGCTGTATTGAGCACTAATGAAGGAACTACTGATGAGTGGTGGAAGAATATCATTCATGAAAAGCGCTGACTTGGTTATGACTGAAGATGAAGGTCACACCTGAACAAAACATTAAGCCAGATTTTAAAAGGCAAGGATAGCCATTTTTGTAGTACAAAAAAAACTTTACACTTTATTTTTCTTAACTCCCAAGGTAATTTATACAGACTTAATGTGTCCATTTCACAGAGGTGGGAATTGAAACTCCTGGAGAAAGCAAAAGGTCAATAAAAAGCCAAGGAATACAGAAAAGATGAGTGGACATGAGAAGAACCTCTAAAACTTGCTCTCCATCAGAGAGTAGCTAAGGCAAATGGACGACACGAAGTCAAGAGCCGAGTAGAAAATTCGAAGGCACAACTGGAGGAGAAAGTCAAATATAATAATGAAAAGAAAATAATGAAATGAAATATGCCAAGACCTTGAGTTAGAAAACCACAAAGGAAGAATACATTCAACATATCTTAAACCAAAAGAACCAAAAAAAGAGGCAAGTCTTGAGTTGCAATATTGAAAACTTCTGTGTGCAAAATAAGGTTCGATGCAGAAAGCATAAAACAAAGGTGGAAAGAATATGTAGAGTCACAGTGCCAAAAAGAGCGAGTCAACTTTTCAGCCATTCCAAGAGATAACATATGAACAAGAACCAGTGGTGCTGAAGAAAGAAGGTCAAGTTGCACTGACTGAATTAGCCAAAAACAAAGAAAGTTGACCCTATAATGCTCAATAATAGAAAAATATCACTGACATCACATGCAAGCAAAGTTTTCCTGAACATCATTCAACAATGGCTGCAGCAGGACATTGACAGTGCCAGAGGTTCAGGCTGGATTCAGAAAAGAATATGGAACAAGGGATATCATTGCTGATATCATGTGGATCTTGAGTGAAAACGGAGAATACCGGAAAGTTGTTTACTTAGGTTTTATTGACTATGCCACGCGGTTGGCTGTGCAGATCACACAAACTATGGATCCTTGAGAAGCATGAACTCCAGACACTTCATGGTGCTCACGTGCAACTTGTACGTGGATGAAGAGGCAGTTGTGCAAACAGAACATGAGAATAATGTGTGGCTTAAAATTAGGAAAGTTGTGAGTTGGGATTGTGTCCTCTCACCACACTTATTTAATCTGTATGCAGGGCAAATAATTAAAGAAGCCATATTATCTGAAGAAGAACATGACATTTGATTGAGGGAAGGCTTATGAATAGCCTACACTATGCAGATGATACAACCTTGCTTGTTGAAAGTGAGGAAGACTGGAAGCTCTTGCTGACGAGAATCAAGAATTGCCGCCTTCAGTATGGACCACATCTCAATGTAAAGAAGATCAAAATCCTCCCTACTGGACCAATCATGGCAAATGAAGAGAAAATTGGAGCTACCAAGGGTTTCTTCTTGCTTGTATCCACAATCAGTGCTCATGGAAACAGCAGTCAAGAGATAAAAATCTGCATTGCATTTTCAATCTGCTGCACAAAACCTCCATAAAATGTTGAAAATCAAAGATGTTACTTTGAGAACTAAGCTGCCTTTGACCTGAGCCATGGTATTTTAATCGCTTCAGATAGGTGCATGTGTAAGTTGGGCATTGAATGATGAAAACCCAAGCATTGTTGCCTTTTTTTTTTGCAGTTATAATTCCTATTTTTCAGTGTACTGGTTTGTTTGTTTTTTAAGGTCATTTTATTGGGGACTCTTACAACAATCCGTACATTGATTGTACCAAGCACCTGTGCACATAGGTTGCCATCATTATTTTCTAAACATTTACATTTTTCATCATTTTATTAGGGACTCATACACCACCCATCTCGGTCCATACATACATCAATTGTGTAAAGCACATGTGCATTGTTGCCTTTGAAATGCGGAGCTGACCAAAAAGATTGAAAGTACCATGGACTGCTAGAAGAACAAAATGCCCATTTAGGAAGAAGTATGGCCAGAGTTTTCCTTAGAGGCCAGGAGGGCAAGATGACATGTCATATTGTGGACATGTTGCGGCGTAAAGCGGCATAAAGCGGGGGGGGGGGGGCAGCGGAAAGGAGAAAGCCCCTCACCAAGATGATGGACACAGGGGTGCAACGATGAGCTCAGGCGCAGAGGTAAATGGGGAGATGGCGGGGGACCGGCCGTGTTTCACTTGAGGTGCTTAGCGCTGCTATTGCCAGAACTGACGAGAGAGCACCCACCAGCAGCAACACTGCTCTTGGGTCTGTTGCTCCTGGTCCTTCTCTTTCTGATCTTTAATTCAGGATATATTTGCCATACACTCTCAAAGCTCTACGGATTCAAGAATATTTATCCTGTCCTTTATGAATTCTGAGAGTCTTGGCTACCTTAAAAGGAGCTCATCCATCTCAATATCATAAAAACGTTTTCCTAAATTCTCTTTTGAAAAATAAATTAAATGGTGGAAACTGGAATACAGAACTTCAAATGTTGACATTTCCCTGACTTTCTGGAGCCATTGAACCTGGATTGAAGCTCAAGCTGTGGACCGGATAGAAACTTTAAGCCTGAACCCCCAAATACCCCTAAGTCTTCTTAAAGCCAAATAGTGGTTGGCTTTAACTAGTAAAGTTTATCTGCCTTAATTACTGTGCTCTATTAAAAACTATTTATAGCAGGTCAAATTGACAACAGTAACTTAAAAAATTAGAGTGGACACTCAGAGGGGAGTGAGCTTCTTTTAATAAAGGAAGAAAAATTCACAAGCGGATGTCAGAAGGCTGGCACAGCTTGACAGATGTAACCCATGTCATTGACTTGTACATGTAGAAATGGTTACATTGGTGCATGTCATGCTATGTAAATTCTCAATAACAAAATGAATTTAATTTGAATATACATATAATGCTTAGAAATGTGATCACTTTACGTATGCATCTCCATGTATATTAAAGGTTAATGAACTTTTAAATTTTTGAATGTGGAGTTAGCTTATGCATGATAGGCTGCTTTATTAACCAATTAGTGTTTTATATCCCATGTTCACTAGATTATTGGGGGATATTTTCCCAGAGGCTTTCAAAGCCATTCCGGCCAAGAGTCTGAAGCCTTCTAGAGAATAATTGTTAGAATGAGGCAAAATATTTTAAATGAACAAATCAATGAAATAAATGTTACATGGTATTCGCAGGCCAGCCTTGCCCTTTTAGAAAGGAGGCCTAGGGAAAACATAGAAATTACACCGGCTTCTTCGGTCGTAGCCAGTAGTGCTGAGGAAGCACAGTGTGCCTGTCCCGGTCTGGAAACATGACTTACTGGCATCTAATGACTCTCAAGTCCAGCTAAGAAGAGTATTGTTTTATCTAAGGGGATTTGGGTCCTGCCTGGTAGTTTTTGCTCCCCTATGGTCTGCAAGAGTCATGTCTTCAAAGATAATATATGACAGTATTTAAGAGCACGTAGGTATGCCCTATGATTCCACTTCCCTGTGTATAAACAGAATGAAACAATCTAACAGTAAATCCAACAGACTGTGTATAGCAAGATCAAAACAGTCGATATTCATAAAAAGTTTAGGTCATTAAAAAAATTAAATTATACAAAATCACTGCCATCAAGTTGGTGCCCAGCCGTCCTGCGTGGTTCTGAGAGGGTTAGCTGTTTACAGGGAAAAGCTCCCCTTACTCCCGCTGAGTGGCGGGTGGCTTTGAACTGCTGAGGCCATGAGGACGATAGCTCTTCATGTGACTGCGTCACCAGGGCTCCTTCACAGGTAATTAGACAACATGAATTAACATTATAAGCAGAGTTAGATATTATTTGACCATACAAAAATGCAAACTATGTCGTGGCAAAAATAGAAAAGAAACAGGTTGAAAATGGAAACAAGGGACATAGCTCCGGAAGTTTCCTATTAGGAATTAATAGATAAAAGCTCAGTTTTTTGCTTTCCTTTTGTTTATTCCCTCCCCCCTTGAAGTAGGTTTTGCTAGAAATAAAAGAAATGGGACGTGTCTTTACACACCAGCTCCTAGTTCCTCTTTCGTCCTGCTCCATACCTCGCCAGGTCCTGCAGGCCTTGCCTCTTTCTGTTTCAAATCCCCTCCCTGAGAAACACAGGGACAGCAAGAGCAGGCTCCACTTACATCGCCTGAGCTTTGCTTGCTACATAACGAATAGGATTGAGCATTCAGAGAAAATCCACTTATTATATTGCACAGTCACCAGTGCAACTTCAATAATAAAACAAAGGAGAGTTTTACTGTTAAAGCGGACATTATAATGAGGAGACACTGTCTTTCTTTGACTTTAACATAGTCTTGTTAACATCTCTCTTTCCCCTCCTTCCACTCAATCATAATAAAGCTTTTACTGGAAAGGAAAACAAAAACAAGCCAACAACAAAGCATCACTGCTCTTAAGAGAAGAAGGAGACAATGACTATTAAGGATATCATGGTGGATAGCATGTTTTATGTCCAACGTCTTCCTAATGCCACTTTATTGCTGCTGAAATAAATATAGGCTACTGAAGCTTTATCAAAGTATATCAGTGGCCACATAAATCTTGCTATGACTATGTATTCCATCTCTTTACAGAGAAATAGTATAGTCTTCCAACACTTGTACAAATATTCTGCCTTTAATATCTTCATATTTTTGTAGAACAATTTAGTAACAAATTTGAAAATAGTTTCGTAGCTATATTTAAAGTTTGAAATTGCAATCACTTTTGTTTCATTTCACAGTAGTTACCGTGAAGATTGTTCCATTATTTCTCAAGACAAAAAGTAATTTTACTGAAAAATTTCAAAACACTTCATTGGTGCGAGCTGAAACTGCACTTTGCTTACAACCAAATGAAGCAACATTTTCACCATCAAAATCCATTATTACTTTCCTTCTGTCTTGAAACCATGAAATAAACAGAATATATAGGCCCCCTTTGGATTGGAAACTGTTCCCTTAGGTATAGGCTTAATGTCTGTGTCTTCTTTCTCAAGCAGAATGCCACAATTGCAATGCCCAAACCAAGGGGACAGAGAGATTATGTCATTTCTTATATCTATGACATGAACCCTACACACTCAAACCGAACCAAGACATAACAAGATGAGAATATCACGTCTGTGGCTCATTTAGTGTCTAGAAAACTTATCTCCAAGTACTATATATGTTTTCATGAAAATAAAATGGAAAATGATGATTTCTCTCACTAATACTGATGGAAATACTGCATCGATAAAAAGGAAGAGAAAATGCCATTGTTTTCAGTACCTCAAATTGGCTAGCCATTTGCTTTTTGTGTCTACACTCAGTGTGAAAGATTCGGCAGCATAAACTTAAAAAAAATAGCATGTTTATAGTTACGCAGTTTTACATTGTGAACACAGGAGATTCTTCCAGGCACAGACAGCTCTCTAAGAACAATGGCTTTATACAATCTCACACCCATTCCGTTTTTTTCTTTGTGTGGATTATTTTTTAACTCTTTCCTTTATTCTGCTGAGTTTATAGCTCTGTAGTCCCAGCTGTTTTATTCTGTAACTCTAAAACCCTCTCGCTGGGGAGTTCGGTGTAATTGCCCATAATATGCACCACATTATCCATTTCAGGAACTGTGTTGAAAGACAGCAGCAATAAGGGGGTTTCTGAAGGCAGTCTGGTTTACTCTAATGGACCTAACAGGAAGGAAATGCAATTTGAAAGAAGCTGATGCATATGTTCTATTGCTGACTATAATGTTTGATTTAATTATTAACTGTCAGTGATGGAGAGGCAGATCCTGTTCAGCTCTACTTAGAGTACAATGCTTTGTAGTCAAAGAAAATGAATGGCAAAAGTTTTGCCTTGAAATCCACGACTTAACAAAAGAATGTGTGTTTTTTTTTTCACCAGCCAATCTGGGTATTCTAAACCACTCCCGCTGTTAGGCATTAATTGAGCCATGACGTTTGCTTGTTTGTTTGTTGATTTGTTGTTTTGAATCTCCATTCTGAGAGCATAGGTGAATCAAATGTTCTGGTTACCATTTCCTTTCTCAGTGCTATCAAACAGGGTAACTTTCTTTGATAGTGGTTTTGAACTTCAGAAAGGTCTTGAACTTTCTAAAATCTCATCCCGTTGAAGATACCATCACGTGTTGACTGGCAAAAGATGTTTCAGGAGAGAGGACTGACACACAGCGCTGTCTTTGTCCTCCTCTTTCCACGGAATGAGTGATTGGGCACTCAGCTTCTGTCCATTGCTTTTAATTGGCATTTTGTGACTTCCAGGAAGGCTCTTTCTTGCTTTAAAAGCCCATAATCGTGTGTGAAAGGCAGAGAGCAAGATGTAAAGAACATCATTCAAGAGCAAATTATTCATGCCTCTTCTAAGTTACTTTATTTTTACATTGGTTCAACATGACCTAATACAGCCAAGTCAGTGGGTATCTGCCCACTGAATTTACCAGAGAGCCCAGTGGACAAAATACTCTTTGGGTCAGTCATCTGGAAAAGAGTAGTTTAGTTCTATGTGTAAATAGAATAATGGAGCAATGTCATTTTAGTTGTGCATTTTATATCTATCTGGTGAGATTATTATATTTGACACGAGCCTAGGCAGATGCATAACTGGGGCTGAAATGAAACAATAGTGATGGTATTTGGAGCTCCGCCAAAATGCTCTCTATTGTTTATGTAAGTGGCTCCAACATCATTATCTGATCCATAATTTCTCATTTTTTATTACACATATGTTCTTGCATATAACAGCACACAACATCAACTCAGTGGGAGGCATTTTTCTTTACGATTTCAGAAGGAATTGTTTATTTTTGTCATGAGGATAATAGAAAGCAATGATGCTCCCTGGAAATACAATACCACAATTCAAATGCATAATTGATTTAGACAGATTAAAGAAAAATATATAGGGTCAAGCTATATTTTAATTCTCTCTAACGGCCCCAATGTCTTTTTGAGAGTCTCCATTCTAGTTCTGTATTGAGGAATTGCTACTTCAGTTCTGAATGATGACAGTCTGGCTCATTTAGAATTATTACTAAACTGAGAGAGTTAATTCTAATGTTCTCAGTTATAAAGAATTTAGAATAATATAATTTGTCTCTAGAAGCGTCTAGTCAAACTAGTTCTTGATGAACTTTAAAAGGTTCGAAAGCTCAGTTCATAGAAGCATATCAATTTCAAATACTGAATTACGCTATTCAAATTCTATCATTTAAATCAAGCCACCAGGTAGTCTTTCTTACCTTTCCCCCACAATCTGTACAGTTTCATATCGTTAGCATATTCTCAAAATGTTTCTTAATAGAATTTTGAATCTTTCTATATTTGCCATGGGTTGTATTTTAAATGATGCATCATTGTATGAAATAATCTTAGTATACACACATAATCTTAGATATATACAGCTTTTAAAATTATGATTGTCTTCTATGCTTTGCTTTATGTTATTTCAGGTTTATAGGTGCACTCTTACAATTGATTTACAAATGATAAAGGTTTAAATATATTTTTCATGTTCAAAGAAGGAGTCCACTTGAAATATGTCCTGCTTGGCCTTTTGAAATATTTTTAAATACTCATACTTGTGTGTGTAATCTGCTTTATCCTATTGCCAATATGGAAGATTTGCATTGGTTTTGAATACTATCCCATGACACACACAACCTCTCTCTCTCTCTCTCTCTCTCTCTCTCTCTCTCTCTCTCTCTCTCTCTCTCTCTCTCTCTCACACACACACACACACACACACACCTCATACACACACACACACACACACACACACACACATGCTCCCTTATCACTGTGGAAAGTATAATACTTCAAGTCTGTCTTCAAATGCTGCTTAAAAATCAGTCTGACAAATGAGACTACAGTCATTTCAGGGGTGCGGCTACATGTCTTTGGACTGATGAGAAGGTATTTACCTAAACACTAAGAGCTTTGTTTAGAAATACAGTGCAAATATTTGACTGTGCAGGTCAAATTCTAATTTCTAATATGATTCCTTCCGGCAGCAAAACAGGTGTTCCAGCTGCCAGCTAATCAGGAAAAAGAACATCTGAAATAGGCATCCACACACTAGCATCTGGACAGAGATTGTCCGAACACATTCGCAAGTGCAGAGTCTGGGAAAAGGGGTCTCTTTTGGGTTACTTACTACTAAGCGCTGCATTTTGCTTGTGGAAAATCCCACATTCAACGGCCATTAGGGATAGCTCCTTACGTGTGGAAGATGAGGCAGCCAGAATGCAGACTGGATGACAAGCTGAGTGAATTTAGAAGAACTTAGTGAAAGTTTCTCGGTTTTCTGGAAGAGCAAAGTATTTCAGGACAACTAAACTGGATCTCCAGAGGGTGGGGGGTAGAGGTCATTGGGAAGAAATCAGAGTGATGGGTGGTGTTTATGCAGAAGTTTCCTAGTTTGGTAGTTTCATTTTGTTCTATTCATACAAAAAATTTAATTCCTCCCTTTTTTCTCCTCAGGGACACCTCTGCTCTTTTCTTTCATTTTATGATAAGAACTGAATTTTAGTTGATGGGATGCTCAGAATATAAAACATGGTGAGTTGGATTAATTAGAATATTCCCAGGAACTTTATTTCCTTCAGTTATCCTCTTGACAAAGAGAAATGCAAATTCTTAGAGAATTCACAAACTCACATCACATTCTCTGGCTAGATTCCTATAGACAACTGAAATGGCATAATAAAGGGGGAGCCACCTAAAACTATGAATGGACGAAGGGAGAGCTTTCATTAAAAGGTATCGACAATTTATGCTGCGACTTTAGTACAGGTTCACTTTTTATTTGGTCCCATCTACCATGGGTGGTGCAAGCAGTTGACAATCCTCTGCTTCCTGAAAGACTGGCATCGGGAGCCTGTGTAGCAGTTTTGCAGAAGAAAGACTGGTGATGAAAACTCAATAGAGCAATTCTACTCTACAACACATGGGATCTACATAATTTAAGGGTCAGGTCAACAGCAGCCAACAACCACTCCACCACATATTAACACCATGATTAGCCGCAAAGATATGTGTCCATCCTTATATGTTAATATTTCGCGTCCAAATGACTCATCGTACTCTATTATACGTAGAGTTAAATTAGCATTTAATTTGCACCTATTTAAGTTGCAAAAGCATAAGCCCCTAAAGGAAGAAAAGAGCTGTGTCTTCGATTCAGAAAAACACCATGTGTTCGAAATAAAGCTACCAACTTTGATTGCAATTAAGTTCTCCACCTTGTGCTCATTGACAACGATGAAAGCTATTTGGAAAGAGCATCCAGCACAGCAGGGTCTCTGTATCAGAAGCCACCACAGCCCGGCTTCTTTCTGCATCAGTTCCAAGTGGGTTTTTCTGAAATACATATTCTCCTAGCATTTCAGGAGTTACGAAACACATTCAGTGGACAGTGAAATCTGCATTTTAGTGACATGTGTTGAATTTAGCCAAATGCATATTTTAACTCTAAGTACTATATGTCCACGCTAACATTCATGTCGCCTCTATAATAAGCTTACAACTTTAAGTGAGGAAACATGAGCTCTTAAGGATCGTCTGCATTTCTTCCATTTTCAAGGAGCTCGCTAGTAGCCTCGCCCCTAACAAACTCACATCTGTTAATATAAGAGGAAGAGAGACTTTTATCACCCTTTCTCCCAAGGTTGCCAGGAGGAGCCCTGGAGGCAAATTTGATTACACTTTGGGCTGCTCCCCACAAGGTCAGCAGTTTTAAACCATCAGCCACTACTCAGGAGAGATAAGGCTTTCTACTCCTGTAAAGAGTCACAGTCTCCAAAACCCACTGTGGCGGTTCTACCCTATCCTGTCGTTATTGTTGTTAAGTGAGAGGGAGTCCATCTGACTCATAGAGACCCGTGTACATCAGAACAAAATACCGCCCAGTCTTGCAACATTCTCAGAATAGTGTTCTGATGCTTCAGACAATGGCTGCAGCAGCCACTGTGCCACGACATCTTCTCAAAGGTCTTGTCACTTCCCTCCACTTTACCAAGCCTGATGGCCCGCCCTCTCCAGGGACGAGAGCAGGGACCCCTTTTGGGGGTAGAAGATCCCTTTCACAGGTGCTGCCTGATGTATATAACAGGAGCAAAATGACCGTTATGAAGTAGCAACAAAACAAGTTTATGGTTGGGGGAGTCACCACAACACGAGGAATTGTATGAAAGGGTCATGGCATTAGGAAGGTTGAGATCCACTGGTCTGGTGTCTCCTGATAAAATGTTCAAAGTATGTGAGATGAATACCCCTTACCCTTGTTCTAAAGACCATCCTGGCTATCCTTCTTATAAGGCAGATTTGTTTGTTCTTTCGGCAACCTATGGTATTTTTGATATTCTTTACCAGCACCATAATTCTCCTTTGGTATCTTTACTCAATGTCCAACTTTCACACGTATATGAGGCAATTGAAAATGACATGACTTGTATCCTGTGCACCATAGTCTTCAAAGTAACCTTCTCATTTTTCAACATTTTAAAGGTATCTTGTACAGAAGATGTTTTTATTAAATCATTTTATTGGGGGCTCATACAACTCTTATTACAATCCACACAAACATCCATTGTGTCAAGCACCCCTGCACATTTGTTTCCCTCATCATTCTCAAAATATTTGCTTTCCACTTGAACCCCTGGTATCTGCTGCTCATTTTTCCCCTCCCTCCCTACTCCCCGCTCCCTCAGGAACCTTTGATGATTTATAAATTATTATTACTTTGTCATATCTTACACCATCTGACGTCACCTCCTACTTCTCCACTGTCCATACCCCAGGGAGGAAATTAATCCTTGTAATCTGTTGCCCTCTTCTCTCCACCCTCTCAGTATCGCCATTTTCACCACTGGTCCTTAGGGATTCATCTGTCCTGGATTCTCTGTGTTTCCAGTTTCTATCTGTACCAGTGTACATCCTTCAGTCCAGCTGGATTTATAAGGTAGAATTGGGATCATGATAGTGGAGGGGGAGAAGAAGCATTTAAGAACTGGAGGAAAGTTGTATGTTTCATCATTGCCACACTGCACCCTGACTGGCCCTTCTCCTCCCAACAACCCCTCTGAAAGAGGATGCCAAGTTGCCTACAGGTGGGCTTTGGGTCCCCACTCTACACTCCCCCTCATTCACAATGATATGATTTTTTTGTTCTTTGACACCTGATACCTGATCCCTTCAACACCCCGTGATTACGCCAGTTAGTGTGCTTCTTCCATGTGGGCTTTGTTGTTTCTCAGCTAGGTGGCTGCCTGTTCATCTTCAAGCCTTTAAGACCCCAGACTCTATATCTTTGGATAGCTGGGCACCCTCAGTCTTCTTCACCACATTTGCTTCTGCACTTGCTTTATCTTCAATGATCGTGTAAGGAAGGTGAGCATCTCAGACTGCCGAATTATTTGAACAAAATGTTCTTGTGTTGAGGGAGTACTTGAGTAGGGGCCCACTGTTCATCTCTTTCCTCAATACTAAACTTATAAATATATGTACATAGGTCTATTTCCCCCTCGTCGTATATAAATACATTTATATATGTATATGCCAGTATTTAGACCTCTGTAAATGCCCTTTGCCTCCTAGTTATTTCCTCTATTTCTTTTTACTTTCCTCTTGTCCCACTATCATGTTCAGCCTTCATTTGGGTTTCAGAAATTCCTCTCAGCTACATTGTCCTTGACCCAGCCCTGCCAGAACTCCTACACCCTCCTTGTCATCAATTTTCAGTCACTTATTGTTTCCTTGTCCCTGGGTTTGTTAACATCCGCTTCCTTTCCCCTGCCTCCCCCTCTCTCATGTCCCCCCTGGAACTGTCATCCCTCGTTCTCTCTTCCGGCTTGTCCATCCGCCTATCCTTTTCAGATAGCCACGCAACGCCAACTTATGCACCGACACAAGACCGAGCACAACGAAGCAACAATAGAAAACAGAAATAGCTACAACAGCACCAACACAAAGGTAACACCACCAACAAAAAGCAGAATGAACAAACCCTATAAATAGCTCAAGGTCTATTTGATGCCCCTACGAGCTGCCGTCTAAGGCAGTGCATGATTTGATGTCTTGTTGCTGGCCCCAAGTAAAACAACTTGACAACTCCACCTTTGCTCCATTTATGATGACATTACTTACTGGTCCAGTTCTTACGAGTTTGGTCTTCTTTACATTGAGTTTTAATCTATACTGCAGGCTAAAATTCTTGATCTTCATCAGCAAATGTCTCACGTCATCTTTTCAACAAGCGAGACTGCTTCATCTGCATGTATTATTGTGTTATAAGCCTTCATCCATCCTGATGTTGCATCCTTCTTCACAGTCCCCAGCTTCTCTGGTGATTTGTTTAGCATCCAAATGGAATACATTTGGTAAAAGGACGCAACCCTGACCCCTTCCCTGAATTTAAACCCTACAGCATGCTCCCATTCTCTTCCCACAACTGCCTCTTGATCCATGTGCAGGCTCCGCATGTGCAGAGTCAGTTGTTCTGAATTACCCATTCTTCTCAATCCTGCATAAATTTGTTATAATCTACACAGTGCATCATAAAGACTGTTCTATAGGGTCAATATGAGCCAGAATTGGCTTGATGGCAATGAAACATACCCAAGAGCATCCGTGTCCTGGGTCTTCAACTCCAATTTCAAAGCTCCATTTAAATAACACCAATTCTATACTCCTTTCATCATAATCCCAACTGGAAATCAAATAGACTCATCCTTATTTGAAAATAAATGATATTTAATTCACGGCCACAGGAAGAGGACAAAAATTAAAACCACAGCATAAATGACAATTTAGAGTAAAATATCATGAAATAAAATAATTGGGAAAAAATATGGCATGCTTGGCATACCCAACTAAACACTGCCAACAATCTATTCCGACTCATAGTAAGCCTGCAGAACGGAGAGGAATTGCCCTTTCGGGTTCCCGGGACTTTAAATCTTTATAGGAGTAGGCAACCTCTGCTAGTTACCAATTCAATGAACAACCCACAAAGCAACCAGGCCTCCAGTGAGTTCGCATTTTAATCATGCTAATTTCAATGCCTCAAATTCTCTTTTAAAAATACAATTGTTTAAAAAATGTAAATTATTGATTGAATTTTTAAAATGAACTCTTTTCATAATTTTCTTGAAAAATACAGTCTCCTCAAATGAATGAATCTTAAGTTTTGGGTGCAGGTGAGTGTCTGCCGTGGGGAGGTTCGGCTCTCCGTGCCTACCTTTGCAAGCAGCTTCCAGATCCAGCCAGTGCCGGCCAGCTCTTGGGTATGACCCACATATGTCTTTACATAGGTTTGCGGCAAAGAAGCCCTTTCCTGGGTCATTATGTAGTAAGTCGAAAAGGATCCTGTGTTATCTGGGAGCAGATGAAATTGGTATCTATTCAGTGAAGTTACTGGCTTCAAGTTGAATATGGACTGGGACTATTTTGCTGATGAATAAGGGCAAAAGGCATCACTGACATAATTGGAGCTTAGTTTTAAGAAAGCATCACTTTTTACTTTTGCATATTTTACTTTTGAACTTACTGTGTGATAAAGCAGCATGAAATTCATTTGGGATTTGTGGTAAGGTTCCTGAAATATATTATGTAAATGAGCAAATCCGGTAAAAGAAAGCATCCAAAGCATTTGCCCACTCAAAACCCACGGCCATTGAGTCTGCCCACTCGGAGTGACCCTATAGGAAAGAGCAGACTGTCCAGATGTTTACAAGGTTCTAGATCTTTAAGGCCACGGACGACCAGTGGATCATGAGTCTGAACTGTTATCCCTTTGGCTAGTGACCAGGTGCTCTAACCCCTGCACCCTAAGGTTCCTTCAGGCCTGTATATGGCTACTTATGTTAGCGATCTCTAGTCACATAGATTATTTTGTGCCGAGAAGCACTGAAACGCGACAGCCTTGTCTTTAAAGTAACCAATGTGATTTTGGCTGAATGACTTCACTGTCTACCACCCCCAACTACTACCACCTCAATCTGTTTTGGCTTGTTTGTTTTCAACTTTCCATCACCCAATGATGTTAAAGATAAAAACAAAAGAAGCCTAGAGCATTAGAGAAAGAGAAAGGCATTAGACGTCCCAGGCATCCTGTGCATCCGCTTGGTATAAGAAAATGTGTGTTGTTCAGTGCTTCAGAGAAGGAAAAACGAATAAATTAAGAGTCTCAGAGCAAGGGAAACGTATCAGAGTCGTCCTGTACACTTCTTGCCGAGAGCTGTGCTTATCTAGCAAGTGACCTTTATGAGATTATTGTTTATGATCACTCGATGTGTGCCAAGAGTAGCAGGAAAGAATATTCCAATTTATTTCAAAGGTTACATATCAGAATTGAATATGCAGTACAACTACATTATCATATGATATAACTTTTACATAAGAAGTTGGAGCTGAATCATTACCATTGTTTCCCTACAAACCCATGTGTTTTGATTTCTGCAGGACATATCCCTTCTGATTCCTCAAATGGAATATAGTACAGTGACGCAAACAAAGGAAAACATTATTTGTTTTTATCTGTTTCTCTTGCTGAGAAACTTGGTTTCAACACAAAGACCCAGGGAATCGTTTCCTTTATGTATTCTAGCTAAAAGTAATGAAATTTAATTTCTTCTTCTTCTTTTAACCCAGTGGTTACTGTCTCCTGGCAATACGGTAAGCTAGTGGAAATAACAATAAAAAAGGTCACGGGCTGCAGCAAATGAGATTTCAGCTTCTACCAGGGTGAAGAAGCCAGGATTGACCAAGAGATATGTTTGTTTTCCTCCTCCTGCCCATTAAACAGGAGAAAGGTGTGTCCGTCTTATTCCATGAGGATTGCAGTCTTGTACACCTGATGGGGCAGATCCACTCTCCTACAGGTTGCGGTGATTTGGAATCACCCCACTGGCAGCGGGGGTTGTTGTTGCGACAGCAAAGAGCTTTTCAGAAAAGACCGGCACAGGCCACTGACCGCTTGCTTCGGTGCCTGCTCATCCCCATCAACTTTATCACTTCGCGTGGAAGTTACCATGCGCCAGGAGAGTCCTGTTCCTCTGCTCCCTTCTCCTTGTCAGAGACATTCCCAGCCGTGACCGCCCCCAGCTAACCTCATGCCTGTCTCCAAACGTGCTGCTTGGGAAACGAGGAAGCACAAGGCGGAATGGCAGCAGGTTAAAGAAGCAGACCCGCCTTCTGATGCTGGCGTTACGTTTGCTAGATGTTCGGCAAACTTTGGGGCCGGGGTTCAAATAATTTTGTCTCGTGGCCAAGGGACATGCGTGCAGCCCCCACCCTTTGATTTCCCGTTTCCCCCATGCCTGCTAAAATCCCCTCCAGAAATCACAGACTAGCGTGGGACACGGTTCACTCACAGGCAGCTAAATACGGACCCAACAACAGAAAAGATCATTTTTCCGGGAGACTGCTAAGGAAGAGTCGGGAATCTTAAGATTGAACCACGAATATGATTCAAACTGGCTGCACAGAAGCACCCAACATAGAATCTTCTGGCACTTGAGCCCTTTTAAAGAGGAGGACCGGAATGGCCCCTGCAGCTTTCGAAGGCCCTCCGGTCTCTGCGGTCTCCCGGCCTGCGCCACCTGTCCCGCCGGATTCCCACGGTAAGGGACACTGGCTTCCCGCCACTTCCCAGCCAAACTTCTCGCTTTGTCTCCTGAAAGGGATTTTAAAGAATGACACAATGAAGCCGACTCAGGGCCGAAAGCTGGGTCTCGAGGTAAACAAACCTGAGAGTTCATCTGGCAGAGAAAGTTGTGTCCGCATGGGAAAAGGCACACCAACGCTAAGGCTACGGGGCTCCTCCTGCAGACGGCGGACCCCTGGCTGGCTCTGATCTACCGTCGCCTGGAAGACCGCCACTGGGTTTGTGAAAGCAACGTTGACAGACTGCTTCCGCGTTCTCTAGCTGAAAATCAGCAATGAGTGGCTGGATGCTTTCCAGACAAAATGTAGTGACCTTATCACTCATAAGCCATCGTGTATTTGTCATTGTTTCATTTATATGCAGAGTAAATGCTCATCAAATGCCTCATCTGTGCCAGATAGGTAGTAAGGTCTGCCGCACACTTTATCGCGTTTGAACGTATATTTCTCTCAGTACACCCTCAAAAAAGCACACTCACGCCATCTAGTCAACACTCCCTCACAGTGACAGGACAGGACAGGGTGAAACCGGCCCTGGTGAGTTTCCCAGTCTGTAACTATGAGGGAGAAAAAGCCTCGTTTCTCTTCGGAGAGCAGCTGGTGGTTTCAAACTGTTCAAACTCAGGTTACCCCCACCCCGCCCAGCTCCTAAACCACACCGCAGGGGCTGTTTCCTTTTGTAGCTTGGAAATTTTAGGTTCAAAGAAATTAATTACTTGTCCCAAGTCACCTATTAGTGAACCCAAGACTTTGGAGCTGAAGACCATGGCAAGTGAAAGACTGCTCTGGAAGCAGAGTGTGGGAGGATGCCTTCTACCGGGAAGCTGCAGAGGAGGGTGGGAACACTGTGCAGAGCAGAATTTAGAGGAGAGAGGATCAGCGGAGTTCTTATGTGATGCAAATCTGTAAGACACTCGCTGCAAACTGAAAGGTTGAAGGTTCGCATCCACCAGAGGTAACGCTGATACACGCGGGGGTTTCAGGAATCACATCAACTGGGCAGCAACTAGTAGCCTTGTAGGAAACAGAATGATTTCTCCCAGCTTGTCTCCCCCCAAAATATGCCAAACTTAGCTGCTTGCTACATGTGGCAAATGACTATACACTTGAAGGTCATCAGAAATAGATCAGGGGTTATTCTCCCTAAGGGTTATCAGCCATGTAGAGCAAGCAGTCACCTCTGTTTATCCCACAAGTAGGACCCACTCCCTTCTGATAAGGATAGTAGTTGACTGTTTCCTGTGGGAGACCCCTGAGAGGTCAAGCCCACCCAAGATGACCAAGGTTAGGCCACCATCATGAATTTAGGGTCTGCCCATCTTGTCACATGTAGACCCCTAGTGCCTCCCCTTCCTTTCATGGGCACACCCCTAGCTCATCCTCTTCCTGACACACTTATGCCTATCATACATCCCCTTCCCATGATGTGTATACGTATTGTACTGCCCCTTCTTGTTACATGGGGTTACCTGTAATCACGCCCCCCCCCCAAGTACGTACAACCCTTGGTCAGCAATAAACAGGTTCCTCTAGCCAGATGCTGGGTCTCCGACCCACCTTGCCTCGGCCCACACTGTGTGTGGACCTAGCTTGTAAGATCATGGCCATCCAAGATATGAGCATGCTACTATGAAATGTGTCTGACTTCTTTATTTTATTCTCTCTCTCAGGCTCTATGGCTTTAATGTAATCTTTATGTATCTTAGTCGTACAATTGTGCTTACTGAACCCGTGATTACTTGTGGGGCCTGACCACTTTCCCCTACATAGTCTGTCAATGGGATGATATTTAGAATGGAAGGATAGTTTATATTGGTCAGTAGGAAGGCATAGAAATAGAAGCAGGTTGAGTTCAGAGAGCAATTAGGAGTTCGATGTGTTCATTCTGAGAGATACGATTTCAACCATGGGAGAGAAGAGCAGTTAAATGTTCTCCGCAGAGTCAGCGACATCCAACTCTGCTTTAGGATGATTTTTCAGCGCTAGAGTGAAGCAAAGGAAAGAAAATACTAAGAACACCATTGAAATATTTCAGGCAGAAAGTTAAGAATTCCCAACCTTGATTGAGAGCAATGAGTATGGAAAAAGATGGTGGGCACCCAACATTGTCTGTCTCATCTGAAAGCAATACATTGCCTGTGCACAATATTCAGGGCATTTTAGGTGATATGATTAAAGTGGTCTAGCCAGCTTAAGTAGGCTCCTAGGCCACTTTCAATCTCTAAAATGGAATTAACGATGCCTTCCTTCACCAACAGCGGACTTTGAAGAAGTTATAGTTCTTACAAAAAAAGGGTCTGTGTGTGGTCCCGCCTCTAACCTAGCACGGAAATAACAAGTCAGCTCTCTCTTGGTTCAGATGAAACATCACAGACTCTGCTTGCCAGCAGTGCTCTGATCGCTCTTGGTATTCACAATTATGTCCTAGTATCTGTTTTTCCTTCTCCCCTCCTGGGTTCACGGCCTCTAGCCCAGCTCTTGAGTTCCTGGTGGTTTAACCTTATCAACTAACTTCACTTCTCTCCTCTCTGCAACTTCTTCCAACACACTCAGATGCCAGAGGCAGTGGCATGTTGTCTTGGTTGGCTCTAAAAGCAGCACCTCAGTCCAAGTGAAATAAATTGGAGCTGACACTATCCACTTACAGGTTTAGGTGTTTGTTTCTGGACTCTCTCAGAGCATTTACTGGTTAAGATGGAATAAAATATATTGTTTGGAGCCTTATCCATGGCCTTTCTTCAAAGGCTCTTTTAGAGTGTGGGAAAGAGTCCCTCATTAATCTTCCCAGTCATGCAGAAAGGGCAGGGTAACTATTAGCAACCCCATTTCACAGAAGAGAACTCTAAAGCAGGAGGAGGTTAGGAGATGTGTCCAAAGTCACATTGTGAATCAGTGCTGGAAGAACTGTGGGTATTGGATCAATACAAGCTTTTTCAGGCCCTCAATAAGTTTATTTGCTCTTCTTGCAACCCTAGGGGCAATATTTAATTGAAAACTGAAGTTTGACCTGGTGTCATATTACTTTTTATGCTTCCCAATTATTGAGGTCGCTGATTTTCAAACTGTTGCCCATGGAAACTTAAGGGTTCATAATAGTGCTTTAGAGTTTTGGGACAAGTAATAAAATATTTTCTCCCAAACAATGAAGATTTAGATTTGCCAAGGAATTCATTCTTTGCTTCTAGCTCTTTTAAATATTGAATTTATGTGTAGGAATTCATTTTTAAATATTTGAAAACCTCTGTATATCAGGTCATGCTGTTTCCCAAAGAAAGCTAGAGCAAGATACTTATAAATCAGCTCTTTAGTGATGTAAAATACATACTAACCAGCAGAACGCAACGCTCAGAACATAATTGTATGACAAAGAAATCATTTCTTATCAAGTGAAGTGGTGCCCTTTATACCTCTGAAATATGTGGGGATCTAAGTTTATTTTTTTCTTGTTAAACCCTCTACCCTTCACTGAAGGAGACCTGATGGTGAAGGCCTCATCCTCTACCCACAGGGGAGCAGGTTGAACCCACCTGAACCCCATGGAAGAATCTGATCCCATCCAGCCCCAAAGACACTATGGGGAGTTCCGCACTGCCCTCCAGGGTTGCTATGAGTTGGAATGAACTCAACAGCATACAGCGTCAACCTTGACACGATGAGCCACACAGGCATGGAAAGAAGGAACTTCAGTTCAAAGCATTTAGTAGGATTTTGTTTAAGGATCCAGCATTTACTCTTTTTGTTCACACCACTAATATAACACTGCATCCAACTAAATTTCTCACTCTGAATCTTACTGATGACCTTCAAATAGTCGCCTCACACCTGGCGAATGCAAAAGCCCTATTGCTAGAGAGATGTTGGAGCCCCTTGTGATTCTCTTTGGTTTCAGCTCATCACACTGAGATGAGGATCACACATCAAAGGATCTTCTGCATGTGTAAAGGAAGTCAAAGTGTTCCACTCTGCATCAAAATGCCCCCTTACCTCCTCAGATCCTTCACAACCTGGTCCTTTCTGCTTAAAGTGACCCAGTCAATCTAATTGATGCATTTCCACTCAGCCCCCAAGGCCAGCTCCTGTCTCCTGCCACCCAAGCCTTTTGCATTGCTAGCTTTTGCTTGCTTCTCCTTATAGACCCTTAGTTCTCCATCCTCATCTGTGTCCTGGGAGACTGACTTACAGTGAGTGGCTTGGTCGACAAACTCCCTTCCCCTCTGCCTTTTGCTTGGATTGATCCTAGGAGAGCGCTCACAGCCTCCCAGAGAAGGAGCGATGGTCTCTTGCCTTCCTTTTCTACTCTGACATTGCTGTGGGTTCAACGTATCCCTGAACTAGAGAGCACAGTTCTTCTCCCAAAGCCCCTTTCCATCCAGGATCTAGGAATTCCACTTTCCCGTGTGCCACTCAGGGTTAGCGCTTAATGCACTATCTCGACTATAATACACAGTACAGCTTTCTCTTTTTGTCCTCTAACGCTTCTCCTACACAAGGAAAGCATCACTTTAAAGGATTTTTCCTCAAGAACTCAATTTGAGGATGCCAGAATCCTGATTAGTATGCTTCTGCTGCCCCCACTTTCTGAAACTTTGTTCCATTTCACCAGCACTACAATGTGTGGAAGGAGCCCTAGTGGCAGAGTGGTACCAGTTGGGTTGTTCACCAAAGAGCTAGCTGTGATCCCAGGTGCTCTGCGAGAGAAAGGCCTGGCTTTCTATTCCCCTAAAGACTTTTAATCTGAGAAGCCCTCAGGGGAGTTCTTCTCTGCCCTGTAGAGTCACAGGAGCGAGCATGCACTGGATGCAGCCAGGTGAGGATCTGGTAAATGCCAGTGCAAGGATAGAGCATGCGCGCATTGCAATGACGTGAAAGCATGCGTTTGTGTCTGTTTGCTTTTTCGGTTTTCTAGAGTTTTAGAATAGATTTTTAACTTTTCCATGGTTGACACATTTGGGGGGCGGGGGCCAATAAAGTTCTGTGCAGATACTCTCAGCCAGTGCTGAGTTCATCTGACTACTTAACCTGGGGCAAAGTTCTGAAGAAACGGGACTTTGGAAACACAACTAATTCTACGCACATATTCCCATTCTGAGGCTCAGGGGGAAAGAGCAATTAAGAGGATTAAATATTGTCTGTATGTCCTTTTCTAATCATGAATTCTTCCAGGATTGATTTGTTCCCCAAGTCCTATTCAGTATCTAACACAGAGTAAATATTTGTTGTGCAAATTAATGGGTGTTGGTTTCCTTTTTTCATGAAATTCAAATAAAGAAACAGAATAATGGAGTGTGCTATTTTGTTTTATTATTTTTAGAAACTTATATTTTTCTTTACACTTTAATTCTCAGAACAAGAACACATGGGTGCTTGATTCCCAAATGTTCAAAAGGATAAAAGAAATTCTTTTGAAGATAGTAGAGAGAGAAATGTCTACTAAGAGGAGCAGTGGGGACATCACGCTGAGGCTGGCTGCCATCAGCAAGGTTTGCAGTTTGAAAGCACAGCCTGCTCCACGGGGAAAGACAGGGCTTACTACTTGCAGGAGTTAATATCTTCAGTTGTTTGGAAATGCATTTTTTGAAGGAAACAAAAATCTTAGTTGTCACGTCCAAAAGAAATCATTGCAAGTCTCTGGATTAAGTAAAAATGTAGCACAAATAAGCTGTTTGAATATAGATCTTCATGATGTATAAGTATTTCAAACATCAAGTCCTGGCTTTGTCTTTAAATATGGTTGTATCATAAAAAATATGGTGTACTATGAAAATGGCAACAAAGCCCCGTATTTGTGAGTGCTTAACTTAGAACACATGTTCACATGCTTTATAACACACACACACACACACACACACACACACAAGAAAGGAAAGCAAGCAAAACACATTGCTACTGAAGTTACTCTGACTGAGAGCGACCCTGTGGGACAGTCGGTCTGCCCACTGGGATGTCCAAGGTCATGATCTTTACGGATCCCTTATGCAAGAAAATGGCCACCGTTCTCTCACAGAATGGCCGGTAGGTTCAAATCATCAACTTTTCAGTGGCTGCTCCACCGTGCATCTTCATATTTTATATTACATCTTCATTCTCTGAGCAATGTCCAAAATATTAGTATCTCAATTGTCCAAATGCAGTTATCAAACCTAAGATGTTAAATGAATGTATCTTCCAAATCCTGAAAGATAGGTAGTTGGAGTTTTAGAAACGCACAGGGGCAGTTCTACCCTGTCCTATATGGTTACTATGAGTCAGCATTGACTTGATGGCAGTGAATTTCATTTTTAACTTTTACACTGAGAAGACATGAAATTTCTGTGAATCTGCCACCATGTTTGCTCAAGAAAAGATCTAGTTCTCTAGGTCTGTTGAGAAATAGCCAGCTATATGAATTTTCCTGGTGCTATGATCCGTATGATCAGGATTTGACCTTGGCATTGTATAACACGAGTTTACTAGAAGCAATTTATAGTTCTACATGCCTTCTGCTAATAAGAGGGAATAAACTTCCTAGAAATTTCTTTCCTGCACAAACTAATTTATCCAAGAAGTATAAATCTATATACAAAAGAGAGAAAAGGCTGTATGTTTTAAAGTGTTTTATTTATTTTTTTCTAATCGTGTCACCCAAAATTTCAGGAGGATGGAAACATCTAGATGCTAATATCCCTTTATTGAAGTACAAGTGTTTACACATTTGGTCCCTTTGTTTGTTCCTAATTATTTCTCACTGACAGTCAATGCTGTCTCATAGTGTCCGGTCTGTGGGTTTCTGGGAAGGTAGGTGACTTTTTACTGGAGCAGAAAGCACAGTCTTTTGCCTACAGAGCTGCTGGTGGTTTCGAATCGCCAACCCTGCAGATCACAGCCCAACACATAATCACCACACCACCAGCACTCCTTCAAACTCCTTAGTATAGAGAATTCTCCTCCATTCAAAATCTGAAAATTCTGATCACAAAGATCATGCAATAATGTTAATTGGAGTAAAGGGATGAAAGAACTCAATTTAATATTCCTGAAATAATTGCGCCATAGAAGTGTTGCTTTAAACATAGAGAGGATTTTCTTAACCAAAGGTACAGTCATGGAACCTAGATCTAACCAATGCTTTGATTTACTGAAAAGATACCCAGAAACCTCATTTTTAGTGCAGCAAGTATAACTGACACCTTCCGACACTCTAAGCAACAGTATCCTGGATATTTGATCCTTGGGTGTAGCAAGCCAGAAATGCTCTCAACTGTACTGTTATCACTTTCAAATCTGAGGTGAACATGACCAGAAAATTAGAGGCACCTGGGAAAAGACCCATCTTTTAGGAATACCTTAACTTAAAATAAAATTATCTTAGCACCCAAACATTTGCTCTACCTTGTGGTTTTCTTTATAAGAAAGACCTGGACATTTGTTGAGAAAAAGTGATCAAAGACAGTAAGTGGTGTTAGATGAAAAGGATTGAAGAAGGGGTTGAAAAATGTCAAGGAAGATGGAGATTGGAGGTTAGGGAATAGATGCTGAGACATTTGTCTATAACTGGAAACAAATATTTAAATGTAATTACTTTTCTTCTTTTGAAATATCAGTGAGCAGTGGGTGAACATTAAGTGGTTCTGCCATCACCGGTGAGTCTCCAGGCTCTCTCACTGAAGGGAAGGGGCAGTGTCAGGGATTGCTGTAAGAGTCTCTGAACGTGGCCTGTCTCAATGTAAATGCATAGTTCAGACCTTCAAAGATATCTTAATGGACACATCTAAGACCCCCAAATTTAGCATCAAGGCAGGAGGAAAGGATGTCTTTAAGTACTGAACTGATATTGACTTTCACCAAATTTTTTAGAATAATTCAGACAGAAGAGATTAATATTTCACGTCTCAGACACATTCCGCTTTATCAGGAAAGGGGGAAATGTCAAATCATATATACTTCAGATCTCATTAAGGAAAAAGCACAATTATTGCTCTTCTATCTAGATATGTCTATTTTAAACAGTATCATGATAAACATAAAAAAAATTGAAGTCATCAAGAATTTCAGTTTGCCTGCATCCACAACTGATCCCCATGGAATTAATAACCAAGAAATCAAACAACATATTGTACTGGGGAAATCTACTGCAAAAAGGCTCCTTAATGCGTTAACAAGCAAAGATATTACCTTAAAAACTAAGGTGTGCCTGATGTAAGCTATGATGGGAAATCTGGAAAATTAAGAAGGAAGGCTGAAGATTAATTGATGCCCTTTAATAGGGTGCTGATGAAGAACATTGAACATATCATGGACTTCCAGAGGAACAGATAAGAATATCTTGGAAAAAGAACAACCAGAATATTCCTTAGTAGTGAAGATGATGAGATTTGTTTCACATACTTTATCAGGAGGTTCTTGCCCCTGAAAAAGGACACTGTACTTCGAAGATCATCAATGAAATAGAGGAAGACCAGTTCCTATCTGTACCAGTGTACATCCTCTGGTATAGCTGGATTTGTAAGGTAGAATTAGGATCATGATAGTGAGTAGGGAGGAAGCATTTAAGAACTAAAGAAAAGTTGCATGTTTCATCATTGCTACACTGCACCCTGGCTTCTCTCCTCCCTGAGACCCTTCTGTAAGTGCAAGGTGATGTCCAGTTGTCTACAGATGGGCTTTGGATCCCCACTCTGCTCTGTCCCTCATTCTCAATGATACAATTTTTTTTTCTTTGATGTCTGGTACTTGATCCCTTCGACACCTCGTGATCACAGAGACTGGTGTGCTTCCATGTGAGTTTTGTTGCTTCTCAGTGAGATGGATGCTTGTTTACCTTCAAGACATTAAGACTCCAGACTCTATATCTTTTGATAGCCATGCACCATCAGCTTTCTTCACCACATTTATTTAAGCACCTGCTTTATCTTCAGCGATCATGTCGGGAAGGTGAGCATCATAGAATGCCAGTCTAATAGAACAAAGTGTTCTTGCATTGAGGGAGTACTTGAATGAAGGCCCAATATCCAGCTGCTACCTTAATACTAAAGCTATAAATATATGCACATAGATCTATTTCCCCACTATCATATATAAATATATTTACATATGTACATGCCTGTCATTAGACCTCTATAAATTCCCTTTGCCTCATAGTTCTTTCCTGGAACCACAGGAAACCCAGGACAGATGAAACCTCAGGACCAGTGGTGAGAGTGGTAATACCAGGAGGGTGGAGGGAAGGTGGGGTAGGAAAGGGGAACCGATTGCAAGGGTCTATATATAACTCCCTACATGGGGAGCGGACAGCAGAAAAGTGGGCGAAGGGAGACATTGTACAATGTAAGATATGACAAAATAATAATAAGTTATAAATTATCAAGGATTCATGAGGGAGGGGTGAGAGGTGAGGGGGGATCAAATGAGGAGTTGATACCAAGGGCTCAAGTAGAAAGCAAATGTTTTAAGAATGATGGTGGCAACAAATGTCCAAGTGTGCTTGACACAATGGATGGATTATGATAAGCGTTGTATGAGCCCGCAATAAAATGATTTTTAGAAAGAGAAATGGAGGAAGACACTCGATAAGATGGATGCCACGGCGGCTGTGACAATGGGCTCTGCACAGCAGTGCTTGTGGGGATGGTGCAGCACTGGGCAACGGCCCGTTGTACATGGAGTTGTGGCGAGTCAGAACCCCCTCCGTGGCACCTGTCAGCATGCATTCGAGTGAACGGATGAATACAGGAGAGAGCACCTTCACGCATGTGCTACCCAAGCTCAAGTGGACTCTTGCTGTGCCAATTTGTACTTAGGAAGAATGCTTTCCTTGGAGGATGATCTGTAAAAGGTTAGAACACAGACTTTGTAACCTATAGGTCAGTTACATATGCTTTCATAATTTGTGCAGAATAATCAGACATTAAGAGTTTATCACATGAGGAAAATATAATCTGATGGTTGAAAGCTACCTTACAGATAGTTTTTTTTCCCACATGGGGTTGCAGGTATGTTGACCTGGGAGTCCATTCTGCTGTTACTGAAAAGCACCGAGGTAGGGCTGGAGGGTGGAGAGCAGAGCGGCAGTGGAACCAGTTGGATCCAAGCCTTTCTCCTTCCCAGCTTTGCCTGCAATGCCTTTCCAAGACTGTGTTCTTTCTATCTTGACAATACTTTCTGCTTCCTTCTACTCATGTCTTTATTCTTTTCTTTCTAGCCCTGAAGCAACCTTGCTTTATGGTCCACTGTGGATTTGATTCCTGCAACACACCTTCTTCCCCTAAAGCAGTGGTGCTCAACCTTCCTCATGCCGCGATCCTTTAATACAGTTTCTCAGGTCGTGGTGAGCCCCGCCCAACCATAACATTATTTTATTTTCATTGCTGTTTCCTAACTGTACTTTTGCTACTGTTATGAATCTGGTGACCCCTGTGAAAGGGTCGTTCAACCCCCAAAGGGGTCCCGACTCACAGGTGGAGAACTGCTGTCCTAAAGACTCTTCCCCTTACCCTGCACCTCCAGAAATGTTTTTATAAGTAGGATTTTTGATACAGTTACCAGGTATCGAAAATTTGTATTTTAAAAATCTTATTTCATCTTTTTATAATATAGGCCAAATTTTATACTGAGAAATCTAAGACTCAGCGAGAATATACAATATACCCAGTGTGAAAAACTGCATAAAAACCACAAACAAGTGTACAAGAAGACCTGGCAAAGCTGTGGTTAAAAACTTGGCTGCTTACTGACAGGTTGAAGATTCAAAACCACCAGCCACTCCATGGGAGAAAGAGCTAGCAGTTTGCTACTTTAAAGCTTGTGGCCTTGGAAATGCCCTGAGGTCGGTCTACTCTGTCTACAGAGCACCTATGAGTCAAATCAACTTGATTTGATTTAGGTGTCTATTTACAACAGTGCAGTTTACAGTTAAAGTTCAAATAGATTCCTTTTTAAAGTGAAGAGAGAAATAACAATTTCCAAAAAATCAGACAAGAGAGCACAGGATTTGAGAACTGAAAAGCAAGCGAATTATGCATGTACTTCTCCTGATCAGAATTCCCACTGCCCACCTACCATGTTCATGTGTTTCCATGTGATACGCTCATGTCTTTGAAAGACAGCCTTAATATGTAGGACCCTTTCTGCCTTTGCCTGTACTTTCTCATGGGTGTGAGGACCCTGTCGTCCTCAGATGGTTCTCTTTGTTAAGACATGTTCGCAGAACACCGCCTGGTGAAACTTGGCAATGGAGCTGTGCAGACTAGCCTGCGGGGGCACGGACATCGTAGCGTGGACTTGGGTTCCCAGTGACACGCAGGGCATCTCACAAGCTGCTTTGCCAGCTCTAGCTTGCCTGGCTTTACAAAAGGAAAAGTGACATTCTATCACTTCCCTCTGAAACATGCCACCTGCCCTCAAATACCTCAGTCGCCACTCACACTTGGAGTAATTTCCATGGAGGCCAGACTCCTCCTCTGAGGTTTTCAGGTAAACAGCGTGAAATTAATGTGTGTAATGTATAGTAGTGAGCATGATTGCTTTTACCTCAACATTCTTATTAAATGGAAACCACGGTGAATAAGCTTAATTTAACAGTGATTTTGAGCATCAACATAAGAGTGAGTTGTTAGAAAGGAATCCACTATCAGAGGGAAGTATCTCAGTATTCATCCTCAGAGTAGAGGATGGGTACAGAGAAATCTTTCCATCCAGAGACGTGTTTACAGGTCTAAGTAGTCCAAGTTCTAGCTCCATGTGGCTCATGATTGTGTCTCTTTCACCCTGCTCTTCCTGAGGCTAAAGTTTGCTAACGCCGCAAGGTTGTGGAACAGGGACCCGTAGCTTAAAACAATTGATTCTTCTTCTTGTTTCGCCACTTCACTTGACTGGATTTCTCTTCAGAAGTAAGAAAGTGAGGAAACGACGAATAAGGCGAGGAGGGAGAAAGGATGTGTGGCAGGGGATAGAAAGGAAGATACCTGACAAAACACCACTTAAAACCCACAGCGCCATCATTGACAGTCAACTGAAAATGACACCATTTAAAATACATAATGGAGTCTGTTTTAACTGCGCAAGATCCAGGTTTTGCTGAGTTTTCTATTGTGAAAGTAGAAATGCTGTGAACTAGATGCATGGTCCTTTTCTTCACCCTGTAACTTAACCTTTCAGGGTAACTTGACATCTGTGAAGTCGGAGTTATCAGTCACATACAATTAAAAATGTTAAGCCAGCTTCCTCTTTAAGGAAGACATCTATCCATCTATGTGATAAATTAGTTACTGTCAGGACAGCTCGTTCCACTCAGCACTGGGCTTGCACAACACTGTCATCTAGTGGACAGTGGTCAGACAAGCTGTAGCCAAGCTTCCTAAATAGCTGATTTAGAAGGAGGCAGCTTTAAATAAAAATAAGCTTTGTCTCTATCAATTCCATGAAACTGAAGCAATATAAATAAGTATTTATAATCTAGGCTATAATTTCAATCCCCCTCCACCAGATTAGTAAAAGAAATGAAAACCTTTTTGTGTCAACAGAAAGAAAAACACTTTTAAGACAATTTTCCTTTTCAAGAGAGGAAGCAGAACAAAAGAAAATAATGAAGTCACTATGAAATGTAGATGTTAGTAGATGTGTAGCAATTCAGAGGAGGAAGGTGGAGTTGAGACTGTTGAGCAGGATTCCAGTCCTTAAGTCTAATTGTATCATGGCAACAACGACAAAACAAAGGGTGTGTTGGGGGGGGGGGGCTGTGCTTGTGTTTCCAACGCTGTGCCATTTTTCTGGTATCTCTTTTGCCCATTTACTTAAAAGTCTATTCCTTTTGAAAGAAAAATTTTCAATGGCCCATCTTTCTTACAAAAAGATTTGATGTCATCCATTTTGAGTATAGAATTTGTTTTAGCAAAGCCATTTAGCTTTTTATTTTCCTTCAAGTAATCCAATCATGGATACGTGATGGCTACGATAATATATTCCATTATTTTGTTGAGTCCCCACATTTTTTGGTTAACATAAATAAGGAAATATAACACGTTCTGGAAAACATACATACATAGGCTTTTCAATATTTCATAGACCCAATTTTTTCAAAATCCCAGCAAAATACCATGTAAATTTTTACATTCGGTGGCTATTAGCACCAACCTACTCAAACTCTGACCTTGTGTTACAAAACTACTCTAATGTGTGGTATTGATTTAAAGTTCCTTTTGTTTCAGAGAAAGGAAGCAAAGAAGACATATTAAGGTTACTGATAAGTATAAGCCATTTTTCAACTATATAATAGGATTTGTATACTAAGTCTCCTAACTGTTTATGCCAATTTGATATCTCTGAGACTATTGTGTCATTTGGTTAGAAATGCTTAAGTGAGGCTGTAAAAGCAGATACTATTATTTTCCTTTGATTTCATGCAGTGGAGTTTTTCGTATGTGTTCATGACGTTCAAGGTGTCCTGCTGGTACAAAGTGCTCACCACTAGACTGCGGAAGGAACCCTCTGTGGTTTGAACCCCCCAGCCTCTTTGCTGGGAAGAATAACCGAGCAGTGTGCTCTGTAAAGATTCCCGGTCCAGGAAACCCTATGGGAAAACTCTACTACCTCCTACAGAGTTGGTACAAGCTGCAGTGAACTCATGTTTAAATTACTGCTGGTATGAACTACCTACCATGACACAGGATAATAGATGACTTAGAGAACTCCAGCACGAAGGAAGCGCTTTCATGATAAATATTGCCATTGATAACAACCGCTAGGCAAAGAGTAGAATTGCTGCCAACATTTTCCAGGGCTGCGAATCTCCAGGAGCCGCCTGCCTCCGCCCTCCCCAATGGGTGGAGCATCCAAACAGCTGGTCTTTCAGTTAGGAGGCAAGCACTAGGCCTCTTTAAAATTTTTTTTTCTTTTGACATCTATAATCCCCTTAGTTTCTAAAGTCATTTTCCAATTTGAAGTAATATGAAGACCTTCAAATCTGAGCATTTATTTGAAACACATTTTCCCCTCATGAAGCAAAAACTACTCAGTTCTTCCCTAATATTGTGTGATTTTACCTTTACCTTTTAGCAGTGTGATGTACACAAATTAAATTAAACTTTCATCTGTCTCTGGATGCAATTTTTGTTGAATATTAACTCAAAATGAGGATGTTGTCAGAGTTTCAAGATGGAAAATTTACATTGATTGGTTCTTAATTCATATGTAAATTGTCCCCTAATGATCTGTAGTGCAAACCCTGCCATAGGAAGAAACGTCTTATTATTTGATACATTTGTGGGCTATGTTCATTTGAAAAGTGAGTGTTTAATTACAATGCATGTAGGTTAATGTTGTAGAAACATTCAAGTTATTTGTGTTTTTCAGGGACAGAGAAAGTCGAGGATTTTCATGCTGCCAGGAGATCAATTCTTTTCAAATGTGCAGTTTTTCATTTTATAGAATAGGTTGCTCTGTACTCACGAAAAATTAAATTTGCAAGTCATAGAATTGAACTGGCTGCTGATGGTCACAGCTCAGGTTTGGTACCTTCAGCTGAGTCTTAGCCCACCTATCAATATTCATTGAGACCTACTAAAGACTTCGAAAGTCACTGTGGGTCAGATGGCGATGCCCTGTCTGTGAACTTCCAACTCCTTCAATCCGCTTGAAGAGATAAAATATATATGGGTGAAAAACTAAATGGTGATTTAATATTTAAGTAACAATTTCATTTGATAACAGGCATATCACAGAGAGGTGCATACTCATATAGCCTATGATATCCAACATGCAGACATTTGGGATCTTTGGTGATAGCTGTGACGTCATTCTTCATTCCCTTCTTATTTTCCATGGATATTTTAGTAAGAAGTAGAGGCTAAACTAACACTGGAGAGACAACCTCTCAAGGCAAACAGATTTTACTCTTTATTTATGGAAATATCAACTCTCTTAGGAAAATTGCTCCCAGATATTTGTTGGTTGTTAAATACTATTAAATCAATAGTACATTCTGATAGTTTGTGCTCAATTAAGCAGAGTGTATTCTTACCAACTCAACAAGAGCCTGTCTACTAGCTAACTGATCCGAAGTCTTACTAACTTTAAGTGGTTGTTATTCATTTTTCGGTCATGGGTTACTCCTAAAATCAGACCACTAGCATAATTTCTTCCTTAAAAAATAAAGAAGAATGAACTAACAAGTTAATATACTCATAAAATATTGCACTGCTCAAAGTCTTCCAGGTTTTTCTTTATTCCTGAAATATTAAACACAACTGGAACACTCTTCTACTACAGGCATCTGGATATGTACATTTTCTAAATTGAAAATTTCATGTATTATTTTATGTCCATCAATATCGCAAGTCTTTTTCCTATTGCACTTAGTCATCCACATTTTCTTTTCTACTTTCTAGTGATCTATCTCTATAAGCATCAATAGACGACCTTATTTTAAAGTTGATGATTTCAGGGAGTCATTGGCTCTTAGACAAGGTAAGATACAACGATCAAGTGTAATAGCTTTTCTTTCTATCTGCATTGGCCATGGCTATTTTTATTTCAGACTGGCTTGATTTAACAGTAAAGGGCTTTAGGTGTAATTTCTTTAATCCATTGTAACACAGGGGCCTATACTTGGGGCTGCAATCATAATTGAGCACTTCAAGCCACCAGCTACTCATTGGGAGAAAAATGAAGTTTTCTGCTACTTTAAAGTTCTAGTCTCAGAAACCCCCCGGGGACAGTTCTACCCGTGTCCTACAGCGGCCTTACAGGGCACAGTAGAATGATCCATTGGGTTTCTGAGACAAAATCTCTCTTTACTCCCAAATGGGTGCCTTTGAACCACTGGCCTACCTAGCTCAGAGCACAGCTAGAGGCCACCAGGACAGATTGTAGAACATACGACAACCTCAGGAGTGGTTGTGGGGAAACTGTCATTTTTGGCATGCTTTTATTTCATTCATACATTCACTCAGCAAACGCATAGTAGGTAGTGCTAGATACTTTGCTGCGGTCATATGTATCTCCGTTGTCCAGCGGCTATGGGCACACAGAGTGAGAAGTGCCCGAGCATGGCGCGCTTCTCTGGGACCACTCAAATCTGGGCAGACTGTTTCCATGATGCTACTGTGGATCCAGAGCTTCCCTTCCTACTGGTCAGGAGGAGCATTGAAATTAGAGTTTCTCATTAGTTTCCTTTACAAGAAACTTATTATTTTATTTTTATTTCTGGTCACAGAAATTATATGATTTAGTACATAAAATTAGAAAATTATAGATGAGGATCAAGAAAAACATTTTCCAATCTACATCACAGAAGCAATCACTTATATTTTAGCCCTCTCTATGTATTACATGTGTGGATACATTACATGCTATATACTACATCTTTATGTATATGTGTAGGTGACTTTCTCTAAATCTGTATGTGAAAATCGAGTCTTTATTACATTTTGTTTGGGTTTTTCATCCGGAGACCACTCTGCGAATTCATCCCTCAAATGAGGCCAGAACAGTAGTTCATATAATTTGGGGCTGGAGAAAGGAACTCTAGCCTCAGGCAAGTCCTGGGAGAGATTATCTGAAAGGGCACAGAGGAAGTGCTTTCTGGTACACACCCAGACGGCGTGCATTTCCAGGACTCAGGGGAGAGGAGGCTTGCTCACTTTGTGCCATTATGTTAATGTCACCATATTATGTTACCCGAGTGCTTGAGCTCATTCCATATGCTTTTCCCTTATTGGACTCCAGGGAGGTTCATCCTGAAGTACACCGCGCCCATCCTGACCAGGCTTCTCCTCCGCCAGGACTTCTGGCCACATGAGTTGTTTGGTGTTTAGGCCTGATTCAGACTATTTATTTTTTGAAACCAAAATAAATGCATGTTGTTATAGTCAAATCTCACCATCTGGGGATTATCATGCAATACTAGCAAAACCTCTAAACATTTGATTGTAGATTAAGAAGCATTGTTTCCCTCCAAACTAAATGTAGTTTCTTGAGAAGAATTTCACTTGTGGAAGCGCTTGGGGATGATGAGCGGAAACACACATAAATGGTTTCTTGGTCTTGTAACTGGAGTCCCCTCAGAAATGGCGATTGGTAGTAGTAGGCAGCAGAGGTAGAACGCACTTCTAATGTTTAAATACACAGCCTGCTTTGGCAACAAAGCCCAGTGGTTCAAGAAACACAGCGGATTCTAGGCAAATCATTGTTAATAGAGTTATTTCCACCCTGCTTCCAAGAAAAGGGAAAGGGCATTATGTTTTCATTGAAGCAAAAAGTATTTCCGAAAAATTGAGTATCACACTCACCACCTCACATTCCTAGTTCCTGGTGGTGCTTTGCCTCTCTGAAACACCTGCTGACTTCACCTGTCTGTCTGTCTCTGCTCCCCACAGTCCTCTTTTACGTAGGAGCCTAAATCTAGAAAATCTGTAGCCCACGGAAAATTACTTCCTAGTAAGACTCCTCCCTCTACCTTTAACTGGATTTTCATCTGTATTTAAGAGTAGTTTTTAAAAATAGACCCCCTTCCTCCCTTTTCTTGACATTAATTTCTATTGCAAGTAATTAACAGCTCTGCTTCCAGAGAGTCACCTAACCCCATTCCCATCAATAGTGCCCTTATAGGATTGACTGGACGAACCCTTAGGGTTTCTGTCAATCGTCATGGGAGGAGATAGGCTCATCTTTATCCTGGCTAGTGGATTTGAACCCCCAACCTTATTATATATAGTAGGCTATCACTTAAACCACTCTACCACCAAAGAATAGTGAAATAGTTTCTTTGCCGTAAAGATCATTACCCCAAATCTCTTCTTCAATCCATGTCTAATGTGTTGTAAAGATTTTCATCAAAATAAAGATTCTGAAGGTCCGCATTCTTCATGAGATATAGTTATCATGATAGTGGTAATATAAATAACCTGGCTGCTGCTAGCCAGGACCAAAGCTGTCACTAAGATCATACATCGTCAGCTGCCTCGAGATCAATTCCACATTTTGCATAAGCCAAGGTAGCACCCAGAATCCATATACTAACATGCTTCGTACAAATATCCATAGCTATTTGGTTCCACCAATCGTCTGTCAGGTTGTCATACTGTGACGCTTGTGCGTTGCGGTGGGTGCTGCTGGAAGCTCTGTCAGCATGTCACACGCCTGCAGAACCACCTGGTGTGAATGGGTTTCAATGGAGCTTCCCGGCTTAGAGCACACTGTGCAGAAGGGCGGGTTGCCCCTGTGTAGACAGCAGTGCTGACAACTCCATGCACAGCATGGAGACATTGCTAGATGCTGAAGAATGCCCAAGAGTCGCTGTACCAGAAAGAACTAGTCTACATTCCAACATCAGGAGGCAGCATGTAAGCAAGAACCAATGGTGCTGAAAGAAGAAGTTCAGCCGGACATAAAGTCGTAGCCAAAAACAAGGCTTCAGGAATTGATGGAAAACCAGTTGAAATGTTTCCACACGCTGATGAAGCAACGGAAGATCTTACACAACTATGCCAGGAAAGTTAGAAGACAACTGCTTGACCAACTGACTGGAAGAGATCCATACTTGTACCGAGTCCCTAGAAAGGTGACCCAAAAGAATGCTCTAATTAAACAACAATATCAATGCTATCATGTTCAAGTAAAATTTTGCTGAAGCTCCTTGACATTCACAATGAACTGTCAGAGGTTTATTCTAGATTCAGAAAAAAATGTGGACAAAGGGATATAATTGTTGATGTCAACTGTATCTTGACTCACAGCAGAGAATACCAGAAAACTGCTTACTTATGTGTCATTGATTATGCCAAGACATTCATTCAACTGTGTGGATCATAACCACCTGTGGATCGCCTGGAGAAGAACATGAATTCCAGAACACTTCACCGTGCTCATGTACAGCTTGTACATGGATCACGAGGCAGTTGTGCAAACAGAACAAGGGAATACTGCATGGTTTACGATCGGGAAAGGTGTGTGTCAGGGTGTATGTTCTTACCATACTTAGTCAATTTTTTTTTGTCGAGTCGTTTATTGAGAGGGAATGTCCATTTTAATCATCCTGGGCTGGTTTTTAAATTTTTTTCTTTTTCTTAGTGCTGTTGCTCTTGCTGCTAGCAGCCGCCTCCTCGGGTCCACTGCTGGCAGGCTCCCCTTTTGCGGGGAGCTTTTTCTTTTTTGGGGGGATGCTCCCACCATTTGCTGCCTCCTGAGGGTCACATGCAGGCTCCTTTCTGGGGAGAGGTTTCAGTTTCTTCCTCTTGGGGAGAGGCGTCCCTTCTGGATCATTTTTATGCTGAACAAATCATCAGAGAAGCTGGATTAGATGAAGAAGAATGTGGCATGAGGATTGAGGAAAGCTTAAGAACAACTTGCTCTATGCAGAGGACGCAATCTTGCTTGCTGCAACACTTGCTGATGGAGATTAAGAATCGCAATCTTTACTATAGATTACAACTCTCTGTAAAAAAAAGACCAAAATCCTCACAACGGAACCGATAGGTAACATTATGATAAACCCAGAAAAGCTGAAGTTGTCGAGGAATTCTTGCTTGGATCCACAAACAATGCTCATGGAAGCAGCTGGCAAGAGATTTAAAGATGCATTCCATCGAGTAAATCCACTACACAAATATTGAAATATTGTATATTTCAATACCTCTTCAAATATTGAAAAGCCAGGGTGTTACTTTGATGACTAAGGTGTGCCTGACCTGAGCCATAGTATATTCAATCACTTATAACCATGTGAATTCCAGGAATTGAATAAGGAAGAGCAAAGAAGAATCCGTGCACTTGAATTGTGAGGCTCACGAAGAATATTGAAATTACCCTGAACGGCTAGAAGAGTGAACAAAGCTGCGTCTGACCAAGTGTGGCCAGGGAGCCCTCTAGAGGCAAGGAAGAGGAGCAGTGAAAGAGGAAGTGCCCTCAACCAATGGATTGGCGCAGTGGCTGCAACAACGGGCTGAGCCCAGCAACAATTAGGAGGAGGATGCCGGACTGGACAGGGCTTCGTTCTGGCGTGCACAGGGCGAAGGTGGCTTGGGGTCTGAACTAGCTTGATGGCGCACAGCAGCAACAGCCAGAGAGCTATATGTTTATGTTTTATCTCCTCCATCAGAGGAGATAAGCTTCTGGCTGTTCCAGCTAGATTTCCAGCTTCACAGAGCTTAGCAGCTATGCATGAAAATGATCTTTAATTATTTTAAACATTTCCATTACTAAAAATGGAAGAAGAAATCACCTGTGCTACAGCAGTCTGGAATGGGGTGCTCCTCCTATGAATGCTAGTACCAATAAGGGGGTGGGGGAAACTGCTAATAATGAGGTGTTGACCTCAGAGCTGATTGCACAGGTGTGCTCATTGTGTGGAAATTCACTGAGCTGGGAACTTACGTTCTCCCCTCTCCATTATAGTTTGATGAAGTGAAAAAATATTCTAAGTATTGTATGTGTTTTCTTGTCTCAATGTTTTAACGACATTTAAAAGGAAAATATGGTATTTTTGAAGGCATATAGGGTGTGTATTTGATTCATTTTAAAAGTAAATGAAAAGCTTAATTTCACTTAGACGGTCCTCAGAAAAAATAACATAAGCATCAATGTCAAATATATAAATATATATGAGGATACGTCAAAGAAGTACTGCTATAAGATTCTAGTTCATACATCCATGCGTGTGTTACTAACAAGATGTGTTTAAACCTGCCTTTGCCGTCAGTGGATGATCGTGGACCATTTCTCTTAGTAATACATTTGTCTAAGTTTCATTAGGGTGTTTCTATAAAGGAAAAAAAGAAGCTACAGTTGCTACATAGCTCCTCTTCCAAGGAGATCTGCCAGCCCAATTAAAGTCCAGGCAAGAATACCTTCCCTGGTTACGGCAATGTGTGTGAAGGGGGCAGGGAATGCCAAAGGCATTGATTTGACATATTTCTCCAAGGAAAAAGGGAAATTATTGGCTGCCTTATGAAGAAGTTTTCAGAAAATGGAAAGTTGGAAAATGAGGGGGAAAAGCCAGGAATATTTCCGCCACAATTTTTCCCATTTTGTGACCATCCACCCAGTCATTATCCCAGGGTAACAAGGGCTGTCGTACAAGAACTTCTGGGAATAACCTTCTCCCATCAACCCTGTAGCTTTCAATTGCTCCTCCCGGCTCCCTTTTGTTCCCTAAACTACAAATCATGGGAAAGGAGCACATGCTGATTCCTTTAAGCATGCTTAAATTGCTAGCAATATACTGCGAAGAGGCTAGATTTGATATGGTGCAAATGGAATGGAAAAGTCACAGAATTCTCCAGGAAAGGGCCCGTGAGATGATAGACAGAAATGCCACAGTAAGAAGCATACATACCCAAATGGGGGATATATCAAGAAGCAATAGCATTACATTTTTATATTGTTTAATAAAAGTTTCTATGACTCTGTAGCAAGACTTTTTGACGAACTCTCATATCTTTCTTGCTATGTACAGTTTATATGTATACACATTTATAATGCTTTCAGAATTTTTATTTTGAGTGGAAATCAAGTTTTAATTATGCAATCAGGTTAATAGGTAAGATATATTTAACAAAATACTTTAGACTGGCCCCTTTTTTGAGTAGGCAGTCAAACGTTTATTACACCATGTAAGGAGACAGAGATGCAAAGGTAAAAACAAAACAAAGCATGAATTCTCAATAATCAAGAGTCTACCAGGAAAGATGGCTATGCACAAGTAAATGCATGGCTTCAATGGGAAGTGAAACAAATGAAGCCTACTCAGTGTAAGTTTGTAGCATATGGGGCAAAAAATAGATTTCCTTTCTCCATGGGGTAGCAGAGATGTTTTGTAGAAAAGGAGTGTCCCAAACCAGGTGCTGACAGATGAGTTGGAAAGAAAAGTCATCCCAGCAGAGAGAAAAGCAAATGCCAAGACATGAAAGTCAGTAGCAGATTTCATCAGAGACTACTGGATGAATGGCTTGAAAGAACCATGCTAGAGATTTTGAGAAACTATAATGCCACCACTCTAAAAATACCTCCCTTCCCCTGGCTTCTTTTCATCCTTTCCTCCCTCCTTCTCGCCTTCTCTACTCTGTTTTATTTCTATGAATTCAATCTCTCTCATTCCCATACAGATACCTTCTCTCGACATAAATTGTGACTGCTTACCTGCAAATGTTTACTCCTCGCACCTGAAGCTCTCAGCAGCATGCATCCGCTCTCGTTATAGGTAAATCAAAATCGTTCTACAAAAAAATCATCCCCCTGAACAATTCAGTAGTGAGAGCAACATCAATCTGTATTCCAGATCTCTTTAGCTATTTATCTGCACAATATCACAGGTGCAAAAATGGAGAGCAGTAGATATTCTGCCACTACGACAGTCTTTATGTTCTCACCAGTTAATAATATATATTTCAAACTTATTTGTTGGTAGTGGTTGTACTTAGGGCAAAAGTCGCAGTTTCAAAAGTCTGTGGGGGCTGGGGAAGTAAGATGTGCGAATTAGCATCAGAAAAACAAAGAGCGCAGGCTTCCTGATGGATGACAATTGCCCCTCGGTATCAGCGACTGGTAGGAAGCAGGATGAGAGACTCTGAAAACACAGGACCTGTTACATAGTCTTCATTTGCCTCCGAAAGGTCACTGTTGTGTGCACATCTTACATGTGACAGTTAAAGTTTCTAGGTAGTCTTTAGTCACAAAAAGAAATTGCAATCATAAATTAGCAATATTGAGAATACATTTTGCCGTTTTCTCAAAGAGCAGAATATTATCAAATGATCATCAAATATATACATATGAAATAGACATATCAAATATATATATATTTATATAAAGTTTTCTTCTAAAGCAGGAAATTTCAACCAACTCCTTTCAACTAATGTCAAATGAGAATATGAATAAGCCCCAGGTTCACAGATATTTGGATGTTAAAGAAAAGGAAATGAAACTAAAGATTCAGATTTTGCATAAATTTCTCAATTTTTAAACGTGTTCATTTAATTTAAAAAATTAAACCTACAATGAGAGGATCAAATTAAGCAAGTTTAAAGAATATGTTGGTTATTAGTTCACAAATTCCTTTTCTTGGTTATCTTACAGCAAAATATACTTACTGTATATGCTGGAGTATAAAGTGACCTGAATACTAGCTGAGGCATTTAATTTTACCACAAAACTGCATTGAAATGTGCTGAGAAACTCAGTTTATACATGAGTATGGACGCTTTACTGTCATATATAGGTGACTATACTTTGTTCATTGTTTTCCCCTATACATGATCATTTCCTCTTGGGAAATGTTTTTTATCTCATAAATATTTTTATGCTTACAGCACATGCTAAAAAGCTCAAGAAATAGTTATTGCTGAATTAAAATTACAAAATAGGTTCTTCTAAACTACAAGACACTCTGATAAATGATCTGTTCAGTCTTACTTAAATGGCTGTATTTTGTAATGTGGGGGGAGAAGTATTGTGTAGTAATGCAAAAATCATAATCCTTCTTATCCGTTGGTAAATTCAGAGAATTCCTCTTCATTAAATGCTGGCACCGATAACCTTGTATGGGGACATATCCATTAAGTTCTTGGTGCTAAACTTAACTCCCAGATTTCCTCCTTTTTAGATGAGTGACCAATTACTTATTCTCTCTGAATCTCTATTTATTCACTTGAAAAATAGAGACGATAATAATAGCATATTCATAAGGCTATTTGTTAAGACCACAGGGGAAAATGCTGGCACGTTGCCTTCTACTATATTATGATTGAGGTTGTTGATATAAAATTCAGGTATTAATTATAACCTCAGTAAGTAGGGTCTGTCTTCAAACAAATGACATCGGTAACTTCATGAACCGACTTTCTCCATCAGAGATATTAAAATTAGGGATTAACTCTCTTTATAGTGCCGGAATTTAAATGAGGTGTTACTCTGTCAAACCTATACTAGAAACAAAACAATTGAACCAGCACCACCACAAGGAAAATGTTCTTTCAAGGCCCAAAAGCTCAGCATCTTTCATTCAGCCGAAGCAAATGTGTTGGTCTGGGTTTTTTTGAGAAACAAATTCATCGATACACGTATTTAAGAGAGAACTTTATATCAAAGAGCAATTGTACATTAAGAAAACATCCCAGTCCAGTCCACATCAAGTCCATAAATCCAATATTACGCCTTACGTCTATACTAGTCCATAAATTCCTCTTTGGACTCATGCAACACATGCAATGATGCTGATTGCAGAAAGATCACAGGCCAGTGGGTGGAAAGTCTTGTGGATCCAGTGGTGGTGAAAGAATCTCAGCACTGGCGTGGGTCTCCATGTTGCTCCTCCAGCTCCTGGGCTCTGGCTGTATCAGCATAGCTCCTTGTGGCTTGTCAACAGGAACCCTGCAGGGAGTGTCTGTATCCTGCCTGCAGTGTTTACTTTGCTTTTGTTTTTTTTAGCGTATAACATTATTTTTATTTTACTAAAAATTAGATGAAATTTCCTGTTTTTAAACATATGAAAACAATAATGTCACTACAATACATGTACTTACACATATGCACTTATACATATATGGATAAACAGACATACATATACAGAGAGAAACCAAACCAAAAGCCCACTGCCATCAAGTTGGTCTCAACTCATAGCAATCCTGTATTGAGTTTTAAGGCTGTAAATCTTTTTTGTGGGGGGTGGGGGGACTCTTAATACTCTTTTCCCAGTTCACACATCATATATACATTGTGTCAAACACATCTGTTCATATGTTGCCATCTACATTTACTAGTACAGTTAAGAACTCGCAACACAGGGAATTCAGAACAGACAAACTCTTCAGGATCAAAAAGGGAAGCAGTGGTACTAGGAGGGTAACGGTCGGGGAGGGCGGGGGGGGGGGTGGGAAGAAAGAGGGAACTGATCACAGTCATCAATATATGGGCCCCCTCCCAGGGGGATGGACAGCAGAAGAGTCTGTGAAAAGAGACAGTGGCTGGTGTAAGACATTAAAAAAAAAAAGAATTTATAAATTATCAAGGGGACACGAGGGAGGCAGGGTCGGGGAGAGAAGGGGATAAAAAGAAGCTGATGCCAGGGGCTCAAGTAGAAAGACAGTATTTTGAAAAGATGATGACAACATAGGTACAGATGTGTTTGACCCAAGGGACATAGATCTGTCCAGAGAGCTTTTATCTCCTTCCCACCTGTGCCCTGATTGACAGGCTCCACTCCACTCCTTCGCAAGTTAACAGACTGCAACCGCCACGGCAACCATCTCGGTGTTATCATGGGAGTGATAGCCCCAGCACTGTCAATGGCCCACTTAACCAAACAGAAGCAAACCTTAGGAATCCGATGAAGCCCAGAGTGACTCCTCCTCAGTTAGGTCCTTGGCTTCTTCAGGGTGGCAGCACTGAGTGCTTTCTTATTTGGAAAACAGGTGAGAGAGTTCCATCCGCTGGACTTGGCGTTTATCCTCAGTCACCATACATTCTCATACGATTCTTTTGAGGATGCAATGCCAGAAAGAAGCCCAAAGAGAAAAGTTCCAACGAATAGAATCACCACAGCAACACCCTACATTTCTCATCCACTTTGGTCTTGTGCGGATCTTCACATGAAAGCTTGCTTTTCAGCTTGGTGAAAGCCATGGCTGTAATCTTCAAGGTGAAAATCTCTTCAGCCCATCCAGAAGTTAAATATAGAATAGAACAATTTCAATTGTTTTATGAACATACAAATCTGGAATTTGACTCCTATACAAATGAGTTTAATTCATGAAACATGGGTTTGGGGGAGCACTTGAGTCCCTCCGTTTAGCTGCTTATTGGCTTCCAGACTTGTCATTTGTGACATTATTTCGTGAGTGCTGACCCTGTATTCCGCTCTGAGCAAGACAAAGAGTAGTGCTTTTCTCCATCAAGGGAACACAGTACAAAGAAGCACAACAATGAATAAGACTCTGGTAAAAAGTTTATGTGCATGTGGTTTGGTTTCTTTTGATAGCTAGAAAATCAGTCAATCTTAGATCTTGCCTAGCTAATAAAGTTTTTTTTAAATACTTTATATTTGAAACTTTTCTTTGTAGCTACTTAATAGGCTTTATTTTAAAAGATTTCACCTAAAAACAAGTCTACTTTAAGTGTTTTACTTTTAAGCTATTGCAGGTTTATAAATTAGCCTGTATTTAAAAGGCTACTTCTTCGCTTCAAATTCTTGATCAAAGCACTTCTGAAATGTGAGTATGAAAATTTGGGGGATTTTTACAGCAGGAACTCTGAAAACAGTCACTAAAAAAATGAGAGATACCCTAAGTCAAATGGATAGTCAACTTTTTAATGAAAGAGTTTGCATTTACTCCATTAAGTTTTGGGTTGTGAATATTTTACATGTTGAAAAAAGATTTTTGATGAATTTTTATTGTGATTTACATGTGGGGTGTGTTACAATTCAGGCTGTCGACGGCATTTGACAGTTCAAAATAGTCATCGAGCCACGCCTCCCTGTATTCAATCCACCCCCTTCCCTAATTTCTCTTATCCCTCTTATTATATGTTTAAATTGAGGACTCTAGATGTCGATTAGTCATACAAAAAATAAATAAATGAAAACTTTACATAAATAGATGGGAAATACATTTCACTATTGGATAGCAGCAGGATATTATGAATTCATCATCATTATCAAGGAATACAAATTTAAGCTAAGTCATTAAATCAAAGTCTTACTAAAGAGCCTGTGGTCATACAATTTTTTTCTTGTAAAACACAAAATCAATATTTTAAAAAGTGAAGCTTTAGATGATACAATATTGATTTTGTTGACACATTTGTGTCTGTATTAAATAAAGGTAAGAAACTTACTTATCACTTATTACATAAAAGTATATGTAAATTAAAGTCAATCATTTTCTAAAGAAGATATTCATGAAACTCATTAATTGCTCAGCCACAGTCAGAATAAGGACTTTGGTTTATTTTACAATAACGAGAGCAATTATTATTAAATTTAAAATGTTATTTTTCCTGATCCTGAAACAGACACAGTCATGCAATTGACACATTTTTACAGCCCTTGGCAGTGATACATGCAATTTTAATCATGGATATTAATTCTCTTCTTTAAATCACTGGCCCACCCATTTAACTACTCGATTGCTTCACCCTGGTATTTATTTCACTGCCACGAGCAGTGATGCATGGAAATTAAACTGGAGATATTCATTATTTTTCTGCTCTTGCCCCAGTGTATAAAAATTTCGCTTGTACATTGTTAAGAGGTAAAAATTTCATCACTGACTTATCATGTAACCTCCACCTCATAGTGATTAAATATTATGAGGATTTGGCATGAAGATATCAACCAGGAGGGAAGAGTTGCAGTAACTGGTGACAGAGAAGATGCTTGCGTGACTATGACAATTGGAAAATAACCCGTGATCTTCAGGAAAAGGCAAGGTCGCACACTGCGCCCCTGAGCATCCCTTTGAAAGCTAAGCTTCCACGGGGAAAAGCCCGAGATCTGATTGTTTTCTAATGACATGTTGGGCTATAATGTTTTTGCCAGCAATTACCTAGTCACAAAATCATTTCTTCCTCTTTTTTTACTCTTTCTAAAAAATTTCCTTGTGGAGGTAGTAATAGGAACACTGGCTTTTCCCAAAAGAATCTTTTATCTTAGTTTTTGATCTTGACATTCTAAAAATACATCCTACCAGATAGAGTTCTAATAGCAGAATCTGTATGGTTTTGATCATAAACTAACTGGCCCTACAATCTACCTGGCAAAAAGGATTTTGGAAAAATTCAGTCTTGAAACTTGAAATTATTTTCTTCCAGCTTTCAAGAGGAAAATAATATTTTCTGGCATGAAATTCTGTGTTATAACTTTCAAACATAAATAGAGAGGAAAGCTGGACTCTAGTAACAACAAAATGAAACAAAAAATAAAATAGAGTCAAAATTTGAATGTACTTGAAAGTACATTTGTCAAGGAATAAGGAAAGAATTTATGGCTGCCATGGTTCTAATTATTTCAACTGAAGATATAAAGTCATACTTCAAAAGGAACACATCTAAACATATCTATAAATAAAAAATATGCTATTATATGCTGAAATGATCAAAGAAGTGTGGCATAACATCATTCAATCCATCCATGCAACAACACAGTTAAGAGAGCAGAGTGCTGGCTAAAGAAAACAACCAAAGGATGGTGAAGAATATGAAATTCATGCTAATATCTGTCTTGTGACTGCTGGGTCATGCTAACCTGCCATGAAGATGGCCAGGAAGCCAGGCTTCTAGTATCAAATATAAGAGCACTGCACATTCGGCTTTATAGTTAGAAAGATGAGCGTGTTACTTGCTTGAATGGTCCCAGTGTTTAAGATTACTGCAAAAGTAACTTTTGCAAAGGTGTGATGGTCTCTGTCCTAAGTGGAATTACTGCTTGTGTTAAACTGCATCAACTATATCTATTATTCACTATTTTAACTGTAGATTCCTTTCAGTACTTTGGGAAAACTTGCCATCAAGTTGATTACAAGTGGTAGCAACCAGGTAGGACAGGAGGAATGATCCAATAGGACTCCCAATGCTGAATCGTTATGAAACGAGTCCAAATAGCTAGTGAGTTCTAATTACCAACCTAGCAGTTGATTACTGTGCCTTCCCTTGAAGGAACAGTTGGCTAAGTTTAAGAGCACACTTTTTTCAGTTTCTTACTATTTTATTATATATATATATGTACATGTAAAATATTAATATCCAAGAATCCTGGATTCTTTATATTGTGGCACTGCAAAGAGCCATAAACATTTACATTAGAAGGTCATGAATTATTTTAAGAAATTCTCCTTATAAAGCCCTAGAATCATGGAATTGACATTGCTTGGGTTTGGGCAATATCTCAAGCTTGTGTTACTAGAAAATGTATGTCAATATGCATTTTTTAAAAAACAAAACCATTTTGTCAGAAGTAGACTATGGAACATATTACAATCTGATGTTAGATTCCTAATAAGGAATTCTTTTCTATGTCGGTGGAAATGAAAGCATGGTGTTGTGATTAGGGCCTCTGTTTCTACTGTGAAAATTCGCTCTAGTAGGAGGGGTATTGGTACTTCACTAAAACAACACATATTTGTGCATTAACGCTCCTACTCACATTTGATCTTCTTTTGTATGCACCAATGCCATGACCGGTATATGTACTTAAATAGCAACGTAATACTTGCTCGAAGTTACTGTGACAGTGTGCATTTCTAACTTATTTGGAGCCTACAGCCTGTGCCATGCACTTCTGGCCATAGTCACCACCCCCTCTAGGTAGGAATGATTAAATGTTTGTTTGTGAATATAGTTGGCACATGTTGTTCCATTGAATGCCCTGCAAATGGAATGTGAAAAACAAAGGCCATATCACGCCAAAGAAGTGGAGCTTAGGTTCAAATCTAGATCTGCTTCCTGCAACTTGGGAACCTCCAAATATTACCGCATAAGAAACTACCTTCCCCCCCCCCACTGTCATGATTCCAATTCTACCTTACAAATCTGGCTAGACCAGTGGATGTACACATGGAATCCAGGACTGATGATCCCTTCAGGACCAGTGGTGAGAGTGGCGATGCCAGGAGGGTGGATGGAAGGTGGAGTAGAAAAGGGAAGTCGATACCAAGGATCTACATGTGACCTCCTCCCTGGGAGATAGACAACAAAAAGGTGAGTGAAGGGAGATGTCGGACAGTGTAAGATATGACAACATAATAATAATTTAAATATTATCAAGGCTTCATGAGGGAGAGGAAAGCAGGAAGGGTGGGGGAAATGAGCTGATATCAAAGGCTCAAGTAGAAAGCAAATGTTTTGAGATGATGATGGCAACAAATGTACAAATGTGCTTGACACAATGGATGGATGTACGGATTGTGATAAGAGTTGTACGAGCCCCCAAAGAAATGATTTAAAAGAAACTTGAAAATTCAATAAATTTCCAAAGATATTCAAATAGTTCATTTTCAAAACTGAATCAACATTCAGAAGTAATCTTTATCACTACATCACAGGCATCTATTATATGCTCAAAGACTTTGGGGAGATAGGAGGGAGCCTCTCCAGATTTTCCCACTACCTGATCCCCCCTCCTCTACCTTACACCCTCTCACATCCCGCATGTCATAATTTTTAAGACTTTTACTCAGGACTTAGAGTCACAGGAGAGATCACAACAGTGCACTGCCTATTTTTATCTGCTTTTGCCACGGTTCCTCCCCTTTTCCACAACTAGTTGAGAATACTCTACAGATCTACACACACGGGAAATGTCTTTGGGGACGGAATTTGAAGAATTGCATCCAACTAGGCTAAGGAAAGAAGTTCTTAACATCAAATTTAATGTTTTCCCTGAAAGAAATAGGCACAAATACAACTTTCTTAATCTTTTATATGTAATTCACTTACAGTTATCCAAAATGTAGTGGCATTTTGCCCTTTGAATAAAAAGCACACTGAGAATATGCATGAAGAATTTCTAAAGAAGATATCCATGCATGTTAAGATTTTTGCGCATATTCTCCTGAAAGTCTTAATATACACATAGCTTTTCTGTTCTGGATAGCTGAGAAAAGCAGGAGGCTCACAGAGGCAAATTGAGAGCAATGTCAGCTATGTCTTAAAAGGAAAAACAATGGAAGAATTTAGGAATGATCAGAGAATAAGAAAGAAAATACCCTTCCCCGTTTTCACCTTTTGTTTCAGAATAGGATTGCAACAGAGAAATTGAGAAGTATTATTTAGAATTATTTTCTTAGAGTATAAGATACAGTGTACCAGAGGGTCTAGGAATCCTGCTTAAGTAGGGTTAAGAGTTTGGCTGCAATCTGAAAGCGCAGGAGTTTGAAACTAGCAGTCTCCATGGGATAAAGATGAGACTTTATACTCCTGGAAAGAGTTAAAGTCTCAGAAATTCATAAGGTAGGTCTATCTTGCACTATAGGGTTGCTATGAGTAGGATATGACTCTGCAGTGAGTTTGGGTGGGCTTTTTTTGTTGTTTGTTTTTTGGGAAGGAGGGTGAATATAAAACATAGATAAAACTCAAAACTCTCTGCAATTAAATCACTACTGAGTCATACCCAACCTATGGTAGGGGAATGAAGAAAATTCCTTTATATTCAGGTTCAGTTTCTAGTTGGCTTTGAAACCTTTTTTCTAGGAATATATATATATATATATATATATGGTGAAAGAGCGCAATTAATATAAGATCAATTCCAATTTGAGCTTTTGGGAAGGGTAGATAGCTGAAAACATCGTATTTATTACAAAGGGTTAAATGTCTCAAGCTTTTGCTACAAGGTAGGGCCAGACATGCCTTCTGACACCAACTGTCCCTTTCATACCATTCTGCATCTATATGCTGCGTTTGCTGATTTGCTGCAATGGCCACCCAGAACTCATAGACAATTGCTGGGCCAGCCAAGCAAGAGATTTGTTGCTGTGATATGTGAATTGATCTTTGTTAAAATACATTAGGACATGGTTCCGGCTATCAGAAAGAATTGTGAGTCTTAAAGCTTGTCCTAAAACAAGCAGTCATCTAAGTGAGGTGTCAGCTAAGTCCACGTGGAAGGAGCACACAAGCCCACGTGATCCAAGGATTGTAAATAATAAAATCCAAGATCAGAAGAGGGAATTGCATTAGTGCTTACATTCTGAGTGTTTGATTTACAGAAGGCTATGATTGACAGTGAAAACCCAAAATCCATTTTCAGAGTCCCTCCTTAGATTAAGCCTTTATTTAATTCCCTTATACCATGAGCATGGAAGAGAATAGACTTGCCTTCAGACAGAGTACATTGGAAAGTAGATTGCTGCAGATATAGTTAGACTTCAATTTAACACGTTATTTTTTTCCTTTGGATCCACTTTTGATTTGTTCTACTTTCTATTAGATTGTTTTCACTTGAATTGAGGCTCTTCTATGTTTTGTTTTGTTGTTGTTATTTTGTATTATTTCCTTTATATTAAATCCAAGATAGGTAATCTATAGATACAGTAAGTAAATTAATAGGTATAGATACAAAATCCCTCCCCTTAGAATTTGGCAGGGGAGGTTGGGGGGTAGTGGAAAGATAATAATAATTGGCACCAGAATGAAGGAAACTTTCCAAAATTGATTACAGTGATGATTATATGACTCTTTTTTAATATAGTTAAACCACTGAATTTTATAGTATGTGAATTACATGTCAATCAAACTATTAAAAAATAAAACACGCCAGAATATACATTTAAAATTGTGGAAGTTGTAAACTATATCTCAATAAAACAATAAATAAGTAAAGCAAACACATTTCCATTTAGCTGGATCAAACTCATAATAATCAGTACGCTGGATTTCTGAGACTGTAAACCCTGCAGGGGCAGGCAGCCTCATCTTTCTCCCACAGAGTGACTGATGGGTTTGAGCCACTGACCTTGCAGTTAACAACCCACCGCCTAATCCACAACAGCACTTGAGTTCCTGGTATCACAATGAGCTGATATTTTTTAAAGTCATTGGAGGAATTGTGGGGAGGACAACAAATGGAGGTTTTAACAGAATATTGTTATTGATTTCATTTCTGATATGGGCTGAGTAATACATAGATAAAGTACGTTATTTAAAAACAAAACAAACACTACCCCCCACTTTCTTAATCCCTAAATCTAAATAGTGGTTCGGATGGTTTTTTAAAAAAACGAGGAAAAGTCAAAAGAAAATGGACATAAAGTTTTAGTGACAAATGAGTTCATCTTTTAAAAAAAAGGCATTGGAATAGTGGCAACGTGGTTAAGGACTGGTCTGCTCACCGAAGTCGGTGGTCTGTCTCCACAAGATTTACAGCCTTAAAAATCCTGTGAGGTTGGTCAACTCAGCCCTACTGGGTCATTATGAGTTGAAGTGGACTCCACAGCAACAAGTTTTGTTTTCATTTGTGTTGCAGTTTTTATTTCACAGTAAGAACCTGGAAAGAGGAATTTGGGTTCAAAGGCCTTCGCAGTTCTTCAGAACCACACAGCCCATTACCACCTTGCAGCTTTTCTTCCCAAGCTATTTCCCTTGGCAAATTCAATGTACTCTTCAGATCTCATTTTACATGCCATTTCTGTTTGTAGGCTTTCTCTGATCCTCCAAATAAGACATGTTGTCTGTTTTGTCCATCACACTTATCACAGTCTATTTATTGATTTGTGGTTATTTGCTGGCTATCCATCCGTCTCTCCCACTAGCCAGCAAACTCCACGAGAAGAACTGCAGTCATTTTGTCTGCATCTGAATAAAGCGTGTCGTTTATTGTAGGCAGTTAAGTACAGGCTTTTAAAATTAATTAATATATTTGATAAGATGTGATCAATGATAAAAATTAGATCACGATTTCAGTTTTCTGACTCATCAAGCCTCTTGTGTATCACAGAATGTATTATACATGTCATATTACCTTATAGTTAAAAATAAGCCATCCTTTTTTTCTTCTTGTCAATATTTATTTCCTAATCACAAGCTCATTATTTGAACCTCAAGAACGGTGTGCTTCATATGACTATACTGTCCACCATTTGGCTTAGTACCGGTCAATGAATTAAGATAGTACCCCCATATGCTGCTTACCATGCACCAGGCATTCTGTGAAATGGGGCAATATGCATTTGTGGCATTGTGCAGCACCACATCGTAGTCTGGCCCTTCTTCGCGTTCAGTACCTCCGGCAAGTTCCGTGCATCAGCAGTGATAATCAACCTGCTGAGACGAGGACTCCCTTCTGTGCTCGATACTCAATTCACGTCACTACCAATGTCTCTCTATCTGTTAGAAGTCCCTCTCACATCTTCAGTAGCCTCATAGCCTCAGTCGAACCAATCCTTTAGTATCTTGCAGAGAGTTTTCTTTGTTTTTTGCTTTTTTGAGTTTTCTTTAGGACTGCCGATTTTTATTTTGTCAAGTAAGGATGCTAACTATGTGCACATAATGATTTCTTAGCATAGTGATTTCACCAGGCTTAGGGCTACTGAACATACAAAAGTAAGAAAAGAGCCATGGAGTTGTGTTCAATTTACCATTTATACTTGTGTATAAGCCGAGTTTTTCAGCACATTTTCTAAAAATTAAATCATTTTATTGGCGACTAGTACAAGTCTTATCACAATCCCTCTTTGTTTGTAAGGACAGTTGTGGTCGCTGGGTGGGACAAGTCTAAAGTGGGAGCAGTACATTCACTGATTTTCCGCCTTTGCCTTGCTGAATAACCTCTGTTTCACTTCCAGATTGATGCTTGATCTTTTCCTCCTGCGGCTGCCGCCACTCACACGAGGTGTTTGTGTTTGGGAGCCGGATCGCACTTCACAGTAGTATTTTAGAAAGGAAATTAAACAGATGTGTGATAGCTGAAACTGGAAGCCTAAGAGCTGATCCATCTACTGTTATACCAGATACATAAACTTTTCAGATAGAAAGCACAGTGCAGTATATACATAACCCAGGAACACAGTCATTAATTATGTTTCAATGCATATGTGTTACAGGCTCCTCATGTACTACACTGTTATATGCCTAGTAGCAAAACCGTTATGTACACCAGAGGTAGGTAGCATGGGTTGTGTTCACAATGTTAAATTACCTGATGGGATTTCTGAACTATGCTATAACATATGGGGATCATGGAGATATATGTGGTCAGACATTACCAAAATGATTATGTGGCACATGACTATATTATAATGGCAATGATAGCAAGATAATAATGATGGCTTGTATTGATTGAGGGCTTATTATAGGCTAGACTGTGTGCTAAATGCTTTAAATTCCCGACATCATCTTAATCTTCATGCCAACTATTATCACTCCCATCTTACAGATGAGGGCTAACTTCACCGCAAATTCTTCAGTGGCTGGGACAGGATGCTGTTCTCAACAGTATCACTGGATCATAAAATTGCAGTTTATGAAAACATATTTCTTAAATATCATTTTAGTACAAAACGGTGCATTTCTTTTTTTTCTTTTTTTACATTTTATTAGAGACTCATACAACTCTTATCACAATCCATACATATACATACATCAATTGTATAAAGCACATCCATACATTCCCTGCCCCAATCATTCTCAAAGCATTTGCTCTCCACTTAAGCCCTTTGCATCAGGTCCTCTTTTTTTTTTTTTCCCTTCCTCCCCTCTCCCCCCTCCCTCATGTGCCCTTGGTAATTTATACATCGTTATTTTGTCATATCTTGCCCTATCCGGAGTCTCCCTTCCCCCCCCCCCCCCTTCTCTGCTGTCCCTCTCCCAGGGAAGAGGTCACATGTGGATCCTTGTAATCAGTTCCCCCTTTCCAACCCACTCACCCTCCACTCTCCCAGCATTGCCCCTCACACCCTTGGTCCTGAAGGTATCATCCACCCTGGATTCCCTGTGCCTCTAGCCCTCATATGTACCAGTGTACAACCTCTGCCCTATCCAGTCCTGCAAGGTAGAATGCGGATGATGGTAGTTGGGGGGAGGAAGCATCCAGGATCTGGGGGAAAGCTGTGTTCTTCATCGGTACTACCTCGCACCCTGACTGACCCATCTCCTCTCCTAAACCCCTCTATGAGGGGATCTCCATTGGCCGACACTTGGGCCTTGGGTCTCCACTCTGCACTTCCCCCTTCATTCAATATGATATATATACATATATATACACATATACATATACACACATACACACACACACATACATGTACATATACACATATATCTTTTTTTTTTGCATGATACCTTATACCTGGTCCCTTGGCACCTCGAGATCGCACTGGCCGGTGTGCTTCTTCCATGTGGGCTTTTTTGCTTCTGAGCTAGATGGCCGCTTGTTCACCTTCAAGCCTTTAAGACCCCAGACACTATCTCTTTTGATAGCCGGGCACCATCAGCCTTCTTCACCACATTTGCTTATGCACCCATTTGTCTTCAGCGATCCTATCATGGAGGTATGCAGTCAATGATATGATTTTTTGTTCTTTGATGCCTGGTAACTGATCCCTTCGGGACCACACGATCACACAGGCTGGTGTGTTCTTCCATGTGGACTTTGTTGCTTCTGAGCTAGATGGCCGCTTGTTTATCTTCAAGCCTTTAAGACCCCAGATGTTATATCTTTTGATAGCTGGGCACCATCAGCTTTCTTCACCACATTTACTTGTTCACCCACTTTTGTGCCAGCAGTTGTGTCGGGAGAGTGAGCATCATAGAGTTCCAATTTAATAAAAGAAAGTATTCATGCATTGAGGGAGTGTTTGAGTAGAGGCCAAGGTCCTTCTGCCACCTTAATACTTAACCTATAAATATATACACATAGATCTATTTCCCCATCCTCCTATATATATTTGCATGAACATGTCTTTGTCTAGACCTCCATAAATGCCCTTTGACTCCTAGCTCTTTCCTCCATCTCCCTTGACTTTCCTCCTGCCCTACTACCATGCTTCGTCGCCACCTGGGCTAGAGTATACCTCTTCTCTAAGCTACCTTACCCTTGATCATTTCCCACCAGGCCTGCCACTCCCCCCTCTCTACCATTTTGGGTCCCATGTTTTCCCTTGTCCCTGTGTTTGTTAACACCACTTCCTTACTCCCCCCCAACACCCCCCCAAGTCCCCCCGGAACTGTCGGTCCCGTTGTTTTTCCTCCAGATAGTTCATCCAGCCTGCCCTATTCAGACAGACCTGTGGAGACACTAACATGCACGAAAACTAGACAGAGGAAAACAAAGCAACAGTATACAACCAGACAACAAAACAACAAAAACAAACCACTGACAAAGAACAGAACAAAACAGTTCACAAGAGAAAAGCTTGTAGTTAGTTCAGGGATCGTTTGCTGGCCCTTAGGAGCGTTTTCCAGTCCAGTCTGTTGGGGCACCACGCCCTGGCCCCAAAGTCCACTTTCAGCATTCCCTGGGGACCTTGCCACTCTATTCCCTTGCTGTTCCGCTGCACTCCCCCAGTGCTTTGCCTCGGTGTGGTGGGATCAGGTCGGGTGCAGTTCCCACACTGTGTCTCCGGTTCTGTCCCCTGTATCCCCCTTAGTCACTGATTGGCATCATTTCTCATAGTGGGCCAGCCATGTTGTTCTCTCTGTGGACTGGCTGCTCTACTCAGGAACATCATCCTCACGGCCTGGTGGGCCAGGCTGTGCTCCACTCTCTCCTCCTGCCCCTTCATCTGCTCCCGAGTGCTCTGATCAGATATGTTCATCTCCCGCTGCTGCAGGGTCAATGTCGTCCTTTGGAACAAATTCTATTCGGGGGAGGGGCAGGAATCCACTTAATTTATGGTGCTGGGGCCAGCCTCCCAGACCTCTCCACTGGTTCCCTACTCCCCGCTGGGATATTGCATTCACACCTTGCGGCACTGGGTTGAAGTCTGGTCCCACTTTCCCTGTGGAGATATAAACAATACCCTCTCCTTGGGTGGATTAGTGCCCCATGCCCCCACTACCCTTTTCTTCCTTGTATTCATCCTTTTGTTTTCCTTTCCCCAAAAAAGGTGCATTTCTACTGATGTTTTCAAGCTCCATGGTCAGATCTCCTTTGTTGAAGTTCACCCGACAGCTGTGAAGAAAGGCTGCATGGGAGAGGTGTCCTTGAAGACGGAAGTTAGAGAGAGCCCTGTGTAGGGGCTTCCAGCCCCAGAACCTCGGCTTTCAAAGAAGGAAGAAAAGGTTATCTATACACTCTGTTTTATACCTTTGGGGAAATAATAAAAATTTTGAAGAGAAACAACCAAAGATTTTCTGAAAATAAACATTTTTAAAATGACGTAATGTTAGTATGATCTAAAAAGCTCACCTAAAATCATTAGAATATTGATCATTAGATTCAAACAGTGCTATAAGTGTTTTTACTTTATAAAAAAGTGCTATATCTATTTTGCTTAACTAACCATAAAAATGCCAGTTTCTTTAGGGAAAGTCTTTCTACAGAATTATTAACTTAATTTTGCTAATTTAACTCAAGCAACTGTACAGCAGAACTGAAGAAATAATGAGAAAGTGTTGAAAAACATGGCATTGGGCCTTGATTTTTGTTTTAAGCAATCCTACTTTCAAATCCAATAATGCCTTTAGCCTACAAAGTTGATTTCTGTGTTGTTTCATTGAATACACAATCGATTAATTCAAGAAAGGTATCTTTTCAGAGAAACAGTAGGCTTTTGTTTGGCCCATGTGGTTGCACTGTGAGTTGTGGGATGCAGACACGTAAGCACAGACACGTTAGTCCAGACCAGCTCTAGATAAAGTAAACAATATGTTGTCAATCTCCCTCATGTTTTCATGGTAGCCCCCACTATCCTCTCTCCTTCCTGTGGCCACTCAGGGGATGTAATAACTCTGCGGATAATGAAAGTCTTACCCATGGTGAGAAGTTCCCTTTATGATACATTGGGGACTAGTTTTATATTGCTTCGATAATGCTAAACCTTCAAACTGCTCTTTCTAGGGCAAATACAGCCTTCCAAAACTTAATTGGCCAGAATCCTGTGTTGACCCAGAAGGAGTAAAATGCTCAGTGTAAACCACCCACCCATTAATTTTCTCAAGGCATCAAGGTATCGTTTAGTACCTGGAAAGAGGTAATTTACCACACGGTACTTCGTAGGAGTTACTGACTGAGCAGTTTACTCCTAGGGAGAATGTAACTCACCCTGGTTCACTATAGAAACAGCCTCCTATTATAATCAGGATTATTACCCTCCATTTACTCCCTGTTTCTGCCGGAGTCTCTCAGTAACAGCTGGGGGCCTCATTTATAAACAACCTGCCCTGTAAAATGCCCCAGATGCTCACAGTATGAAAACATAGGAACACAGTTTATCCTTGAGCATATTATTATTTTATTATTATCTTATACTTATTTGGTGCATTTTATCCAGGGACCTAGAGGTATTTCATAAACTTTAAATAACCAGTGGGTAAAAATCTATGCCACTGTCTGTAAGTCATAGTTTCTTTAATAATAAAAACGACAGCAGAAGATTGGTAAATTATATTTATAGTTAACACTTGAGAGGAAGGGGCATTTAATAATCACGAGGAAATGCTAATGTGTGTTTCCTTATTATTTTGATATTAACTAGGTTTGTGATTTGGGGGGCTTTTATTGCATAAAATACAACGGTTTGCTTGCAATAACATCCCAATAATGCTATTAACAGATCAATGAAATTTGATTTTAATTGTGAAAAATATGGTTAACTTAGATTTCTGCAACCTAGGTAGTTTTTGGTTTCCATTCTTAAAAGAACAATCCTTTTCATGAATACTTCGAAGAGTCATTTGAACCTCTATCTTACTTGTGAAAACCCAAATTCACCTGCTGTCACTCACAGGGAGACCCTAGAGTCATGATTCTCCCAATTGAATTTTTCTCCAATGTCTTGCCTCTAATTAGTTTCTAGTTTCCAGAATGCTTTAGTTCGTGAAGCTTCCGATTGCCTTCTCTGCTGCTCCGGCTTCTCCGCACTCTGTCTGGAGCCAGTGTTTTTGCTTTCATTCTTCCCCGCACTCCCCAAACCGAAGACCAAAGAACACCTCGGGATTCACACAGGTTTGCACATCCCAGAGATGACTTAGGTTAGCATTTGCATTCACTTCGACCATCTGAAACATATACGGGAGACGTCAGGAAGTTCACGTAGCAGGTTAGTACTTTCTGGTTCTGTCTTTACATTTGGAAACCGTCTCATAGTTAACATGTCTTTCCACTAAAACCTCTTTACCCCGCTCCAGTTTTTAGCTCCAAAATTACCATATTTTCTGTCAGTTGCTTGTATCATAGTGGCTTGTGTGTTGCCATGATTCTAGAACCCATGCCACTGGTATGTTAAATGCTAGCAGGGTGCGTGAGTCTGGGAACATTAGAGAAACACGTCCACAGAAATTCACGTATAAGGGAGAGCTTTATATAAAGGCTAAGTGTCCATCAAGAGAACATCCCAATCCAGTGCTGACCAAGCCCACAAGTCCAACAGTAACCCATATGTCCAACACCAATCCACAAAGTCCTTCTCCGTCTCACAAAACACACACAATGATGATGACTGCAGGAGGAAAGCCGAGTCAGTGAATGTGTGAGCATCTCAGCACTGGCAGGGGTCTCCAGATGGCTGTTCCAGCACCCAGGGCTGCATCGGGATAGGTACAGGCAGCTTCTCCTCAGGGATGTCTTGCAGGAAGTGAGCCATGCTGGCTGAAGCAGGGAACTGGCTAAGGCAGCGGTTCCCTGGTCCGGCCATCACAAAGCAAAAGACCTGAAAACTAGAAAGGTGAGGCTCACTGAGTCATTTATCCCTCCACCTTTCAATTAACCCCACATGTGTTTATTGGCCAGGTTGGCACAATAAACTACCTACCTCACAGGGTCACCCAAAGTGAACAGGTTTCAGCAGAGCTTCAAGGTTAAGAGCAGACTATGAAGAGGAAATGGGCTTCCCAGTTCAAGGAAAACCTTATGTAAGTATTTTTGGACACTGGCGGTCTAATGAATGGAAGCAGAACATTGTCAGAGATAGTGCCACAGGATGAGCTCCTGAGTGGAAGCCACTTGAAAAGTGACGCTGTTTTCTCAAAGTGCAGTTGACCATGACGACAGGAATGGAGACAAACATGTGGGAGTAGAGTCTTCATTTACTGAGAGGACACAACTCAGAGGGAGAAGCAACAGCCGGAACAATCTAGTAATAATCAGAACTTGGAATGTACTAAGTATGACTCTAGTAAAACTGGAAGTCATAAAAATGAAATGGAACACATAATGATTGATATTTTAGGCATTAGTGAGTTGAACTGGTATTGACAAGTCCAATGACTTGTTCATAGCAAATGCCTTTTTTTTTCAAACACAAAAAAGGGAACTATACACATGGACTTCTCCAGATGGAATATAAAGAAATGAAATTGACTAGATCTATAGGAAGAGACAATGGACAGGCTCAGGAGTAGCTGCTAAAACTAGGCCAGAGTCTAATTATGGAACAGACTATCAATTGCTCACATGGAATTTCAGGTGGAAGTAGAAGAAAAAATTTTAAAGTCCATGAGAGTCAAAATATAATTTTGAATCTTTCTTACCTGATTTTTGTGAACATCTCAAGAACAGATGTGCTGCATTGAACACTAATGACAGAAGACCTGATGGGCTGTGGGTGGACATTAAGATTATTCCCGAAGAAAGCCAAAGGTCACTGAACACACAAAGAGAATATGTCAGAAGAGACTCTGAAACTTGCTCCGAAATGTAGCGTACCTGGAGCACATGGAAGAAATGAGAAAAGAGCAGAACTGAGAATTCCAAAGAGCAGCGAAAGAAGACAAAGCCAATCTCACAATGAAATGTGCGAAGATCTAGTTCCAAAACCCAAAAGGAAGACATTCTTAATATATCTTAAACCAAAAGAACTGAAGAAAAAGCTCAAGCCTCAAGTTGCTACCGTATATACTTTTGTATAAGCCGAGTTTGTTTTACCACATTTTTAATGCAGTTTTTGTGGTAAAATTAAGTGCCTCGGCTGATATTCGGGTCGGCTTATACTCAAGGATACATGGTACACTGGAAGATTCTATAGGGAAATGTTGGGTGGTGCAGAAAGGATCAAGAGAAGATGAGAATTGCACTCAGACTCCCTGTGGGACGAAGAACTATTGCCAGTCATCATTGCACAAAGTAGCATGTGAGCCAGGAGCAACCGATGGTGCTGAAGTGAGACATTCAGTCTCCGCTGAAAGCATCAGCCAACAACAAGACTCCAGAAATGGATGGCATACCAAATGAGTATGTTACGAAGCTGATGAAGCACTAGAAGCGCTTGGCTAAGTGACTGGGAAAGCTCCATATTTTTACCCATTGCAAATAAAAGTGATCCAACAAAACTCGCAAATTATAGAATTATATCGCTGATAGCACAAGCAAGTAAGAACGTGCTGAAGAGCATCCAACAGGGGCTGCAGCAGTCCATTCCCAGGGAACTGCCAGAGGTCCTGGCAAGATTGAGAAGAGAATGTAGAGCGAGGGCTATCATTTCGGATGTCAGCTAAAAGCAGAGGACACCAGAGGAATGTTTACTTGTGTTTGGTATGGTCTATGAAACTGTGTTGATCATAATAAACTATGGGTAGCCTTGAAAAGAATGGGAATTCTAGAAGACTGCTTTATGCCCGTGCAAAATGTGTACACGCACCAAGAGGCAGTTGTGCAAACAGATCATAAGAATACTGCATCTTTTACCCGCATGCCGCTGCAGCACGCTTCACAACAGCAAAAGTCTGGAAACAGCCTACATTTCCATCAACAGATGATTGGATAAAGAAACTCTGGTACATACACACAGTGGAATGTTTTGCATTCCCCCAAATAGCAAAGAATTCAAGAAAGACCTCAACTCGTGGAGGGGCTGGAAGTCATTATGCTGAGTGAGATTAGTCAAGTCCAAAGGGACCAATTCTACAGGAGTCCAGTGCTGTAGACTTAGCAGAACAATGGGCACGAGCCTAGGCTCAAAAGGCATCTAGGCTACTGCCTGGGGGCCCAGACTGCCTGGCAGAGAGCCTGACCTGTGCCAAGGACCACCACTCTGATAGCATTTTGAGTAGCAAGTATTCAGGAGCGCACTACGCAGGAGGGCACTGCACGTAAGCGCCGGGATTAAATGGTCAAGGGCCCAAGGGGGGTCGGTGGGTAATAACGTGAGGCTGACATGACACGTACATCTGCGATAAGCCAGCCCTCCACCCCAAACAAGTAGACAGCCCTAACAGAGGGAGGAAGGCTTCGGAGGGGCAGAACAATGCAGGAGAGGGGACACAGAGCAAACATGTCCGGGGGAGCACAATGGTGTGTCTGGTGGAAGGAAAAGAAGGCGGACTGACGCAGGTCTGGGGGAGAATGACTAAAAATGCTTTGAGGGACACTCGGGAGGAGGGTCTCCGGGGGCATGTACTGGATGAACCACATTGGCAAGGGCCTCTGATTGCATCCTGGCCACCCAGGCCAGGAGTGGTGGTGTGTGGAACACCAATCCAATATACGCAATGGGTACAGCATGCTCCAGAGGCTCCGCCAATGTGATCCCACATGGGAAGTCCACTGAGTGAACTGGACTCTACCTCAGACACACCTAGAACTTCAGGACTGTTTTTCATTATCAGGGGTATGAACACCAGGACTGTTGACCCTATAAAGTCAGTAAGTGGGATAAGTGTTTTGTGGGAAAGGGGACAGAGAGATGGTGGCAGGGGTGAAAGGGTTATGGTGGCAAGGGGTCCTTATAGAAAAAGAATGTTTGGAAACTGATTGTGGTAGCAAATGTACAATTCTGCCAATGCAATTGAACTATAGAATGATTTGATATATGCATTAATCCCAATTGATATTGTAAAAAAACACTGTTGCATATTTCAAAATCAGGACATATGCGTGTCAGGGTGTATCCTCTCATGCTACACATTCAATTCAAATGCTGAGAAAATAATCCAAAAAAGATAGATTATATGAGGAAGAAATGTGGGATCAGAATTGGGGGAAGGTTTACTAAGAATCTATGATATACAAATGAGGAGGACTTGAAATGCTTATTGATGAAGACCAGAGACTACAGCTTTCCATATGGATTGCATGATGACCCAAATCCTCACAACTGGACCAATAGTTAGCATCATGGGAAATGGAGAAAAGGATGAAGGATTGTTTCTGGCTTGGATACACAATCAATGGTCATGAAGCAGCAGTCAAGAGATGAATAGGCTTGTTTCATTGGGTCACTCTGCTGCACAATACTTCTCTCGAGTACTATGAAGCCAGGATGATACTTTGCAGACTAAGCTATGATAGACCATGTTATGTTCAATTGCCCCACAGGCTTGTGAAGCTGGACAGAGGCAGTTCTACCCGACCCTGTCTTTGGAAGAGTCTTGATAGCAGGGGGTTTAGTTTACCCCCAAGGAGCAGCCCTTCCCTCAGAACCACCAACCTTACAATTAGCAACCGAATGCCTCACCTGCAATGCCACCAGGGCTCCTGTTGGTCTCATTGCCTAGATGCCAAATCTATGGCCATGAAGAAGAATCTAACTCATAGGCACTCTGTGGAGGTTTTCTGAGGCTGTAAACCTTTAAAGGAACAGAAAACTTTCTATTCTCTCATATAGTGGATGGTAAGTTTAAACTGCTAACCTTGAGGTAAGCACTTACTCAATAGCACCACCAACACTCTTCTTCATCTCATTGAAAATCCAAACTCACAGCCATCATGTCAATTCTGAAGATGGCATCAGGTAAAACTGCCTCTGTGGGTGGCAACGTTTAGAAATCTTTGTGGAAGAAGATAATCTTACCTTTCTCCAAGAAGTCTCGTTCGTGGACCTTTCAAAAAATTCAAAGGGGTAATTTTTGTTACATGGGCATATGGGAAATGATTTTGAGGTCAAGGCTAATATCAATATTTTATCAAATTTCAAGTGAACAGCTTCTCAATCACTGAAACTTTGAAAAATTTTTAACAATGTGACCCGATTTAAAACAAGTTTTTAGGCAGATAAGGAAGATCAGGAAGTCTTCAAAGATGAGCTATGAGAGGGAAGACCATGAAGCTTGAAAAATGAAGTAGCTGTAGCTGAAGTGCAGAAACTAGTGAAAGGATACAGTATGATTATCAGTGATCCCAAGTGATGCTTGCTAAAGTTGGGATCAAATATCTTGGCTCCAGCAAACTTTAGATTCTATCTTTGTTAAAAAACCATTATACAAAGATCAGCTACCTCAAAGAGCTGATCTTTCTACCGGTCTTTTAAGGAAAATCACAAGAAGATTGTATGAACCAAATAATAACCAAGCCGAGTCTATACAATTTATCAGTCCAGTCCAGAGATCAGGTCCAATCACAACAATTGCTCTGGTGGGAGTTGTTGGGACAGTCCCATTAAAGACAAAGAGGTGAGCTCAGAGGGTTGTGGCAACTGTTTTTGGTGGGGACTACAGAGGGTAAGCTTGATAGATTAAATACACAGGTAAATTAAAGGGTTTTATTATGAAGATGGACCAAGAAACTGAAAATATTGATTAGGGAAAAGTCGGAAAATTTGCACCAAAGGATGTGCTGTGTTCCATCACAACAATGCCCCTGCTCACTCTTCCAGGGTACAAGGGCTATTTTATGAGAGTTTTATTGGGAAACCTTACCCTATCCACAGTGAAGCTCTAATCATCTCCCCTAAGATTTCTCCTTCTTCTGAGTACTTAAAGGTAAGTTAAAAGTAATTCAAATTGTGTCTTGTAAAATCGCCAAAACTAACGTTTTGGCATGGTGGAAATGGAAGAACACAACATACTCCCAGGAAGCGTTAGCATGATGGAAATATCGCCTTCTGAAATATAGACCTAGATGAAGGATATGCCAAGAAAAAATAGGTTGACATTTTGATTTTGTGTTTAATAAATATTCTTGTTTTGAAGCAATACTTTTCATTATATTAATTCTTTATAAACTCTTTAAGAACATAATTCTTGAAACATATAATAGCACATGTCCTTCTATATAGATGTGTAATGGGATAATAAATTTAATTGACTTTAAAAGATAGATAATAACTAGCTCCTTGTACTTAACTTAGGAAAATGTAAAACATTCCTTTGATTACACATATTACCTATCTAGGAAGAAAAAAGTAACAAACAATAATAAAACACCCCAAAACTTCTTCCCGCTAAAACTACCTGCTCACAAAAAATAATAAATCACATAAAATTTTCAAAAGGAAGTAAAACGATCAGTTCCTAACTCAAGATGATGTCTGGATATTTTCAACCTCATGCTAAAATTGAAGATGCCCTTTTGGCAGGAAGTTGACACAAGTCCAGTGTACCTGTTCAATTCTTACCAGACAGCACTTTTGTCTTTAATTATGACCCGGAGTTATCTGAAGTTTAGTGGTATATTCTCTGCACATGAAGAAAGTGGTCCTCGTTGGCTGGTGTGACCTCCCCTTAAATCATGAGATTAAATGCTGTAGGATAAGATTGGATAAGACGTACACAATTCTGTCCCAGTTCCGAAGAACCACTTATATCTTTATATCTCTGGCAAGCAGCCCAAGTAGATTATCTCATGCCGATTTCTTCCTTTACACAGAGAAGCAATCATGACTTATGAATGCTAAAAATCATAACAGTATGAGGCCAGTTCAAGCTGGCCAATCCCATATTCCCAAAAGGGCAATCAGGGAAAGAGCTTCACACTTTCCTGGATGTTGATTTTTCTTTATCATTCTATCCTCTTTACTTCTTTCTTCCCCTAAACTCCAACCTACATATACACAAATATTCTGTGCCCAAGTTCAAGAAGGGAAAATGAGAATCAGCACATTTGGCCACTCCCTTCTTTTATGTCTATTTCCATCACCATAAACTTTTGCCATCTCAAAAGCCTAACTATTGCCATTGAATCAATTACAACTCAGTGACCCAACAAAAGTGGGGAGAACTGCCTAGTTGAGGGCTGGAGATTTTTAACCTCTACAGGAGTCGATAGTTTCCCTCATCTTTCTCCCATGGAATGATTGGTGAGATTGAACCTTGACCTTCTGGTTAGCAGTTCTGTGCATAGCTCAGTATATCATCAAATAAACTATACAATCTCTTTGCCTACCAGTTATAAATAGTATTAGTATTTTCTCTACCTGTTGGGAGAAGCCCCTTCCCTCAGGATTAAACTATGATTAATAAAAGAAGGTTAAAGGAATTTTTTATTATACATCAGGGAGGAGATCACATTCAGATCATCAATTTTGTATTCAACAGTTGAAACTACCAAGATTAAAGGATTTTTATCAAATACTCCTTTAGGGCAATAGCTTATTTTGAAAGCAAATTGTCTGTAACATAATATTTTATAAATATTATATAGTAATATTTCATATTAACTAAACACTCCATTATAGTGCCTTAAAACATAAAAACAATAATTTATGTGTGGAAGTTAAGATGTTCATCAAGCAATTTTGTGCTTACTTTTCCATCCATTAGTTTCTTGGATTTTGAAGAAATTCAAAGAAGAAATATTAAGTTGACTTTCCATAAGACTTGTGTGTTATTCCCCAAATTTTAGAAACACAAGGAGAGTGATAGTCAAACCTTCAAAATTCAGTTGGTAGCAAAGTGTTTTAAGCATTTGTACCACTACGGGACAGCAACAAGTGTACCAGCTCCAAAAATTATAGCAGTGACTTCCAATATAATGATATGTAATTGCCTAAAGAGTTTTAAATGTTTTCCTTCATTTTTCTTCTCCTTTTTGGCAAGTTACCTGTTATGCATGATAAGAGTTTTTTAAAAACGTTTTATTAGGGGGCTCATACAACTCTTATCACAATTCATACATACATCAATTGTGTAAAGCACATCTGTACATTAATTGCCCTCATCATTTTCCAAGCATTTGCTCTCCACTTAAGCCCTTTGCATCAGGTCCTCTTTTATTTTCTCCTCCCTCCCCAACCCCCCCTCCCTCATGAGCCCTTGATAATTTATAAATTATTATTTTGTCATCTCTTGCCCTGTCTGACGTCTCCCTTCACCCCATTTTCTGTCGTCCGTCCCCCAGGGAGGAGGTCACGTGTAGATCCTTGTAAGCGGTTGCCTCTTTCCAATCTACTCTCCCTCTACACTCCCAGTATAGCCACTCACACCCCTGGTCCTGAAGATATCATCTGCCCTGGATTCCCTGTGCCTCCATCTCCTATCTGCACCAGTGTACTTCCTCTGGTCTAGTCAGACTTGCCTTGCAAGGGAGAATTAGGATCATGATAGTGAGGTGGGGCAGAAGCATTTAGGAACTAGAGTAAAGCTGTATTCTTCATCGTTGCTACATCACACTCTGACTGACTCATCTCCTCCCCTAGATTCCTCTGCAAGGCGATCTCCAGTGGCCGACAAATGGGCTTTGGGACTCCACTTTGTACTCCCCCTTCATTCACTATGGTAAGATTTTTTTTTCTGATGATGCCTTAATACCTGATTCCTTCGACACATCGTGATTGCACAGGCTGGTGTGCTTCTTCCATGTGGGCTTTGTTGCTTCTGAGCTAGATGGCCGCTTGTTTACCTTCAAGTCTTTAAGACCCCAGACGCTATCTCTTTTGATAGCCAGGCACCATCAGCTTTCTTCGCCACATTTGCTTATACACCCATTTGTCCTCAGCGATCGTATCATGGAGGTGAGCACACAATGATATGATTTTTTGTTCTTTGATGACTGATAACTGATCCCTTCGGACCCATGTGATCACACAGGCTGGTGTGTTCTTTCATGTGGGCTTTGTTGCTTCTGAGCTAGATGGCTGCTTGTTTACCTTCAAGCCTTTAAGACCCCAGACTCTATATCTTTTGATAGCCGGAGCCATCAGCTTTCTTCACCACATTTGCTTATTCACCTGCTTTGTCTTCAGCGGTTGTGTTGGACGGGTGAGCAACACAGAATGCCAGTTTAGTAGAAGAAAGTATTCTTGCATTGAGGTAGTACTTGAGTGGAGGCCCAATGTCCTTCCACCACCTTAATACTAAACCTATAAATATAGGCACATAGATCTATTTCCCCATCCTCATATATATATTTGCATATGTACATGTCTTTTTCTAGACCTCTATAAATGCCCTTTGCCTCCCAGCTCTTTCCTCTATTTCCTTTGACTTTCCTCCTGTTCCATTATCATGCTTCAACCCCACCTGGGTTTCAGCAATACCTCTTCGTTACATTACCCTTGAATATTCATTCTTCTTTAACAGTTGAATCCCTGTTGTTTTGCTGTTATAGGAATTTACTATAACTTTCAAAGATTTTCTTGTAGGTTTACATTCAACAATACATACATATTCTAATTCAATGTATTAATTGCAAGTTCCTCAAAGTGCCATGGCGTTTATAACTCCTTTCTGCGTGTCTTGTTTCCTTTCCTTTTTCTTCCCTAACCCTCCAAGCTTCAGCCTCCAGTAAGTGCTACTCTTGGACCTGAAAGGGTTGATTAGTTTGACATGAAGGTGAGCTCATTTCTAGAGTTGAAGGAAAAGGGCCATAAGATTGGAAATTCTACAAGTCTCCATCTGACCGGTAAGGTTTGTTGTCTCTTTTATGATCAAACTTTGTAACAACCATGACATATCTACCATTACTTTTTTTCAGCTGAGAGATTGTATTCAAAAAGCATTCTTCAGTTGATTAGACTAAATTGTCATTAATCTTCCACTTATGACTTTCCCGTATGAAAAAGCCAAACAAGAGAATGTCTGCTATACTCAGAGTGATCTGGCACATACTTTCAGAATGTGGAGGGAGATGGATGGGCCTCTTCTGCAACACACGATGAGCAAAAATGACAAGCAAATGGTAATGCATTTCAGAGGACACACATTCAATAAATACTGGAAGTAAACACTAGGGAAAGGAGGGCCCTCTATACAAATAAAAATAATGATCTAGATGGCAAATCTGCAATCCAGGGAGATAATTTTTATCCAGGGAAACTGTAATAAATGAGTCATTACTTTTAAAAATACAGCAAAGAGGATGCAAGGAATATATGTACAACTTTAGGTAAACAGTTTTCTGGCAGGGTAAAACAAACTATATGATAAATACTTGAATAAATAGAGGAAGCATGTGCTGTGAAAATGCGACATGCATCAATCATGTAAGGTCTAGTGTGTGCGATGAGAGGGTTTGTTTTCTTTTCCCTCCCACCTTGAACGCTACTCAAACATGTACAAAAGTCGGTAGAAATAGAGAAACTGGTCAAAGATTAAAGGATAAATTATGGGATGTTTTAAAAGGAAATTAAAAAGTATCACACCAAAAATATTGGTCATTGAATTTTTCTTGAAAAAGAAAACTTTCATTTTTTCTGGAAAGAAGGATGTTCTCAAGTGAAGACTCCATGGAACCCTTCAATTGCATGAATGCCCCCATTCCCACACACACACATGCTTTTCAGGTCTCTCCGCATTTGCACAGGTTTCTCTGCTTCGAATTTTATTCGCTACCTTTCCCACATATGTCAGCTGCAATGTGACTTTTTTCTCACTCTTTCTGAACTCCCACATTTTTTTTGTCATGACAAATTGCAGCCATCATCAGTCCGTTGTTGAAAAACATTATTAAATGGTTATTGCTTTTAGGCACTAATTTCATCTATGGAATCAAGGATTTGCATGGTTCTAGAAATGCAGTCAAGAAATGCATACATCTCCCTTTGAGAAAGGTGCATTTTAAAAAATTAATCATTTTATTGAAGCTTTTATATATAACATTCCATGGTTCAATTAGATCAGGGATAATTGTACAATTACTACCAAGATCAGTTTCCAAACAATTTTCTTTTTTCTTGAACTCTTTGATATCAGCTCCCCTTCTTCCCCCCTCCCCTCCCCTATCCCTCAAGGGTCCTTATTATTGTTATTATAGATTCTTATTTTTATTCTCATTATTGTTTGTTTTTGTCATATCTTATCCCATCCGATATATCCATTCACCTACAATTCTGTTATTCACTCTCCTCTAGTGGGCTTATACAGTCATCTTGGCTATCAGCTTCCCCTCCTCCACCCTCCCCTCTCTTCCCATCTCCTTAGGGAATCATTACCCCAGTTACTGTTTCTGAAGGGTTATCTATCTTGGCTTTCATGCATTGAATGATCTTAATTATCAAATGAACATACGGATATTAATGAGGTAAAACAAAGAGCATAGTAGTAAGGGTAGGAAATACTAAGGAACTAGAGGATAGTTATGTGTTTCATCAGTGCTATACTGCATTCTGGATATCTCATGCGTTCCATGTTGCCCTTCTGTGAGAGACTGCCAAATTATCTCAGAGGTGGATTTAGAGTCTCCACATTGTCCACACTCGAGAAGGGTATACATTTTGATGGAAAGCACTGGTTTAAGTAAGAAAAAGGCACACAAATAAACTGCTGCCTTTAGGTTGTTGAAGGCTGTGATGGAAACAAAGGGAAAAGATAAGAAATATAAGTATTTGGGAATGCCTTCCTTTAAGATGAGTGTGTCAGAGAAAAGGGAAAGACTGTTTTAAGCAAAGCTCTAAAAAAAAGGTAAGTGAAGATTTGTTTCATGAGTGTGAGCTAGGCGAGGAGGAGCTATTGCGGAAACAGAGCCGAGCATCTGGAATGATCTGGATAAGGAAGATAACTTTCTAGATGGAAGCGATGGGTGGAACTCACAAAGGGCAAGCGTGATTAGAGGTGCATTCCCCAAGATAGTAGCAATCCACATGTATCTATATAAATAAATTATTATTTTCAAAAATAACCAGATATGGGCGGTAGCTTTTTTATTGGGCATGAAAAAGAGAACCGATGAAAGTCAATAGAAATAAAGAAATTATTCAACTATGAAAGGATAATCATGGGAAGTATTTCACCAGGGAATACATAAATATCAGACTAAAAACATCGGTGGCGGATTTTCTCTTGGAACATAATTATTCTTTTCTATTTTTTTTGAAGGAAGGGTGGTCACAAGTTATCATTGCAGAAAATCCCACTGAGCCATCCTAGACTGAGACATAGTGAATAAAGAAAGAAGCAAAACTATGTAAAGAGAAAAATACATAGACCATGCAGGTCTTGAAAATGCAGACAGCACAGAAATTAGCCCTCTGTGAGCTTTTCAGTGACAGAGATAATGCTGCGGTGAGCTAGATACTGCGTTCCTTACCATCAAGTTGATTCTTACGCACGGTGATCCTAAAAGACAGGGTAGAGGTAACTTCCTAAGGGTTTCCAAGGTTGCAAATCTCTGTGGGAGCATTGTCAGGTCTTCTCTCCCACGAAGTCACTGTGCGCTTTGGCTTAGCGATCAAGTTCTTAATGATGCAGCACCAGAACACCTTGGCTTAGCTGTATTACTGCTGTTAGGCCATCGAGTCAGTTCCGTCTCAGTGATCCCACAGAAAGCAGAGTGAAACACGGATCAAACTGGGCCAAGATCCCAATTGTTGTTATGTTTGAGCTCATTGTTGCTGCCAGTCTTTCAATGCATTTCCTTGAAGGTCTTCCTCGTGTTTGTGGATCCCCTACTTTGGCCACTACTTGCCTGTCAGTTTGTCATCCAGTGGTAGCTGCGTGTTGCTGCGATGCTGAATGTGATGCCACTGGTCTTTCAAATACCAGTAGTGTCACCCAAAGGAGACAGCAAAGCTTACAGAGTAAGAACAGAGAGGAAACAGAAGGAATAGGTTGTCGGCTTCTGAGAAATTAGACACTGAAACACATGTTGAGCAGGAGCACATTGTTTTATAGTGAGAACCTCATGCTATAGAGCAGGGAAATGAACTCTTCAGATTGGAAGTGACAGAGAGTGTGACTGAAGACATAGTCAAAGTGGGCAATAGTAGACGCAGCCGTATCTTAAAGTTGGTGGACCACAGGGATGTGCACGAAGAAGCTGTCAGGACCTTCATTTGCTGATGGGCACAGCTCAAAATGGGGCGCACCGCCTCTCTAGTTTCTTATTTCTGACACCCACAGCCCTATTCATATGATATTGTGGGAGATACTGTAATATCCTTTCTAAAGACCCTTCCTACTATTTCATACTGTGCTAACTAATAATCAAATATGACTAACCAATGAACTCTCCATATTCACAGCTTTTCCTCCTCTGGAATTTTGGCTGTCCCTATCACTACTTGACCAACAGAATGTGACAGAACTCATGCTTCCAAGATCAGTTTTGCGTAAGCTCGCCTCTTCTACGTGGGTCTAGTAGAAGTGAGACGCACCAGCATTTTATATGTGAGCAGAAAAGCATCTTGAAATCAAGTCTTTGAGTCGCAGCCACCTCAGAGACAAACTGGCTCAGAAACACGGCCTTACACTAGGACCTCCGTAATTCTCGTTTCACAAGACCAGGAGCAAAATAAAATGTTTTATTTTTTAATCGCTGTGTGTTTTGAAAAGTTGTGCTATACAAGCTGATAATCAGAGCAAAGGTCAATCAATGCCTGGAAGAGATTTGATGTCATACTAAAAATGTAAAAAGATGCGCCATTGCTTTGTCACTGGGTGGTGAGCTGACACTGGGAATGTCTTAAAGAGAATCATGAAGGATGGAGAGAAAAATATTTTTTATTCTGGAAAATGGTTGACATTTTTTTAATTCAAGGGCAAAGATTTCGTCAAAAAATTCAATAACATGGAAGATATGTCTAGTCAATTGATATATTTGGCTCAGGAGATTTCGAGCATAATGCTGAAAATTCCAGCTGGCTTCCTTTTGGCAGTAGATGATACGGTGTAGATATAATGAAACGAACTAAAACAAATCCTTCTCTGTGTTCAAGTACATTTAAAATGAAGTATTAAGTACAGAAAATGCAAAATATGAAAGTTAGAAAATACAATCATTTTTTTTTATCCTCAGTCTTTACAGCCAGCAAAAAGATTCACAAAAATGTCTTCAATCACACACACACAGAGAATCCAATCATTGAGTCACTTCCAACTGATAGAAAATTCATAAGCCGGGGCAAAACTCTGCTGGCTCTTGTTCCCACGCCCTTCAATGTTATGGAAGCAGGCATCTTTCTTTCAAGGAGCTGCTTAGGGTTTAACATCCAATCATTCGGTTAATAGTCAAGTGTTTTAACCAGTATACACCAGGGTGTCCAGAAATGCCTTCTAAAACCCAGGCTTGTGTTGGTTTGGTTAAAAGACTCTAGAACATCACAAATATGTAGGGCATGCCCCAAAGGTCTTTTTCATTTGTAAAATGCTCCTAATTTTTTAAGGTCATCGCTTCTCATTACAATAAATCTTTGAATCTGAGGTAGAAAAGGAATTCTGATATCTAAAATAAAATTTTATGTGAAGACCTTTGTTCTATTTATTTATTTATAATTTTGATGAACTAAACCATAAAAATCATTAAAATGTCACCAATTTTTTTTTAATGACGTGGGTAGGGATACTATCAGCATGGACTGCAAAGAACAGAGAGTTGAAAATCATAAATTCCATCAAGATTCCAAAACTGCAGCCAGAAGCAGGCTGAAAGAGTTTCTCAGTTACAAACACAGTACATATCTAATTTTAAAATGAAGTGGGATTAGGAAATAAAGAGCTCACTCCAAGGTAACATGATTAGAATCTAATCAAATAATTAGTGACATGTCTCGATTTCAGAATTACTATAATACAGGAACTGCTTCTGTCTCTTATTCCATTTTTGAATGGAGTTGATTGTATCCTCATTTCACTATTTTATTTGTTTGTGAAGGAGAGGGAAGGGAAGAGAGAAATATAGCTTCTGGTTTTAGGGAAAATGCCTTAAGATCAAATAGAAAGGAATCCACGTGACACAACAGTTAAGCTTTTAGTTGTTAACCAAATATTGTCAGCTTAAATTCATGTTTAATCTACCTCATGGCTCCATGGGAGAAAAACGTGTCCATATGGATTAGGTTGGGTTGACTAAATAAATCCAGGGACACTCATATATGTGTAAGAAAGCGCTTTAGATCAAGAAGTCATTTTATATCAGCAAAACACCAAGCCCAGTTCAACTTAATCCTTAAGTCCCTTTTGATACTCATGCAGCCACATGCAATAATGCAGAATGCAGAAAGATCACAAGCCGGTGGGTGAAAAGTCTTGTGGATCCGGTGGAAACAGCACAGGGGTCGCACTGGTCTCAGTGTGGCTCATGAACAGGAAAGTGAAAGCAGAGAGGGAGAGGGTGGGTTCCCAGGACCTTCCTTATGAAAAGGCCATGCCCACAAGGAGGCAACACCAAACTGCGACCTGACAGGCTAGGTTCCATCCCTACACTTTATTTACCAGATTTACATGAAACTGTGGAACCAGTACACTATCCAATTTCATAAAAATTCTCAAATTAAAAACCAGATTCACTGCCATAGAATCAATTTCAATTCATAGCGATCCTGTGCAATAGAGTAGAATGACCCCTGGGGATTTCTGAGGCTACAATTTTGTATAGTAGCAAAAAGTTTCATCGTACTCCCTTCATAAATATCAGAGTCCAAAAAAATCCTACAGGAGAGCTCTTGATTTGATAACAACACCAGATCAAACGAAACTGCATTAAACTTTATTTAAATTGTAAGTGCCTCAACTACAAGCATGGGGCTAATGTGGTAATGTAACGGGAATTTGCAAGTCTTTGGTGGGAAATAGGTAAAACTTTCGTGTAGAAAGAGCATGAATGCATCACTGGAGATCAAAGAGCAAAGAGTGGTAACTAATTTACCAAACTTTATTTTGTGTGGGGGAAGCCAGCCCCCCCCCACAACTAATCATGGGTTCAGTAGGCTCAATTATATGGTTAAAATATATAAAGATTATAGTAAAGTCATAGAGAATAATAGCGATAGAAGAGAGAGTAAAATGAGTCAGACACATTTCATGGTAGTATGCTCACCTCCTGGACGGCTGTGATCTCAATAGCCAGGTCCGTGCACAACATGGATGGAGAGGGCAGGAGAGACTCTATTTCTGGCCAAGGCCCATATATATTTAGTGGGCGTGATTATGGGTAACCACAGGTCACAGGAAGGGGTTGCATTATAGGTAATACAGTCATGGGAAGAGATGAGCTAGGGGTGTGCACGCTATAGGAAGAGGAGGGTAAAGGTTTATGCATGTGACAAGATGGTCATTTCCTAGATTCATGATGGCGGCCTGACCTTGATTGCCCTTGGCTAGAGACTTGATTTAGTCTCAGCTTTCAGGGGAAGCAATGCACTGTGCCTAACAGCAGGGAGTGAGTCCCACCTAAGTTGGGACAGACAATAGGATCTGCTTTCTCTGGATGGCTGCTGTCTTCAGGGAGATACTTCACAATCATTTACCATTAGTTGCAAGAAGTGTCCTAGGTCTCACATATATATTTGGGGGAGACAAGCTGGGGAACAGTCTTTTTATAGCCCACAGCTTTGGAATCCAATTCAACTTTAAAATGCCCTGAAAATGAGCCACAATTCTGGATATTCATAACCTTATGCACGCCTCTTCCTGACTCAGATTTTGTGCCAATAGAATATTGCAGGAATTATGCTGTGTGATTTTGGAAGCTAGGTCTTAAGAAATCTTATGGCTACTGCCTTAAACTTTCGGAGGATTCATTCATGGACACGTGTAACCTGGTTGTTTAAATAGTCTTTATGAGACTCAGGCCACATCTTACTGACATTGAGTAGCTGCCTGCTCATAGAGACCCTAAAGAACAGGGTAGAACTGTCCCTGTGGGTTTCTGCGACTGTAACTGTTAATGGGAATAGAAAGTCTCATCTTTCTTCCAAGGATCACCTGGTGGTTTTGAACTGCTAACCTTGAGGATCATAGCCAACACTGACCACCACACCACCAGGACTGCTATGGCCACATAGAAAGATGATCTTTAGGCATTCTTGTTGATCACCTAAGCTGAGCTCTCTGTCAGCAGCCAGCATCAGTTGCCAGCTATGTGAGTGAAGCATCTTGGAAACCTGGTCCACGTGGGCCATCAGCTGTCTCCACCCTAACCGACAGCAGACAGCAACCACAGCGGAAATCTGAAGCCCAACATTAATGTGAAAAATTGTCAACGTTTGTCAAAAGACACTAAAAGTCTTCAAGTTTGTGGGTAGATTATTATTCATAAAGATATAATCAGACTCAGCAATTACTGTATGCATGCTTTAATTTTTGCTGCATACCATAAGTACTTTGAGAACATAAGCTCCATCTGATTCACCTTAAGTCCACATTAGTGTATGGTATGTTTTGCATATTTATTCAATCAATGTTTACTAAGGGAATGAACAGATATTCCATGCAGTTCTGGAATCTCATAGAAGCAATACTTAGTTTTTAAACAAAAGCAGCAAAACAATTTTTAAAATATTTTAGCAATAACCCGACTTCTTATAGTACCTTTGTTTCTCTATGTTTGTTTCAATTGCCTCCTATTCGTCCCATTAATATTTAAACCATTGGGTTATCCAGTTGGCTAAGCACATGATAGCTGGCACTAAACAGAAGAGACAGACAGGAATCTAGTATTGGTCACACACAAGTAAATTCACAGCCAAACAGAGGAGGCCTCACACCACACAGGGTCTCATGGAAGTTCAATTGGGAAAGGAGTGAAGTGTAGGGGCTGTGGATTCAAAGGGCGTGATTGGCTGATTTGAGTAATTCTGTAGTGTAGCAGGAATGGAAAACTGCCACCAAGAATAAACAGAGACTGCAGTTGGTCCTGACAATCAGGAAGCGTGGCTGACCCACAGAACCCTTACACATGGGAACCTTATATCTGGGACCTTCCCCCTGGGAGCAGAATGAGAAGGAACGTTTGCCTAATCCACTTGAGGCTTTCGCAGTTTCACCATATGTCAAGGAAGCACATAATATTTACCCTTAATTTTTAGGCCTTAAAAGACAAAGTTTTCATCTTATGAGATTTTTTTTTCTTTTTTACTTTTTCTATTTTAGACCTGGAGCAGTGCTTCTGAGTAAATAACAATCCTATCATTCAGGATAAGGTTTTGGAGTCAGATAGGACTTGGTTATAGTCTGATGTGAGCATCTGATTGTTTAACCTTTAGCAAATCATTTACTAAATGGTATTAAGGCATTCAACTTTAGAATCTTCAACACTTGTAAATAGCGACTATAAGAGCTACCTTCTAAGACCATTGTAAAACTGTTCCAAAGGACAATGCTTGGCATACAAAAAACCTTAGATACATAAATATATTTGTTTGATTTTATTCTTAAATTTGCAAATAGTAAGTTGACCTTTTTGTGAACAATTTTGTAAACATGAATTTTAGTGCTTGTCCAGGTTGATGTAATCTTTTATGCTGTAAAAAAAGGTGCTTATAATGAGTAGGTCGTCGGTCTTGCAAAATTCTCTTAAGAAATCTCTGTGCTTCCTTTCTATCCCACAGGTTATATTTTCAAACGCTGGCCTTGCTTGGTTTCCAACGTTCACACCCCAAATACCAATGAATCTTAATTACATGTTTGATCAATTTCAGATAAAGAAGTTGGTTAAAAAAATCTACTTTTTAAATATTTGGCATTACTAGTTGGTGCATAAATTGGAATAGTCATCATATGAACTGACCTTCTTTATAGGCTTATGAACATTATCCTATCACTAGCAGTGATAAAAGATAGAACTTGGATGTTCATTTCAGCAATGAATATGATGCCCTTTCTCCATTTTTCTGCGCATCATAGAACATATGATTATTTGAGTCCAATTACTAATATCGGTTCATTTCAACTCATTTTAATGCCTCTGGTTGTTGCTGTCAGGTTCCGTTGAGTCCATTCTAGCCCACGGCAGCCATATGTACAAAAGAATGCTCACTCAACACAATCCTTTCAATTGTTGCTATTCTGAGGCCATAGTCGCAGCTACTAAGTCAATCCATCTCACGGAGGGTCTTGGTATTTTTCCATGACTCGCTATGGCCCTCTCTAAGCTCAAACTCACGGCCATCAAGTCCATTTTACTCACAGTGAACCTAAGACCTGAACAAGGCTGCCCCTGTGGGTTTCTGCAGCTGAACATCTTCATGGGAGCAGAAAACCTCATCTTTCTCCAGTGGGTAAGTTTGGTTGTTTGAAGCAAACTTGACCCTTATTGCTACGCCAGTGCTAAATCCAATGCCTAATTCACTACACCATCAAAGATATTAGTACTATGCATGCCATTTCACTTTGGACAACTTCCAATGTTTCTGCATTCACACGTCATGTATTCTGTGTTCAGATTATTTATGGCTGTTAGCAGCTGATTCCTCTCATTTTAGGTTGTGGCCCATCAGCAGAGGAAGGTACCATCCATGTCATGAAGGCCACTTCTATTTTGAGAAACAGCTTTTACCTAATCATATTTTAATGCCTTTCAAACAGTAGGGTTCACCAGCTCTCACCATACCTAAAAATGTTTCGCTGCAATTTTAAAAGTTTTCACTGACAGATTTTTTTCAGAAGTGGCTAGACAGATCATCCTTCCGAGTCTGGAAGCTCCATTGAAGACTGTCCATCACGGGTGACCCTGGTGATGTTAGAAATATCAGTAGCAGAACTTCCAACATCGTCACAGCAACTCACAAGCTATCAACATATGACAAGCTGACAGATGAGTAATGGCTAGTGTTACCAGATGTATAAAAATATATTCACCTTTGGTTACATCAAATTTTGGATTCTTTCCCACATCTCTCTGATATCATTTTTTAAAAATCTGGACTCTTTCCCAAATCTCTTTGCCCCTTGCCTTCTGCTCAGCATTTATGTTTGCATTCAGAGGAAGAGGCAGTGTGGGGTGTGTTCACTCCTTCTTCCCCAGAATTAAAATATTTAAAGAAATGATGAGAAATATTTACTTAACATAGAAATAACTTCTTGTATATGTGCGCCAACTTTAAAAAGTAACTCTTACTATTTTTGAAAAATACATGAAATATTCTGAATCTATTTGGTATAGTTTATAGCCATTCATCAGGATCCGTGGTGTCATCGTGGACTCCCCATTGAGTGGATGGCCACAGGTGAGTGGGCTGAAGTCCCCACTGCTCCTCAGAAGAAAGATGGGGCTCTCTACTGGTGGAAAGACTCGGTCTCCGAAAACCATGGGGCAGTTCTCCTCTGTCCTGTAGATCACTATGGGGTGCAATCAATTCGATGACAATGAGTTTATAGCCTTTCGAAAGTACCCCCCAAATGCAGCTGTTATGAAAGGTTAGATCATGATATTATTTAAGTAATCACAATTTAAATTTGATCAATGTTTTTCCTGATACAGACATCAATTGTCTGGATGCTTCAGGTATTTATGGTCTTTACAAGTAAGATTAATATTCCCTAAATATTTTATACATTTTCTGAGAGAAGAAAAAGGCTTTTAAAGTCACAGGAAAAATGCAAATGAGTTATAAGATTAAAATGCTCAAAATTTAGCCATTCAACAGATCTGGATACAGCAATCTATTAAGCATATTGCCATTTATTTGCTTCAATCACTTAGACTCATGATTGAAAGCTTCATTTTTCACTGTGGTGGGCAGTGTTCCATTTCTTCAACTAGAAAAATGAGCTCATATATCAGAAAACAAATTTAAATTTAAGAAAAAAATGGCCCCAACAGTACACTATGTTGAAAGCCAAGAAAGGAAAAGCAATATTATGAAATGGAAATCAGTCTGTCTTCTTGAGCAAATCGAAAGCAATACTTAAGAGACTTTGCAAAAGGAAATGCACCCTTCAAGCCAGCTGTGCTTTCTGCCCATTGTTAAAACTAATGAATGGTTAGTTTCCTTCTGATGTTCAATCTAGAACAACAATAGGCCATTGATCTCAAATTCTAGGTTGTTTGGCCAATCATCCACCCACAGTTGTATCTTTTTTTTAATGCAATGTTTTAGATTTTCTTCAAGCCTTCAAACAGCAATTAAAAATATTTTTAAAATATTTAATAATCAATTGTCACTGTGGGAGTTAAAAACGCAGGTTAGCATGTTTTCTCAGGCTTTTTTACATGTAGTGGGAACTTTTGTGTTGTTTCATTTTTATGACATGCACTAACAACATGTACTTCTGTACTAAGTTTCAGAGCATCTCTGAGGAAAAATAAAGCTTGCCGTTAGAAATCATATATATTTTTAAATGAAATAAAGGAAATGTGGGCTTTTTTCAATAATAGGTTAAACTTTTGTTCACAATGCCCACAGCAATAATAATCATCATAATAATAAATTATATTTTCTGTACTTTCTATAGCTCTCATCTGAATGCAAATATATGATATTTCTTATACATGATAGCAAGCCTACATTGGACTTCTAGGAAAAAGGAAATGTTCAATTAATCTGGGCCCAAACTTCATATTACCATAAACTTCAATAGAACAGAAATTTTCCATTAATACTCTGGGGAAAACGTAAGAACTTTGGAAAAGGATCACAATGTTCAACCTGGCTCGGAATCAGTAATTTATACAAACATATGCATACCTGTGCTCTAACAGCGTCATTACAAACTATCCCCATTTAAAATCTTGTATTCTCATTTTACTCTTGGTATTGTCAGATATATTGGTATCCCAAAGATACAGAGGTATATCTTTGCCAGGAAATATCAATGAGGTTATTCTAAGGAGCTAGAACCAAGCATCTAAGCACCTTTGAACATATACATCAAGCATTTGTCCATTAATGCAAATATCACACTAGTTTTAAAGATGCTAGCTGCATTAAAGCTTTATTTCTGAGCACTAATTTTTCGGGAGGCTTCGGTTTATAGTGCAAGTCCTAAATCCATTTTTGAGTCTTCATATAAATTCAGCCTCCACTGAATTCTTTCTGACTACTTCACCGGGTATGTGAACAGCCTGGCTCTCAGGCCGAGCGCATCAGAAATTACATCAAGACCACTCCCTTTGACAGCCCAGGGAGGGATGTCCGACCTCAGGAACTTACCTGTTCGTGTATTTAATGGAAATGTGTGTACTGGGGACTCAAGATCACAAGTCATACCTAATTGGCTTGGTTGGAGGTCCCTGAATCAATATTGTAAGTTATCTATCAACCATAATGCACGTCTCCCCTCATGGTCCAATTCTTGCTTCTGTAGTCCTGCCTGCCACTGCATTGTACTGATCTGCCACCAATCATGGTTTTGTGACAGTTTCCCTTGCATTCGTGTGCCTTTCAGGGCTCAAGATTCTATAAATCTGACGTTGCCACAATGGCCTCAGGTCAAGGTTCTGTCTTATCTAAATGATTTGTCATTATCTTTGTTTGCCTTTGTCCTGTTCAAGAATTACTAAATGTATCTCTATAAATTATATCTGAATTTGGAGTCTCTTTGGTCCCCTAGAACATAGTGAATTTGTAAAAAATCGAATGAAATGTGAAGACTTTTAGGCCTGCTTTTAAAAAATTACTAATGCTTTTTTTCTGAACAAAAATGAGCATGCAGGTAGGCAGGTGTATCAGTAATAATTTTTGTTTATTTAGCAAAATGTTTAAGTACCGACCTATTGTTACACACTGGACTGCAATCTGCCTGGTTGAAGGTTCAAACCACCAGCAGCTCTGTGTGATAAAGACTGGACTTTCTACTCCTGAAAACAATTAGTCTCAGAAACCCACAAGGGTTCGGTATGAATCACTCCATAGGAGTGAGTTTGGTTTGGGGGATGTGTTGGACCTGTGAGAGAACACCAACTCTAAGACAGTTGAGTTTGGTCTGACTTGACCCGAGTAAACAGCATGGGGGCCATATCCACTTGGCGACAACGGAGAAGACTTCATCTCCTCAGCAGCTCCAGGCCTGTTGCCATCAAGGTGAGATCAGATCGTGCATCACCTTCCATCCTTCTGTCTCTCGATTTTAACACCAACGATCCCTCCCAGAGTGGGATTACTCCTGTGTACTGGTAGAGAAGTAATTATAGGCTAAATCTATAGTTCAAAACTACCAGCCACTCTGTAGAAAAAGATGGGGCTTTCTATCCATAACAGTTACAGTCCCAGAAAGCCACAGTCACAGAGCAGTCCTACCCTGTCCTACAGGGTCACTGTGAGTCAGCCTCACTTCCATGGCAATGAGTTGGACTGAGTCCGGTTGGGTTCAAAAATCTAGTGAAATGACCATACGGAACATATAAACAATAGTCATGGCTATGGGGTTTTAATTAGGGACGTTTATAGGTTGTTGCAAATCAAATGCATAGAGCATTAGGATATAGTCTTTGCTCTAAGGCAGGGGTGTCAAGCAATAAAAACATGGGTCATTTAGTGCAATAGGGCAAGATTCATGTGGGCCACATCACATTTACAGATTTTGTTAAATTTATATTTTGAAGTGAGGATTCAGCAATATGGATAGGATAATTAAAACACTATATAATTGCTTTTATTAAACATTTATTTTATTTAATGTATTTATAAAACTACAATTATTCTTTTTTACTGGAACTCACCACTGCTTTCCTCCTACTAGTTTTCACTGACCTCTTCTGTTGTGACCGGAAAACATAACAAAGTAACTAATAAAAAACACAAGATGTTGAACAGCTGACAAACGTGATGCACCATCGTAATGGCTTCCCTCCAAAATGTGAACTAGCACTGCCGCCAGGTACGACTCATAACAGCACAACCCAGAGTGCTCTTTCTAACCTTTCTGCTATTGGGATCTCTTTACATGACATGACACAGAGTGGCAAACACATCGCTTCCAAACAGTGTCGCCAGAATTGAGTCAGCGCGTTTATACACGTCCACAGCCCCCCAGGAAAGGCACTGGGCCACGTGAAGACGCATCTTCGGTAGTTAAAGGGTTAATGAGGGAATTGTGTGTACAGTGTTGCCTCTATCTCCCCTAAGCGCTATTTTCTTCATAACATTTTTTTCTATGTGCATTTCATTTCAGAGCATTGCGGGCCACAGAAATTTACTTCGGGGGCCGCATGCGGCCCGCGGGCTGCCAGTTTAACAGCCCTGGTCTACAGCACTGCCTCTCCTCAGCTAGCAGCCAAGTGTCTCTCTGAGCCTCAGCCTCTCAGCATCATAGTCCCTTGACCTTTACCTTGTTCATTGGGCCAGAAGTCCCGCCTGCTGGCCTGCTGCTCACAGACTCGGAGAGTGACAGTATTTATGGTCGCTAGATCTCAGAGCCGCTGCCCGCTGCTGCTTCTGCCGCTTTAGGCAGGCGTCTTGAAAGAATGTGCCCTGCCAGTGTCTCTTCTTCCATGATGGTCTTCCAGACTTGGAATGGCTGCTCCTAGCTTCTGAGATGCCTCATTCTGACAGCTAAGACAGTGACAAACCTGTCAGCTGTCCTTTACATCTTTTTTGCATGGCCCACTCAATCCTTTTGGTGGGAGTTCTAGAGAAATAGATAGATGAACCATATAAAAAATTTTTACTTCACTTACACTCTCTCACTCACTGTGATCGAGTCAATGCTGACCCACAGTGACCTCCTATGGTTTTCTGAGATTTTAACTGTTTGCCAGATAGCAAACCATATTCTAGGTTTTAAAGATGTCATCATGAACAAATCCTATAATAAATTTAGTCCAAAGTATTTGCAATATACTTTGGGGAGACTAAGAGTTGGAATGATACTTTTATGTAGGGAGATTAAGGTAGGCCTGATTGAAAAACACCCCTTTAGGCAGGCCTTGATAGGGGTCAAGGCATTTGGGGTCAACTATGTAACAGAATGACATTACAGACGGGGGATTTTTTTTCCATGAAAATTCCCCAAGACAGAGTTATGCGACTACTAAATAAATAGCCAAGAGATTAATGTGAGTTATAGAGAAAGCAGGAGATGAAATTAAAGAAGGGAGAGGGTCCTGATAAAATAGGTCCTTACAGGTTGTTGAACAGACTGACAGTTCACTCTGACGTGGGGAATCATTAGCAAGTTCTGAGCAGAGAAGGGACATGAGCGTGGCTACTTTTTCAAAAGATTATGCTTGGCTGCTGGATTATAAAAATGGAAAGGGGAAAGAGAAAAAGACGAAAGGAAACCAGGAGATGGTGGGTCAGGGCACCAGAATTGAACAAGGATTCATTAAGAATAAAGGGCATCATGGTAAACGGTGGAACAATTGACGTTACATGCTCTGTAAACCTTCATCTAATTCACAATTGATCAAAATAAAATTGAAGCTATCAAAGATTTCATTACATTTAGATCAAAAATCAATGTTTACAGAAGCAAACAAAACCAATGCAGGTTTGCATAAGTTACTTAAAATCCACTATAGGGTCTGTGAATTAGGACATTATGTGATTTGAATGTAGTGCATATACCATATTAAAACCATTGGGAGCCCACACTGGTCACCCCCTTTGCTGCTGTGCTGAGAAAGCTGCAGAGGCCAGAAAGAGGGGTCACACCAGAGGCAAGTTGCAATGAGGAGAGATTGGGAAGAGAGCTCAACCCCAGCTCTGCCTGTCTACTCACGAAGCCCAAGAGCTACAGGCCTCTCATTGACCCCAATCTCATTTGCCTGTGTTCCAACCCGGATGCAGTGATACAAGAGTATGGGGGGTGGGGATGGGGGAGGGTTAAAATCTATATGAGGGGAAAATAATAAACAAATGGAGAGCTACTGTTCTTTTTAAAAAATCAAAAACCTTATAAGACCAGAGCCACATAAGCAACACATCTTGTATTGAATTAAGAAAATATACTGTACAAACTTTTAAAAAATGTTAAAAAGCAAAGATAGGAGTTTTGTGACTAAAATACAACCATAATATTTTTCAATTGTATAGGATGCACATGGGGAAAAAAAGTAGTTCTAAGAAGAAAGGACACATTTGAATTGTGCTCTTGCAGAAGAATATTAAACCTATGGAGGGTCAGAAGGATGAACACATCTTTCTTGGAGTAATTACAGCTAAAATTATATTTAGAATTAAGGATGGTGAGACTTAATCTTGCTAATTACCATGGATGAATTGTGTCACCAAAAATAGGTATCAACTTGGCTGTGCCATGGGTCTCAGTGATCTGGCAATTATAGAATTGTATAAGCATTCCTTATGTTGGGTTCTAATGTGATCAGCCCATCAGTTGCACCTGGATTATACTGAGGTACAACCCCCTTACTCTGGTTATCACTATGCTCCTGTTTAACGTGATCCCTGGTGATGTAGGGGATTACATTTAGGCCTTAGACTTCAAAGCCAGTTCAGGACCACTAGCTTCTCCATCAAGAAAAATGAGGGTTTGTACTGTAGTACCGTGTTACAGGCTCAGAAATCCACAGCGGCAGTGCTTCCCTGTCCTATGTGGTGTCTACGAGTCAGACTCAACCCAAGGGCAATGAGTATATATGTATGAGTTCCTTGGGATCTAGTCTGCAACACTTTTTTAATTTTACACGAGATCAAAGAAGAGAGCAGCAAGCAGAGGAAGAAGGACCCCAGTACCCCAGTACGAAGAGGAAGAACCAGCCGCTGAATGCACACCTAGAGCCTGGGAAAGATTACTGACAAGACATATGGAAATTGCCAAAGAACACCAAGTCTATAGATGGTGGAAGAAAACAAAGCTTTTCTCCCAGACCCTTCGGAGAAAGGAAGTCTGCCTTCCCGGAGAGCTATCACTCTAGGTTCAGCCTCCTACTCTCCCAAGCAGTGAAAGAATCTGTCAAAGGCATTCGCTGTGGGTATTGCTGTTATAGAGCACTGCATAACTAAGGCTCTTTCATTGAACTGATCGATCAGGAAAGATCACTCACTAGGAAAAGACGTCATGTTGGGTAAATTGAATGGTCAACAAAAAATATGGAAACTCCCCATAAAATGGATTTACGTGGTGACTGCAAAATAGGTTCAAATAAGCCGTTGATACTGAAGATGTTGTAGAACCAGGCAATATTTCACTCTGTTATACATAAGTCTCCAGGACTCCAAACCAATTCAATGGCAACTAACAGTAAACAATGGAAGGATTTTATACATATTCTTAAAGTAGATTCCACAGAATGTAATGACAGATTGAATGCTACTTGTGTGAGAGAGACAAGAGTCATGGAATACTTCAAAATTTTGGTACATTAAACCCAAAAGAAACCTATTCCCAATTACATGAGCTGAGATATGGAAGATAAAAAGAGACTCTTACACTCTCCTCACCACCAATTTTGGATCACTTGTTGTTCCCTTGTCCCTGGGTTTGTTAACACCACTTCCTTTTCCCCCACCTTCCCCTCTCCTACATCCCTCTGGAACCATCAGCCCCATTATTTTCTCCTCTACATTGTTTATCCTGCCTATGTTATCTAGATAGGCATGCAGAGATAATAATATGCACATAAACGAGACAGAGCAAATCAAAGCAACACAAGAAAACAAAACCAATAACAAAAAAAGGAAAAGCCTGTAAATAATTCAAGGTCTGTTTGATGACCTTTAGGAGTGTTTTCCTCAGGAGTCTATGGGGTGTCATGCCCTAGCCCCAAACTCTATTTTTGGTATTCCCTTGGGACTTCCTTGCTCTGCTCCGTTTGCTCCTCTGTTGCATGCCCTTAGTGTTATGCCTCAGTGTGGAAAGGTCAGATCAGATGCAATTATTGTACTGTGTCTCCAGTGTTGTCCTGTGTTGGGCTATGGGTCAGTGAGGGAGGTTGTGTCTTGCAGTGACCCTCTCTGTGCATTGACTGCTCTGAGCGGGAATGTCATCCTCAAGGCTTGGTGGGCCAGGGTGTGCTCCACTCTCTCTAGTTCCCCGTTCATTTGCTCCTGTGTGGTCTGATCAGATATCTCCCTCTCCCTGAGCTGTAGCTTCAGTGCTGTCCTCTGAAAAAAAATCTTCTGGTGGGAGGGGCAGGTCCCAGCAATTTTTAACAGTGAAGTGAATCATGTTCCTCTTCTCAGAGCCTTATAGTACCATCCCAACTCACTCCTAGTAAAATCCCAAGAATTTTTTTATAGTATTCTTTGTTTTGCATCCTTTCTTGATTACTACACACCTTCTCATTCTCTCTCCAAACATGAAGATTTTCCACCTACACCCCACACAAGCCAAGCTTACTTTTCAGGGCCTGTGTGTTTGTAGCTTTTTAGTCTAAAATGTTATTCTTTAAGACATTCTGCATACATATTCTACTCAATGTTATCTTCTCAGAAAATCCCTTTCTGAATACCCTATAAATACTTCCCACCATACTACAGCCCAACCACTTCTTTCTCTTATATTGTTTCATAGACCAGCTCCTTACCTGGGCAGTATGGGTGTTTATCTCTTTCTGTCTGTGCCTCCCATTAGGATGTACCGTTTTAAAAGCAGACGTTTTCCCAGTTGAAATATTAATAGGTGGATCAATGTTAGTCATTAAAACCAAACCCAAAAACTAACACAGTTGCTACCAAGTTGATGCTAACTCAGGACAATTTCATGTGTGTTGCAAAGTAAAACTGCACTAAAGAAGGTTTTTGAACATGTGAGCTTTGGAACCAGATTGACAGGTGTTTCTTCTGAGACATCTCTGGGTAAGCATGAACTGCCTTCGTTTGGGTTAGTAGTCAAGCCTTTGACTATTGATGCCACCTGTGGGCTCCTGATCATCATTATAGAAAGTACGTCCTATATATGCATTGAATGAAAGTGATACAGATGACATTTAATGGACGACGTAGGTCTTTTATTTTTTTTCTCACTAGGAAAATAGAACTTTTAGCATCCATGTATAGACCATACAGCCTGATTTAAAAGACAACAAAAGGAATGGAAAAACAGACAACAAATATTTTTAAAATCTGTGAGTACCCGTCGTCTGATTTACTTTAAATCCTCCCTGACTTCTTTGGAGCTCTTCAACAAGATGGATAAGAACACCATCATTAAGTTTCCTTAATATGCTAGTAGGTGAAAAAGTAAAGGAAAATATAAAGTATTGAAATAATTTCCCCTAAATTGTCACTTTCTTGTTATTGCGCCAAATGGAAGGCAGTCAGCTATTATTACAGCTGGTAAGCCTTTGAATTAGTTAGAGACTTCTCTAAGGAATGGCCCAAAATATCTTTAAACTATTCTATAAGTTTCCAGAAATTAAACTGTTCTTGGCATAGTATAATACCAATTTTTAATTTGGAAATTATTAATTATTTATATGAAATTAATTTAGAACAGCTTACAAGCAAATTATTTTAAAGATTTGAATATTTTATCTATGTCAACCATGATAAATCATAATCATTCTATTTCACTCAACTGAATGAAATCAGTTACTGATTTCAAAGAGATTGCTGAACAAATCAGCACTGAGTTTATCAACATTATCCAATAACTTTAACTTATTGATGTTTTAAAATTATATCATATTTTTTCTTCATTAAAACATTAAAAACTACCTGGTCAGCAACCCAGGAATGTTTGTATACACAAGGCCGGCCCCACTATGAGACAGGCATCCCTCACTGACCCATACCCCTACAGGGAACAACACTGAAGATACAGTGTGGGAATTCCACCCGATCTGATCCCACCATGCCGAGGCAAAACACTAAGGGCGTACAACAGAACAGCAAGGGGAATAGAGCAACGAAGTCCCCAGGGAATAACAAAAATAGACTCTCGGGCCAGGGCTTGGCACCGCAAAAGATTCAACTGGAAAACACACCTAAAGGCCAACAAACAGTCCTTGAACTAACTACAAGCTTTTCTTTCTTGTTGTTTTGTTTTCTTTTTTGTCATTGGCTTGTTGTTTTGTTGCTTGGTTTTGCTCTGTCTTGTTTTTGTGCATGTTATTATCTCTGCAGGTCTATCTAAATAAGATAGGCTGGATGAACAATGTGGAGGAGAAAATAACAGGATGAACAGTTGCGGGGGGGAACTTGGGAGAGAGGGACGTGGGGGGAAAGGAAGTGGTGTTAACAAACCCAGGGACAAGAGAACAATAAGTGATCCAAATCAGTGGTGAGGAGGGGCTAGGAGACCTGGTAGGGCATAATCAAGGGTAATGTAATTAAGAGGAATTGCTGAAACCCAGGTGGGGACTGAACATGATAGTGGGACAAGAGGAAAGTCAAAGGAAATAAAGGAAAGAGCTGGAAAGCAAAGGGCATGTATAGAGGTCTGGATAAAGGCATGTACATATGCAAATATATTTATATATGATGATGGGGAAATAGATCTATGTGCATATATTTACAGTATTACTATTAGGGAAGCAGTAGGATATTGGGCCTCCACTCAAGTACTCCCTCAATGAAAGAATACTTTCTTCTATTAAATTGGCATTCTATGATACTCACCTATCCGACACATCCTCTGAAGACAAAGCTGGTGCATAAGCAAATGTGGGGAAAAAAGCTGATGGTTCCTGGCTATCAAAAGATATAGCATCTGGGGTCTTACAGGCTTGTAGATAAACAAGCAGCCATCTAGCTCAGAAGCAACAAAGTCCACATGGAAAAACCACACCAGTCTGTGTGATCACAAGGTGCTGAAGGGATCAGGTATCAGGCATCATCAGAACAAAAAATCTTATCATAGTGAATGAGGGGGGCAGTGCGGAGTGGAGGCTCAAAGCCGATGTATGTATGGATTGTGGTAAGTTGTATGAGCCACTAATAAAAGGATTAAAAAAACATTAAAAACTGTAAACAGGTTTACATTAAACACAGAAGAATTCTTACTAAGACCCACAAGAGCTATTACTTTCTCCATGCCTGACACTTCATTCTCAACAATCACTGGTCCTTTCATAGACTTAAGTGGTCACTTCCCTTTCCTGAGTGTTGCCAATGATTAACACCCTTGGCACTAAAAGAAAGTTTGGAAGAAATACCTGGCGTTCTGCTTCCCCAAACCCTGTGGAGCACAGCTCTACTTAGACATATGGGGTTTTTGTGAGTGGATAATGTGTTACATGCTGATAGACTGCATGTCTTTCCCATGTACAGAATGATGGGTGTTCACCTCATGTTAGATTTCATCCATTACAAATAAACTTCCTAAGAACATTTTGAACACATCCTTAACACATGCACTTTCATTTCTCTAGGACAAAATACCTACCTGTGTCCTATGCTAGATGAATGTTACATTATCTTAAAAGTACTGAACTGTTCTCCCAGTGGCTGTATCGTTTTACACTTCGATCAGCCGAGTATGAATATTCCAGTGTTTCTAGTCCTCTACCCAAACTTGATATGGTCAGGCGTTTACCTGTTAGTGTTCTGAGTGGGGTCTCATCGTGGTTCAAAATGTACTTTGAGTTTGGGGAACACCTCGGAGGGGGTGAGATGAGAACTGTAGGGTGGATAGGGGCAAGGTTTTTCAAAAAATCCTTCTAGCACAACCCTTGCTACCTTAAGAAAATGAGCAGAAGCATTGTCCTAAGAGGGGCCGGGGTGGAGGGAAATACTCAATGTAACGTTCCTGGTTTTTTACTCAGCAATGCGACTTTTCCATGTTCTTACAATTTCATCTATTTAGCCCCACGATCACCCTGTGTCCTTTGAGAAATCTTTCGTTAATTTCTTTGGGATCACAACAAAATGTGCTATACCTTATGAGCTTACCTCTCTGTCTTGGTCAGGAAGATTCCCTCAGAAGGCATTATTTTGATTGGACACATTTATTTTTTTAAAGAAAGTACCCCAAAGAGATTCAAACAAGCAGATTATTAGTATAATTTTCCTGCAGTCATACACTGATCACTGCTTAAACATGTTTTATTTGAAAGAAATCTGGGCACATATCAACTGAGACTCTAGTAGCAAAAATTTTTACTTACTCTTGTACCTTGTATAACTCGTATAATAACTGTTAAAATGATAGCTCTTTAGACAGTTAGGTGCTTTTAATTTCTGTGTGGACTTATATTTACCTTGTTGATGTTAACAAAAATTAAAAGCTTGCTGAGATTTTGATGAAAATGGCATGAAATATATATATTAATCTAGGAAGTAGAAAACTCTTAACAGTATTAAGTCTTCCAACTAATGAACATGGTATATCTCTTTAATTTCACTTACTGTTGTTTTCAGTTAACAGTTCCTCCACATTTTTATTAGAATTATCTCCAGTTATTTCATATTTCTGTACAATGTATGGTATTTACATTTTTAAAATTTTAAAGTTGTCATTGATAATACATAAAATAAAAATATTTGCTTTGTAGATGTTAAACTACAATTTTGTTAAACTCATTTACTAGAGCTTGGACTTGTTTTGTTTATTAGTTTCATTGTTTTCAAGAGATGCTGGTACATTGTCTGTATTAGATGGTAATGCCATCTGCGCATAGACAGCTTCCCTTCATCTTTTCTCATTCGGACACTTTTATTTCATTTTCGACCTACATTGAGCTGCTGGCACCACTAGCAGAGTGCTGAATAGAAGTGATCAGGGTATACATTTTCCATTGTTCGTGATTTTAGGAGAAATAATCAAAAACCACCCATAAATTGTCATTATTAACCATAGATCATTTCTCCATTCTCTTCAGTGAGCTAAGGCCATTATCTTCTATTCCTAGTTTGATGATGGTCCAGTGTGTCAGGAAGCCTTATGATCATCTATTCATATCATAAATTATGTTGATTTATTTTGGATTTTTAAAAAGAATATTGCATTCTTGAAATTAAACCAAAGAAGAACATTATGTGTAAAAAATTATTTCTCCCCCTAAAACAATAATTTAGTGTAATAAATTTCTCACTAAGTACAGTTTTAGCTAAAATCAAAGTTTGGTATGTTGTGATTTCATTTTTATTTGTTTCAAAATAATTTCTACTTCCATTTCTGATCTCTTCTATGACCCAGGGGTTATTTAGTGTGTGTTATGTATCAAGTGGATTGAAAATGTCCATATTTTATTATTCTTGCTATTAATTTTGAATTTGATTGCACTGTGATCAAAAACACTTGTAATAGTTTGGATTCTATTAAATTGGTTGAGACTTAGTTTATGGGCATGTTATGGTCTATCTTGATATATCTTGTACGTGGACTTGAAAATAATATGCAGTATGTTGAGCGGGTAGAGCATGTGCAGTAAATCTCCAATAGGCTGAAGCTGGCTGATAACATTCTTTAGGTCTTCTGTCAACTTAGTCTATTGATAACTGAGAGCTGAATGTTAAAAGTCTCGATATAATTTTAAATTTTTCTATTTTTCCTTGTAGTTCTACAAGTGTTTTTCTTCATGCCTTTTCTTCACAACTTGTTAAATAAAGCATATAAGATTATTTTATGTATATAATGAAACTATAACCTACATAAGGTAATATTTGCTTTGGAAACTACTCTTCTGATGTTTGTATAGTCATTTAAGTTTTCTTCAGATTAATGTTAGCTTTCTCCATCCTCTTTATTTAAAACTATTTTTAAATTTATGATATTAAATAGATTTTTCATTGTCTACATATAATTAACTGGTTCTTGCGTTTTTATATAACAATTTCTGCACCATTATTGGAGTCTTTTCAACCATGTGAATTTAATGTATTTTCAGATATGATTGAGTTGAACATTGTTTCTAGTTCTTCCACCTGTTCTTTGTCCCATGTTCTCTCTAGATGTGCTTCATTTAAGAGGAAAACAATTTAAGATTTTATTTTGTCTCATTTATACCTCTTAAAGTACAATCAATGTTCATGGAAACAGCAGTCAAAAGATCAAATGACACATTGCTTTGGTTAAATCTGCCGTATAAGCCCTCCTTAAGTTGTTGAAAAACAAGGAGGTTACTTTGAGGACTAAAGTATGCCTAATCGAAGCCAGGGTGTTTTCAATGGCTTTTTTTTGCATGTGAAAGTTGGACATTGAATTTGGAGGACTGAAGAAAAATGCATTTGGATTATGGTGCTGGTGAATAATATTTAAAGTATCAATTGCCAAAAGAACAATCAAATCTGTCTTGCAAGAAGTACAGCCAAAATGCTCTTTAGAGGCAAGGACAATGAGGCTTCGTCTCACATACTTAGACAAGTGATTAGGAGAGACCAATCCTAAGAGAAGGACTTCCTGGTTGGTAAAGTGCAGGGGCAGTGACAAAGAAGAAGTCCCTAGACAAGATGGCTTGACATGGCACAATGGCTACTGCAATGGGCTCGATCATAAGAATGGTGAGGCTGGCACGGGACCAGCCAGTGTTTGGTCCTGTAGTACATCAGGTTGCTGTGAGTTGGAACTGACTCGATGGCACCTAGAATCAACAGTTATTTTACCTATTGGCTGGACATATTTAATCATTCATAACCTGCTGACATTTAGTCAATTCTTGTCAGGGGAAGCCAGCCCCTAACACATCCTTATGGGTCTGGTAGGCGCAATTGTACAGCGATAATAAGTAAAGATCATAGTAAAGTTATAGAGAGCATGAGAAGTAGAAGTATTGAAATAAATGGAGTCAGATACAATTCATTGTAGCATGCTCACCTCAGCCCCACTCGATGGTCCACGTGGAGGGAGAGAGTGATCTTTAATGTTAGCCCAGGCTTTTTATAATCTCTGGGGACGTGCAAGTCCCCTAATTACAGGTGAGGACATACATCACAGGGAGAGGTTGTGCCATAGGTAATACAGTAATGAGAGGGGGTGGTCTAGGGACATACATGCAATACATGTGATAAAATGGGCGGATAACTTAACTTTGGATGTCACAGTCAGTTTGGCCTGTTTCCTGACTCAGTTGATAGAGATCATTATTGGTAGGGTGAGAACAGCTTGGTCGCAGGCAGGCCGCAGGGAGGAATAGTTTATTGTCCCCAGTGGCAGGGAGTGAGACCTGTCATATAGTCTGGTTGACTAACTTCCCTAGAGGCCTACCCTGTACTCTGGTGACTAACTGCCCTGGGGAGGATGTCTGTGAGCATCTGACCTCTCCCCACAAGTCCCCCTTTTATCTTATATATAAAATTCAAAAGCCACATAGACAAAATGGTTATTTTCTATACATTAAAAGCTGTCAAAGCAAAACTTCATGATCCAATTAATATAGCCAAAAATTCATGCTTAATAGAAACATTTTCTATCTAGACATGGTGCATAAAGTCCCCCAATGTCCATCTGCTATTGGAGGAAGGTATGAGAGGGGTTGGATGGCGCGGCGGGAAGTAAATAGAGCCAAATAGGAATGTCTGCTTCCAAAGGGAGAATGAATCAACCATATGCTCACTCTGCAGCACATCTTTAAGGGAGAAACTGGAAAACTTAGGCAACCACAGGAACATGTACCTGGACTATATCCCCAACTACCAGAGTGGCAGTCTTCCAGCCGTGGAATTCTAGTCTTCCAGATTCCCTCCATTCAAGTCAGGGAATAAGTCCCAGTCATGTTTCCCTACAGTGCTAGTATCCCACTTTTCCCCTCTCTGCATTATGTTTAAGATTCAATAGTGCAATGGAGGCAACATGGTCTCTCTTCATATCTCGCAACTTCCTATAGAAGCGACAGGAATCTGCAAGCATCACAACTATGATGATAAACAACACAGTCAGACTGGAACTTAAGCTATGTGAGATACTTTGCACCCAAGCTCGCGGGTCCAACCCTTCCATGCCACTCACCAACTGCTTAATCATATCAGAGCCAGGAGATGCCTCAAGCCTGTCTTTGAATGTATAGAAAATATCCTTTTTAAGCTGAATCAGCATCCAATGAAATGTTACCCTTAAACCCTTGCAAATGTTTCCTAATCAAATCCCAATCATGCAATGTCTTATTATAAGGATAAGGGGTTATACAGAAGTCAGTTACATTCCAATCACATTTCAGCATTAACTGATGTTGCAAGTCCATGGTTTGATCTCCCAACCACTGGACAGTTTGCTGCGACTCCACTACTTCCCCCCCCCCCACCCGCCCAGTTCATCGTCCACCTTTGCCTGAGTGGCCCAGAGCTGATGCGAGTCCACTTGCCACTTCTGCACGAAATGTTCAGTCTTGATGGACTCCTGTAGTGCTCCCCCAGCGACGGCAGCAGTGGTGGCAATGTCTATCAGTCTGATTATAGCTGCGATCAACATTCCCACGAATCGGCGAGGTCTTCTCAGCATCTCCGACACCACTTGCATCAAGAAGGACGAATCCGGACTGCTCTCCCATCTGTGCTTCATCTCCACCGGGATCCACACCCCCATCCTGCTCTTTAGGATGAGGATGGTATCTTTTGAGAGGTTTACAAGCAGAGCATGGTTAGTGCAAGAGAACAGTTTACAATTGTGGCAAGTGGCACTGCGAGCAGTTTCATTCCAAAATCTTGACCTTTCAGCAAAAGTCTGCAGTAATAGTCCAATCACTATTGTATAAAAAGTTCTGTTATGATAGAGTCCCAGAGTTTCTCTTAGACAGCGTCAGCAATGGAAGAAATATCTCAGCAGTCAGCAATCACCATTCTCAGGAATCTGTGAGGTCTTCTTGACGTTTTGGATAACTTCAGTAACAGAACAGGGTGAAGTCACACATCAGCTTCCCTGCTTTCTTCTGGGCCTTGCTGGCTGAAGAGAAATCCACCTATCTCATTTGCCTGTGAAAATATAAACAAATAGCCCCTCTCTCCGGGGGTCATAACCTGAAAAAGGAATTATGGTTAACATTGGGTGGCTTCTCCATCTCTTCCTTGTCCATCTTTCTCCAAACGTGGTTGCATCCTTCTAAGGAGTGTCCAACAGCTTTATTCTCTAAAAACATAAATGCACAGCCCTTTCTCCAGGTGAATGGACCTGGATCCCAAACAGGGTTTCCATCATCTTCGGATTTCTTGGGATCAGTTTTCTCTGTAGAAGTGAAAATGTGTTTATCTGCCCTAATTTTGTTACAAGCTTTTAGTAAGGAGGAATTTTTTTGGGTTAAAATGACTAAATGAACTTTGTCACACATAAGATTCTTCTTCTCCTCCTTCTGTTTTGACAATGTAAATATTAAAGCATTGCTAGCAATCTCAGTTAACTTGCTAGGCTTTGTCCCAGTATAAGGACTAGTTAGATAGCCTTCATTGTTAAGTAAATTTTGGCTTCCAGCTCTCAGAGAATTAAGAGAGCTAACTAGTTGGGAGAACTTCTTACCATACTTTGAAAGACTGAAAAAATTCTTAATAAATTTGTTCAGCTGATCTTGAAGTAACATACTAAACAGACATTTTTTCTCCAAGTTTACTAATAAGGTTACAGGCTCAGTTAAGCCGCTTTGCCCTTCAGGCTTCTTACACGGTATGATTCTACAACCTTGCAATCGTCTCTCTTGGTTAACTTCACCCATTCTTACCAAACTGGATTTAGGGGAAGTTACTAGGAGGGTCTTAGGCCCTCCTGAATGCCCTAAGGAAATGTCTCCATCTCCAAAGTTTAAAACCCTTTTTCCTTCAATTTCTAATTCCATGTGGGGGCGCTGTCATTTCTCCACAACAGCATTCCAAAAGACCCCTTGATTTAAAGGGTGGTCAAACTTTTCAAGTACACTTTCCTGATAGACATACATTTTTACTCTAGGAATGCAAGGAAGCAAAAATTGGCTTAAGCGATCTTTTATAAACCATGATATATCAGAATTCATCATTGCCTTAACTTTTTCATAACCTTGTTCAATAATTCCAGCAACAATCAGAGCACCTTGAGAATTTACATTAGACTTTCCTAATAAACATTCTATAGTTCTTTTTGGTAGCGGACTCCGATTGCCGCTCTTACTCATTTCTGATTTAGTCACAGATTTTGGCTTTATTTCATAACTCTGATCAACTCCAGTATCAATTTTAATTTCTTGAGTACTTAGGTTAAATCTTCCTGATAGAAACTGTATTACTCTTTCAATAAGAGGCTCCTGTTCTTTAGAATCAGCAAACTCCTGTAAGGGCTTCTGAGCTTTCTATTGGTTAATCAAGGTTACAGCCGCCAGAACAGGGCCTGGGGTTTTGCCTGTTTGACTAGGTGTGGTCTTCTGCTGTGAGATTGGGGGATGCCTACAGTTTCTCCTTGAGATCTTTGCTCTGGCAGGCGATAGCTTGCCTCCCATGTTCTGGTAGGTGGGGTTTGTATCAAGCTCCTTCCTCTATGACCTGTGCTCCCTTCAAAGGGGCTGGGTGCACACCCCGCTGCCCGTTTTTTTGACTGGGCATTACTTCCAGGTAAATGTCCTCTATTGCTAAACTTTGAATGACTATATTCTGCCCAGTGACTGCCTCTATCGCAGCAGGGGCAGAGTCCAGTTCCCTCGGACTCTTTCCCTGGGTCTTTTTCGCTGTGAATCGTCCTGTTCTTTTGCGATATCTGCCTGCAGTCTCTCTGGTAATGTCCCTCTGCTCCACATGTAAAGCATCTCCCTTTAGGTCTGGCATAGATCGCCAAAGCAGCAGCCATGAGGTTGGCTCTGTGCTCATCTGTCCCTACATCCTTGCAAAGCCTGATATAATCTAACAGCGTGCTCTGTTCTTTGAAAGGGCGTATGTATTTCAAGTTCTCAAACGGTAATGTAAGAATAAGATTATCCGCTGCCCCTTTGTCTGTTACATTCTTATGGACTGCATCCTGCAACCTGAATATAAAGTCAATATAAGGTTCACCGTTCCTTTGCTTTACGGTCATGTAACTTGGCCTACTGCTTCCCGATGGTATTAATCTCTCCCAGGCCTAAGACATACTTCTCTAACTTGAGCAAAAGTCTGCTCATCAAAGTTTACTTGTGCCTCAATTGTGATATCATTCTCATCTCCTAGCAGCTGATGAACCCCTATATCTATGCCTTCTTCTGCATTTTTGCGTGCTCATGCAAGGGCTGCCTCATTCCATAGCATCTGATATTGCAAGGATTCTGAAGAGGAAAGGCACATTTTCGTCAAAGCTTTCCAGTCTGCCGGGATCCAGTTTTCCATATCTGCCTTAATCTTGATCATAGCAATTACAAATGGTGAATCTGGACCATAACTAGATACTGCTTGCTTGAGATCTTTCAGTAACTTAAAGGGAAAGGCAGTCTATCACCTTTCTTGACTCCCTTGGGGGTGCTGCTCGTCGGGCTCCCTGTCTATAATTCTAACAGGATAAGCCATTCTGAATTCTAAATCTGCTTCTTGTGCTTCCTGAGAGCAAAGGTGCTTTCCTACTCCCTGACTCTTTGCCTTTCACTTTCCAAGGTTCGCTTTCTAGGTTAAATCTCTCTATTTGCATTTCTTTGGATCTAATCTCTTCTGCTCCAGCACTGGCTTGCTTGGTAGTATTATAATTCCCTGCGCTATACTCTGGTGGGACAGGTGCTTCTACTCTGCTATCTCCTGATTCAAACTTTGTTTTCCCAGCGACACCTAAAATGTTCTCATCCGCCTGAAACTCATTCTGCATGCTTCTCACCTGATTTAAATCTGTGTAGAGGTCTCTCACTACTCCGCTGGTCTTCATCTTTTGCTCTCTCACCTTGCAGGAGCTCCCACACTGCTTTAATCTGCACCCACAGATCCCAGGTCTCCATGGGTATGCTCTGTCCGTCCCTGGGAGCTTTTCTTAAGTTAATGGCTACCTTATTCCAGATCTCCATATCGAAGGTTCCTGACTCCGGAAAAGAAGGATTAAATTTCTTTACCAGTTGAAGAAACTCTTTCATTCTCTTATTTGTTACCCCTACAATTTGTTTCTTCAAGAGGTGGCAAAGTGATACCATACTCTGTATCCTTGCTCTTTGCCTGACCCATATCTCACTCGGACTAAAACACACACTTAAAAAATAAACTAAAAAAAATGTCCCGATTCACGCTCACTGTCCGATGAGGCCGTACAATTGTTACGCAGGATATAACTCAGAAGAGTTCTTTTCCTACAAGATCCCACGTAATGGGCGCCATGTGTCAGGGGAAGCCAGCCCCTAACACATCATTACGGGTCCGGTAGGCGCAATTGTACAGCGATAACAAGTAAAGATCATAGTAAAGTTATAGAGAGCATGAGAGATAGAAGTATTGAAATAAATGGAGTCAGACACGATTCATGGTAGCACGATGGTCCACGTGGAGGGAGAGAGTGATCTTCAATGTTAGCCCAGGCTTTTTATATTCTCTGGGGACGTGCAAGCCCCCTAATTACAGGTGAGGACATACATCACAGGGAGGGGTTGTGCCATAGGTAATGCAGTAATGAGAGGGGGTGGTCTAGGGACATACATGCAATACATGTGATAAGATGGGCGGATAACTTAACTTTGGATGTCACAGAGTCAGTTTGGCCTGTTCCCTGACTCAACTGATAGAGATCATTATTGGTAGGGTGAGAACAGCTTGGTTGCAGACCTCAGGGAGGAATAGTTTATTGTCCCCAGTGGCAGGGAGTGAGGCCTGCCATATAGTCTGGTTGACTAACTGCCCTAGAGGCCTACCCTGTAGTCTGGTGACTAACTGCCCTGGGGAGGATGTCTGTGAGCATCTGACCTCTCCCCACAAATTCTGACTTGCACTGATGCACAGAGTCGAACTGTGCCCCACATAGTTTTCAGTGGCTGTAATCTTCTGGAAGTACATCCCACAGCACCTGTTTTGCTAATGTCACTGGTTGTATTTGAACTGTCAATCTTTCAGCTAACAGTCCAGTGCAAATAAGGAAGGAAAAGGAAGGCTAAGAGGAATAAAAGGGTTTAGGCAACAAAGGGAAATACTGTGATAATAAATTTTGAACATTTGCTTAGATGGACACACTGAACAGGGATGGGAAGGACAACGGGGCTACACCCATAAGTCTGTATAGGTCTGAGAGAGGACGTTTTCCATGATGTATTTTCCAGTGCTACAAATATATCCATTCAGACGATGCAGCGTACAGGTTGCAAAGTTATGAAGCTTTCTCAGCCATGACTGAGCAACTTTAAGGAATGAGTTACCAAGCTTGGAGGCTCAGGATCATAGTATTTGGGGACACCAAGGTCAATTGACATAACACAGTCTGGCGAGATAATGTTAAACATCCTACATCGGTGAGCAGTTGAAGAGCAACCATTTAAGGAACATGTATTGCTTCCGCCCCATCTGGAGCAAAGTAGAGTGAATAAAAAAAAAAAAAAAGATTATGGGAGTGATTCAGCAATGGACAAGTAAATACTCAACCTTCATGGCCCTGAGACCGGCACCATATTCACAATAATTCACTGTATCCATTCATTTTGTTTAAAATGTTTCCTATTTCTTGTGCCCCCCCACCCCCACAGATTACCAAGCACGATGCCTTCTTCTAGGGACCAGCCACTGTGTCCGAAGTGTGTGAGACTAAGTCATCCTCACTTCTAAGGAGCATTCTGGCCGCACTGCCTCCAAGACAGATTGGTTCTTCTGGATGCCCATGGTCCTTTCAGCATTGTTTGGCAACATCATCATTCAAATGTACAAATTCTCCTCCTATCTGCATTATTCACTGTCCAGCGTTCACGTGTCTATGAGGTGATGGAAAAATTGCAGCTTAAGTCATGCCCAAGTGTCCCATAGTTAATGAAGTGCTATCTTTTCTTTTTAACACCTTAAATAGGTCTCATGCAGCTGATTTGTGCAAAGTGATGACACTGGATTTCTTGACGAATGATCTCTCGGCATTGATTGTGGATCCAAAAATGAAATCCTAGACAGCTTCAATCTTTTTCCGTTGGTCATGTGTTGACACTGGGTTTTCATTTTCTTTACATTGAATTATACTCCGCGCTGAAGGCTAGATGTTTGATCTTCATCACTGCTTCCAACAGTCTTAGCTTTCATCAAGCAAGATTGCGTTATGTGCGTACCACAAGCTCACACACGCCTTCTTCCACTCTTGACACCGTGTTGTTCTTCACATAGACCAGCTTCTCTGCTTATTTGCTCATCATACAGATAGACTAACTGCCGTGAAATGACACACATCTTGCCTGGTTTTAAACCTTAGAGTTTGTTCATGTGACTTCCTCTTAGTTTGTGCACAAGCTCTACCTGAGTGCAATTAGTCAGAACTCAGTTCTGAATCAGAATCGCTCTAAAGGGCAGAAGCCTCCTGTCTTTCCCCGTGTTCATAAATATTTATGGGAACTGGAAGCCTCGTCTTTTTCATGCAGTTAGCTCCCCAGCTACTCATCCACTGCGCCTCTGGTGCTCCAGCACAAGTAAGTGTTCTGGAATTGCCACTCTTGGCAATCTTCTCTGCAGCTTGCTATGACCCATACAGTTGAATGCATCTGAATAGTCAATTCAATGCAAGTAAAAAGATTTCAGGTTTTTTCTGCTCTCAGTCAACATCCATCTGATGTCAGCAATGAGATCCCTTGTTCCAAGTCTGCTTCTGCCCCCAGTTTGAATTTTTTTTTTGCAGCTCTTTCTCAATGTACTCACTCCGCCTTCAAGTAATATTTTAATATTTCATGCACAGAATGAAAGCCGATGACAAAACTCTCCCCTTATCCTCCACTCTTGACTGTTGCTCTGTTTTAGTCACAGTGTTATGTGCCATCATGGTGACTCCAACTCAGAGTGACAGGGTGTGACACCATCGACATGCCTCCTGGGGCTTCCAGAGAAACACATCTTCTGGCCTTTCCCCTCAGGCCTCAGTTGATCTATTTTATGTCTCAGAAAAACGATTACTCTTTTGCCCATGGAAATCATAGCTTAATTGTTTCTCTTACAGTTATTGTTTCAGCTACAGAGTGTTCCAAGTTCTGTAAAATAAACAAATGGACCTTGCTCCCATTCTTCAGGGAGCCTGCAGACAATTGAGACAGACCAGCAGAATAATTCGCAGCTGAGTTTGCTTTGGAACCAAAGACCAGGGCTCCACATGGGAATATCAGGTTGTTCTCATGAGACTGCTGTGGAGCTGGTGCGTTAGGGTGCCAGGGCAACCCAAACTCCGCAAAACGTTTCTGTCGATTTAAAATGGCCTTTTTCTTGATATAGTGTTCACTCGTGTGCCTTCAACCTTTGACCTTTGTTGAAAATTTCTGACAAAATTGATTCTAACATTTTCTGCGGGAATGCCGGTGTTGCTTTGGAGCTGAGTTTAGAACTTGCTGACATCATTCGGTTGAACCAAGGTCAAGTCCGTCCCAGCACTACAGCAGCGCCTGCCCTCGGGGACTGTCCTGCTAGTGGATAAACGCTCTTGTTCTAGGGAAATGCTGCCAAAATTGGCAGCATTAAAAATGGAGGCATTCCACACCCTCTTTGAAGTGCAAGTTCATCTATCCATTGAATTTACTAATTCATAAATTGTGGGGGGGGGTTACTCCCCAAAGGTTTGATTCAGATCTTTTTTATATTTCCCATGTAGCAAGTTAATGTGGTCAATCATTCCTCTACTTTTTTCACATATGAACCACAATTATAGTAACTATTTTACTCTACTTCACTATTAATTCCATCACCCATGTTATCTCAGTTATTTTCTATTTTTTCATCCTCATTATGAATTTTTTAAACATAATTAAATAATTTTATTGGTGGCTTGTACAACTCTTATCACAATCCATATATACATCCATGGTGTCAAGTACTTTTGTACATTTGTTTTCCTCATCATTCTCAAAGCATTTGCTTTCTACTTGAGCCCTTGATATCAGCTCCTCATTTTCCCCCTGCCTCCCCACTGCCCCCTCCCCCAACAACCCTTGATCATTTATAAATTATTATTATTTTTCATATCGCACACCATCTGATGTCTCCCTTCACCCACTTCTCCGCAGTCCATCTCCCAAGGAAGAGGTTATATGTAGATCCTTGTAATCGGTTCCCCCTTTCTCGCTCACCTTCCGTCTACCCTCTCAGTACCACCACTCTCACCAATGGTCCTGAGGGGTTCATGTGTCCTGGATTCCCTGTGTTTCCATTTCCTATCTGTGCCAGTGTACATCCTCTGGTCCAGCTGGATTTGCAAGGTAGAATTATCTAACTGAGAAAAAACAAAGCCCACTTGGAAGAAGCACACCAGCCTGTGAGATCACCAGGCATCAAAGGGATCAGGCATAAGGCATCAAAGACCAAAAAAAATCACAGCATTGTGATTGAGAGGGAATGCAGAGTGGGGACCCAGGCCCGTCTGAGGGCAATTGGACATACCTTTGCAGAAGGGTTGCAGGGAGGAGATGAGTCAGTCAGGGTGCAGTGTAGCAATGAGGAAACATACAATTTTCCTCTAGTTCTTGAATGCTTCCTCCCCCCCAACTATCATGATACTAATTCTACCTCATTATGAATTTTATTGTTTCTTTGTATGACTGGTTATTTGTAGGTGGGCATTTTTTCAAAAATTTAACTTATTGTTGGCATACAGATTTATAGAAAAAATAATTCTTTTGAGACTTGCTTTTAAACTGTGCAAGTAAGAACTATCGTATCCCCAACCTGCTCTTCCTTGTATAATTTCAATCCTGATATATTTAAAACAAACAACAACAGCAGAGTTACTGTGTAATAATTAAGCAAAGAGAAAGTAGCTTAAGTGGTATGGCTTCTGTTGTGGACTAAATTGTATACCTCCCACTTCCCCCTCCCTTCAAAATTCCCCTGAATATGTTGGATTCCTAGTTCCATGCTTGTGGAAAGGAGTCCTGGCATCTCGGCAGTTCAGCACTGCAGTGATAACTGACAGGCAGGCACCATGCACCCATTCACCATTCATAGAACTGTCTACTGCTGTTGGGCAATCAATTAGCTAATATGGCCCATCCAGTGTTCGTACCTCTCACCAAATAACTGGGAAGGACTATGCAAGTTAGTTTGCTAATAAGGTAAATAAAGTGCATGGCTCCTTGGGAGGCTGGGACCATACAGTTAAGGTCTCTGGAACAATAACTGCTTTGCCATTGCACTAGGCTTACAGTGGATCATCCCAAAGGGTAAAGAAGAATGAAGATCCAGTAGGCTGTATCATTTGGTACTGAGATTCCTGCACTCAGACCCTTTTGATCTAGGAGACAGAGCTAGATGTATAACGCAAAAGAAGCAGAGGTAGCATCAGAGAAACAACAGCAAGAAAAGCAGCAGAGCAGAGACTGGCATGAGACACAGCCGTGGGTTTCCCGATGCAGAAATGAGAATGTTGAGTGACTGTGTGCCGAAGACTTGCTGGGGGAGTTGGGTGTCTTTGAGTACTTGATGGAGCTAAGTTTGCCAGTCCAATGAGCTAGACCGAAGTAGCTTGAGATCAAGGCTTAGAGAGAGTGGAGCGCCTTTGGGCACTAAATGTGAGGGCTAAACGAGCTTTTTAACGCATGATGAGGGCATCGACCAAGCGGCTGCAGAGCGGTGCGGCATCCTGTAAGGTGTGCTGGGAAAAGGCTGTCCTGATGGAAAAACTGTATCCTGGGTTGTTTCTAGTCTTGAATTTTAATCTGTCACTTTCCTAATAAACATAATAATAAAAGTCAAAAATATGAGTATTGTTTACTAGCTCTGTGTGTCCATTGCAATGAATGATTAAACCCAGCGGAAAATTCTTTGAGAGGGATGGTTGGTGTCAGAATTGGTTTTAAAAAATTGAATGGTGGAGGCATGTCTGATCTCTGCTTCATAGGAATCAGCCTTGGGCTGATATTGACTCACCTTCTCCTTCGTGAACCTCAGGGCAGCCAAAGTCAACTTTGATAGGCAGCCAGAAGGGTAGAGGCATGTTCCACACTAACCGCTGCTTTACAGGAATAATCGTTGGGTTGATATTGAGTTTGAATCTTTCCCCCACTTTGTGAGCTCAGAGAAAGAGGAAACGTTCTGCTCCCAAGGATGTACAGTCCCAGAGAGAACCACAGGGGCAGTCCTACAAGATTGCTATGAGTAAGAATTGATTTAATACCAGTGAGGTTGAAGTTTTGGAAATTACAAGAAAAAAATTTCTATTCTTTAAAACTACCCAGTGTTTCTGCTACAGCAGCACTAAGAAATTTAGACACCTTTTTTAAAAAAATGTTTTATTAGGGACTCATACAACTCTTATCACAGTCCATACATATACATACATCCATTGTATAAAGCACATCTGTACATTCTTTGCCCTAATCGTTTTCTTTTCTTTCTTTCTTTTTTTTCCCCCTTTTCTTTTTTACATTTTATTAGGGACTCATCCAACTCTTATCACAATCCATACATATACATACATCAATTGTATAAAGCACATCCATACATTCCCCGCCCCAATCATTCTCAAAGCATTTGCTCTCCACTTAAGCCCTTTGCATCAGGTCCTCTTTTTTTTTCCCCTCCCTCCCTGCTCCCCCCTCCCTCTTGTGCCCTTTGTAATTTATACATCGTCATTTTGTCATATCTTGCTCTATCCATAGTCTCCCCTCCCCCCCTTCTCTGCCGTCCCTCTCCCAGGGAGGAGGTCACATGTGGATCCCTGTAATCAGTTCCCCCTTTCCAACCCACTCACCCTACACTCTCCCAGCATCGCCCCTCACACCCTTGGTCCTGAAGGTATCATCCACCCTGGATTCCCTGTGCCTCCAGCCCTCATATGTACCAGTGTATAACCTCTGCCCTATCCAGCCCTGCAAGGTAGAATTCGGGTCATGGTAGCTGGGGGAAGGAAGCATCCAGGATCTGGGGGAAAGCTGTGCTCTTCGTCGGTACTACCTTGCACCCTGACTGACCCATCTCCTCTCCTAAACCCCTCTATGAGGGGATCTCCAGTGGCCGACACTTGGGCCTTGGGTCTCCACTCTGCACTTCCCCCTTCATTCAATGTGGTATACACACACACACACACACACACACACACACACACACACACACATATTCTTTTTTTTTTTCATGATGCCTTATACCTGGTCCCTTTGGCACCCTGTGATCGCACTGGCTGGTATGCTTCTTCCATGTGGGCTTTTTTGCTTCTGAGCTAGATGGCCGCTTGTTTATCTTCAAGCCTTTAAGACCCCAGACACTATCTCTTTTTTTTTTTTAAACAATTTATTGGGGCTGATACAATTCTTTTCACAGTTCATACATATACATACATCAATTGTATAAAGCACATCTGTACAGTCTCTGCCCTAATCATTTTTTTCTCTTTTCTTCTTTTACATTTTATTAGGGACTCCACCAACTCTTACCACAATCCATACATATACATACATCAATTGTATAAAGCACATCCATACATTCCCTGCCCCAATCATTCTCAAGGCATTTGCTCTCCACTTAAGCCCCTTGCATCAGGTCCTCTTTCCCCCCCCCTCCCTCCCCTTTCCCCCCTCCCTCATATGCCCTTGGTAATTTATACCTCGTTATTTTGTCATATCTTGCCCTATTCGGGGTCTCCCTTCCCCCCTTCTCTGCTGTCCCTCTCCCAGGGAAGAGGTCACATGTGGATCCTTGTAATCAGTTCCCCCTTTCCAACCCACTCACCCTCCACTCTCCCAGCATCGTCCCTCACGCCCTTGGTCCTGAAGGTATCATCCACCCTGGATTCCCTCTACCTCCAACCCTCATATGTACCAGTGTACAGCCTCTGTCCTATCCAGCCCTGCAAGGTAGAATTCGGATCATGGCAGTTGGGGGGAGGAAGCATCCAGGATCTGGGGGAAAGCTGTGTTCTTCATCGATACTACCTCACACCCTAATTAACCCATCTCCTCTCCTAAGCCCCTCTATGAGGGGATCTCCATTGGCCGACACTTGGGCCTTGGGTCTCCACTCTGCACTTCCCCCTTCATTTAATATAATATATATATACACATACATATATACATATACACATATATACACATACATACACACACTTATATCTTTTTTTTTTTTTGCATGATGCCTTATATCTGGTCCCTTGGGCACCTCATGATCGCACTGGCCGGTGTGCTTCTTCCATGTGGGCTTATTTGTTTCTGAGCGAGATGGCCGCTTGTTCACCTTCAAGCCTTTAAGACCCCAGACACTATCTCTTTTGATAGCCGGGCACCATCAGCTTTCTTCACCACATTTGCTTGTGCACCCATTTGTCTTCAGCAATCCTATCATGGAGGTGTGCAGTCAATGATATGATTTTTTGTTCTTTGATGCCTGGTAACTGATCCCTTTGGGACCACTCGATCACACAGGCTGGTGTGTTCTTCCATGTGGACTTTGTTGCTTCTGAGCTAGATGGCCGCTTGTTTATCTTCAAGCCTTAAGACCCCAGTCACTATCTCTTTTGATAGCCGGGCACCATCAGCTTTCTTCACCACATTTACTTGTTCACCCACTTTGGCTTCAGCAGTTGTGTCGGGAGAGTAGACACCTTTTTTTACTATCAGCAACTGTCAACCAATAGCAAGACAAGTTTAATTCTAGCTCAAGTACAAAGTCTAATCTTTTTTTTAATCATTTAATTGGGGGCTCATACAATTCTTATTACAATCCATACATCCATCCATTGTGTCAAGAACATATGTACACTTGTTGCCCTCATCATTCTCAAAACATTTGCCTTCTACTTGAGCCCTTAATATCTGCTGCTCATTTTCCCCTTCCCTCCCCACTCCCCCCTACCTCATGAACCCTTCATCATTCATAAGTTATTATCATTTTGTCCCCCCACCTTCTTCTCTGCTGTCCCTCCCCCAGGGAGGAGGCTAAACGTAGATTCCTGTAATCAGTTCCCCCTTTCCAAAGTCTAATCTTTATAAATTATTGATATTGCCATTAAGTCTGTTTCAACCACTGACAACCCCTTGTATACAGAGTAGAAATGCTCCATTGGATTTTCCAAGTTGCAAATTTTTGAGGGCAGATTGTCATGTGAGCCCTCTGGGTGAGTTCAAACTACCAAACTTCCATCTGGCATTTAAGCACTTAATTTTAGACTCCATCCAAGAATATACATTTTAAGTACTGAATAATGAATATATTGTAACTAAAATGAACCCAAAAGAGACTACACTATCTTTGAAGGACATATTAAGTGATAATACTGGGATATAAATCACAGATCTACTCAAAAGCCACCTAATGATCAAACAAACAAGTCTATGTATTTCACATTAACAGACTTAGCTGAACAAAACTTTCCTGGGCAAGGGACACAACCCCTCATATTTCCGACCTAGAAATCTGATTGTCTTTGTTTTCTGGCCCTGGTCATAAACCGATGCTTTTTTTTTTTTTTAGATGTACTCATGACTTCAATTAGTTAAGGTCAAGGAGGGAAATACTGTTAGTTTCCAATAAGTATATAGCTGATTTAATTTTCAGGAAATGTGTTTTAATCTAACGTCTCCATACATCCTACTCACCATATTCCCTGGCCTTTTATTAAACTTATATTTATTATGCAGTCAGATGAGTTCATGTGCCTTCCCAAATGTAGCCATTAGGTTCTCATGGGCCACAGAGTGGAAAATGGTTACCACCAGCCTGTTTCTAGAAATATAATTGGTACAAATCAGGAGAGAAAAGGCTCCAGATGGTTTGGTGAATTTAATTTCAGAGCTATGTTTCTCATTAGAAAAATAATATTTAATCATTGTAGAAATGTTGGAAAATCAAGAACTATATAAAATAAACAAATATCATCCACTGATCTAACTCTCCAAAATCATCACAGTTAACAAGTTAATATATTTTCTAATAGTTTTATGTATGCATGTGTGCTATTTTTATATAACAGTGATGATACAATAAATCCCAGTTTAGGTTGTGTTTCAACGCTTCCTTTTGTCATTACAATCTTTTCATTATTATTTTCCCTAAGCATGTTACATTTATGGTTATGTTGTGGCTGCTTAATAAATATCAAGAACAAGGAACCTCTCAGTGCTTTACCAAATCTTAATTATATGCTGTATCTCTTCCTCATTAAAACATTATTTCATGAAAAGTATAACTTTCCTCTAGTTCGTAAATGCTTCCTCTCCCCTACCCCCCACTATCATGATCCCAATTCTGCCTTGCAAATCTGGCTAGACCAGAGGATATGCACTGGTGTACACTGGAGCTGGGAGTGCAAGGAGTCTGGGGTGGATTGTCCCTTCAGGACCATGGTGTGAGTGGTGATACTGGGAGGGTAGAAGGAGGGTGGTTTGGAAAGGGGGAACCAATTACAAGGATCTACATGTGACCTCCTCCCTGGGGGATGGACAACAGGGAAGTGGGTGAAGGGAGAAGTCAGACAGGGCAAAGTAGGACAAAATAATAATTTGTAAATTATCAAGGGTTCATCAGGGAGAGGGCAGGGGGAGGGAGGGAAAAATGAGGAGCTGATGCCAGGGGCTTGGATGGAGAGCCGATGTTTTGAGAAAGATGAGGACAATGAATGTACAGATGTGCTTTACACAATTGATGTATGTATGGATTGTGATGAGTTGTATGAGCCCCTAATAAAATGATTTTAAAAAACCCAACATTATCACAATCCTTAGCATTATTATTTATACTCTTGTCAAATGTGTGTGTGTGTGTGTGTGTGTGAGAGAGAGAGAGAGAGAGAGATGGGGGCTGTTAAAATTTACTTCCATAGCATATGATCTTCTGGAAATCCATGGTGTTTTCAAATATTCTTTCCCAACACCATAATTCAAAGACATCAATTCTTTTCTTTTTTTTAAATCGTTTTATTAGGGGCTCATACAACTCTTATCAAAATTCATACATACAACAAACTCATCAAAATCCATACATACATCAATTGTGTAAAGCACATTATACATTCATTGCCTACATCATTCTCAAAACATTTGCTCTCCACTTAAGCCCTTTGCATCAAGTTCTCTTTTTTCCCTCCCTCCCCGCCCCCCCTCCCTCATGAGCCTTTGATAATTTATAAATTATTATTTTGTCATATCTTTCCCTGTCTGACATCTCACTTTTCTGTTGTCCCTCCCCCAGGGAGGAGGTCACATGTAAATCCTTGTAATCAATTTTGCCCCTTTGCAACCCATCCACCCTCCACCCTCCCAGTATCGCCTGAATGGACCATCCGCCCCAGAATGCCCTGTGCTCTCAGCTTCTATGTGCACCAGTGTCCATCCTCTGGTCTAGTCAGACTTGCAAGGCAGAAGTGGGATCATGATAGTGGGATGGGGGAGGAAGCATTTAGGAACTAGAGGAAAGTTGTATGTTTCATCATTGTTACATCGCACCTTGACTGGCTCGTCTCCTCCCAGAGGCCCTTCTGTAAGCGGATAGCCAGTGGCCTACAAGCGGGCTTTGGGTCTCCACTCCACACTCACCCCGCCCCCATTCACTATGGTAAGATTTTTTTGTTCTTTGATGCCTTATCCCTGATCCCTTCAACACCTCGTGATCGCACAGGCTGGTGTGCTTCTTCCATGTGGGCTTTGCTGCTTCTGGCTAGATGGCCGCCGGTTTACTTGAATTTGGTCATTTTTAAATGATAGGAGAAAGCAATCATAGAAAATGACCTTCTTGTATAGCTTCCCACTCCAGTTACAGCTCTCTCATAAAGCGCCATATGCTCCAACAGGGTCAAACAAGAGCTCAGAGCAGGCACCGACCCAAAGTGAGAACAACCACTGGAGTAAGTCACCTTTGCCATTGAGTTGAGTGGTTTTGAGCTCGTCAATGTAACTCTTTGAACCTGTATTTTGTCCTATCAACTGACAAGTGTCAACCTTGGGCAATATTTCGTAAGCAGTGCTTCTGAAACATTAAGTGTGCTCCTAAGAGTTCAGATGGTTGTTAGGAGCTGCTGAGTCAGCTCTGACTCATAATGAAACACAGCCAGGAGCCGCAACATTTAGCAGTGACGACAATATTGAAACCCATTGCTTCGGTCTCTCCATTTCATTGAGAACCTTCCTTTCTTCTTAAGGGGCAGGTTCTTCCTGATAAAATGTCCAAAGTCTTGCCATCCTAACTTCTAAAGGGCTGTAATTCTCCAAAGTATTTCTGGCTATACTTCCGAGATAAATCAGTTTTCGTTTTTCTGGCAGTCCTCAGTATATTCAGTGTCCGTGAGTAACGCCATAACTGCTTTCGGTCAATATCCATCTGAAGTCAGAAATGATGGCCCTTCTTCAGCAGGATTTGGCGTTCATGCGATAGCAATGACACCGTGTCATGATGTCTCCATTCTGTTGGATCACCTGTCTTTGCAATGGACATCAATATGGGTCTCATCGAGGCACTTGGCCATGGAGTCCAAATGTCTTTGCAAAGACAAGTGCGCAAGCATTTCCCGTGCGGCATCTATTTGCTGACCCATCTCAGCTGGCATCATCAATTCCTGCACCTTCATTACTTTCCAATGCCTTCACTGCGACTTGGACATTGTCCCTCCATAATGCTGGTTTTCGATCATATGGGATTTCCTGAAATGGCTGGATGTCTAACAATTTTTAAATAGTTTGATGAGCATAGACTTTACATATCATGTACTGTAACTGCCCAATCATATTAAGAAAACGATGCAATCATCACTACAATCAATTTCAAAATAGTTTCTCCTCCTACTCCTTGTTGTTAGCTTCCATTTCTCCCCTGCCACGCCCCTCGCTGATTGTTAATCCAGGTTCTGTCTCTGTAGATTTACCTGTTCTGGATTTCATATGCAGAAAATCATGCAAACACAAGCCAAAAAAGATCAACAACAATGACAACATAGAGAAAAACTTCAATCAAAACGTGAACAGAACATATTAAAACCTGAAAGCTTTAAAATGAGTTAAAATAGAGATAAACTGATAAGGTATTATATATTAACCTAACTACATCTACCACAGTCAGCTTTACAATGTTCTCTGGCTGATCTATTCCCGTTGGCTGGACTACGGTCAGAAGCGATCGCCAATTCTTTTTGGTACAGGGACTGTGTAACCCTCCCATCTTCTTTCGATGTTTCTTCCTGCATTGGTCAGCATTGTGCCATGTACTCTTTCAGAATTGCAGCGAGAGGCTTTAACTTTTCCTTCAGCTTGAAAAATTCTGAGTATGTTCTTCCCGTTTGGTTTTTTAACTCTGGGTCTTTGTACAGCACATTAGAATAATTTATGTTGTTTTCTTGAGCTGTTCTTTGACACTTTCTCTTCAACTCTTAGATCATTGTTTTCCTCATTTGCTTATGGCAGTAAAACTATTTCAGTTTTATGTCTAGAAATAGCAGCAGAATCACACCTCCAAGTGTTCCCTTTGAAATGGAACTGTGTGGGACCCTGAGTAATTGCCCAGTCTACACAATGTCTCTGCATGAATAATTTGAAGCAAAAGTCCTCCTTGATTTTAATTACAAAACTTCGTAGAATGGAAGTATCTTTAAAACATTTTTCATCTTGTTTTCATAGATGGAAATTTTACATTGTTATTCCCCAAACACATACAATTTTCCTCTAGTTCTTGAATGTTTCCTCCCCCTCCCCACTATCATGATTCCAGTTATACCTTACATAACCATCTGGACCGGAAGATGTACACTGGCACGGATAGGAACTGGAAATATGGGGAATCCAGGATAGATGAGCCTTTCAGGAACAGCGGTGAAAGTGGCCATATCGGGAAGGTGGAGGGAGGGTGAGGGAGAAACGGGAAACAGATGACAAGGACGGACAGCGGAGAACTGGGTGAGGAAGATGTCAGATGGTGTAAGATATGATAAAATAATAATTATTTATACATTATCAAGAGTACAGGGGGAGAGGGAGCAAGAAGGGAGGGGAAAATGAGGAGCTGATCCAAGGGCTCAAGTGGAAAGCAGTTGTTTTGGGAACAATGATGGCAACATATGCACGAATATGCTGAACACAAATGATGTATGTACGGATTGTAAAAGGAGTTGTATGAGCCCCAAATAAAATGATTTAAAAACTTTTTTTTCTTTTTTTACATTTTATTAGGGACTCATACTCTTATCACAATCCATACATATACATACATCAATTGTATAAAGCACATCCATACATTCCCTGCCCCAATCATTCTCAATGCATTTGCTCTCCACTTAAGCCCTTTGCATCAAGTCTTAAAAACTTTTATGAATCAGAAATAAAGAAAAAGTTCTATAGAAAAGTTTCAAGTTATAATCCAAAAATAGTTGGTAGGAGAGTGTAGATTACTTTTAAAGAATTGACAAAATGTCAGTAAAGTGATCGTGCATTACAAATATTGCAGGCATTAGAAGGGCTAGGTGAATACATACACAAACCTGCTAGGGAGTGCTAGGGGCTTTATCTGCACTAGGCCAGGATGTTTTCTTAATATACAATTACTCTTGGATATAAAACTCTCTCTTACACACATATGAATGTCTCTGAATGTGTTTCTTTTGTCAAACCAGGTGAACAGAACTGCTAGAGAGTGTGGTTTCTCTACAACCGTGGTAACTAACAGTTTCAAAGTGATCCATTCCATGTTCCTTACATTATAGCAAGAGCCCCCTGGAGTCATAGTGGGTATGCATTGGTTTGCAATCCAAAGGTCAGAAGTTTGAAACTACCAGCTGCTCCGCAGGAGAAAGACAGGGCCTTTTACTCCCAGTAAGTAACAGTGTTGGAAACTCACATGAGCAGTTCTGTTGTGTCCTCTAGGGTCGCTATGAGCCTGCATTGACTTGATGGCAGTGAGAGCATACATGATAATACTTTATCATATACCTTTGTTCTGCTGTTCTACCTTTGTTCCACAGAATTGATTTTGGAGTTGAGCATCAACATATTATACTTTTCTAAAGTATCAAAAAACTACTCCTGGTTATGTTGTCCCACCCTCTTACTCCACAGAATATCTATAAGAATAAATTAATAATGATAAACTGTAGATTCTTAAATGCTATTTGAAATTACTTTTTCTTAAAATTGTTTGTATTTAAGATTGTTTAAAATTGTTCATATTCCATACATTGTTTACTACATGCATGCAATGGATAATTGAAGAAAAAGACACAAAGAACATACATAAATATCAAACAGAAGAGGTAAATTATTAGTCACTACTGAAGTCCTTTATAATTTATAGATAAATCTTTTACGATAATAATTTCATTAAATAACACGCCACAGCCTGAAATAAGTTAGTAATCCATGCCTATAGTAAGGGTGGAATCACAAAAGGGTTAAATCTCACATTTATGGAATTTCGATTGAGATTTTTCTTTTGCTTTGCCATTTTTGTCATCATTGGTGTTTTGGGCTTGTGTTTTGTATGTTTTGTAAGTGCATATGAAGCCCAGGAAAGGTAAATCTATAGAGACAGTAACTGGATTAATAATTAGCTAGAGGCATGGCAGGGGAGGTTGGTGGGAAATGGGGAGCTAACAGTGATGAGTATGAGAAGAAAATGTTCTGAAATTAATTTGGGTGATGACTGCACAACTTTTCATAATACATGTGAGGTTTAATCTATATGCTAGACACGTTGCATATACTTTCATATCTTTTACTCACAGTTATCAGATAATTACTATTTCAATTTTATGACTGAGAAATCAACCTCAGGGAGGTTAAGTAACGTACCCAAAATTACTTGGCTATTACGATATGAAATCCAGATTTGAATCCAGTGTCTCTGAGGCTTCGGAGTTGATTCTTGTTCTTCCACAAAGAATGCTGCCTTTGAGGCAGCACGTTTAGAAGTGAGGTTTAGACTAACAATTAGTATTGCTTATCCTCCAAACATCGAGTGATAAGCATTTTCTTGATCTCCTTTTAAGAGGACTTGCTTTAAGCAGGAATTTGGTAGTTCATTGGTATTCATATCAGGTGAGATATGAGAAATGAACAGCCACTGGGATCCTGTGTAAGGCATTGTGATATACTTCCTTCTCATGGACCCTCCACCCTCTTTCTGCTTTATTTCCTATCCCTCGGTCTTGCAATCTACTCTAAGTTATTTAATTTTTCATCCCCCACTTTGATAAAACACGCTTCAGGAAAGCAGGAAGAGCTCTGTGTATTTGTTTGCTTTTTTAGCTACTGTGTCTCAGGCACTGAATGGTATGCCGGGTATATAAAATATTCTCAATAAATGCACATTTAATAAATTAATGAGTGTTGTAGAAATGCAAATGCTTACTTAGGAAAATAGTAATTCTTTAAATTCATTTCAAAATGTTCTTCACTATATTTATAAATCATGACTCTTCAAATTTCACAGATGAAGCAGAACTATATTATCAATATTTTTCATTCAAAATAAAAAAATGATAACAAAATGTGATCTTTGCCCTTAAATGATATAAATGCATCTCCTCTCTATTTTAATTAAAGTGTCTCATACACATAACAATAACAACAAAAAAGTAAAATAAATCAAGAAAATAATTGTAATAAGCTTTTAACTGAAAAGAGGTATATCACTGCCCAACATCTCAGTTTCCAGTTTAGTGTCATGGAGTTAATGATTTTCACTTGGTTTAAGTGTTTTTTCTCAAATTTTGGCTTTAGAAAAGGGTATTACTTGTTTTAAATGTTGTCAACACAAACCATTAGCAATAGACTTGCAGTTACGGTTGATAGTCTACTGTCTCAGATTATACACCCTTCATTCACCCATAGTGTTGATTCATTGAATATTTCATGATGATTATGTTCAATGCAGAGTTATAGAAAGGTCTATAATAACATTTTTATTGCAAAACACTTCATATTTTCTCATTATACTCAAACTTCTATATTAGCTCATGACCCCACCATTTTCTTGAAGATCTGCTGTGAGAGTCAGATCACCTTTTTGGAGTGGTTTGGGTGCTAAACGCAATCATGTCTCAGCTGTGAAAAAACAGAAGTGATACAAACACTCCCTGGCAGGTGATGGGCAGGCGCACTTTCCTTGCGAGGATTTACAAATTAAGAAATGGCCCAGGGCTACTGACAAGGAAGAACTGGGCACAATGAAAACCCTGAGAGAATATTTGTTGTTCTTTAAATATATCGCTTTTGGCATTTGTATGATAACACCATTAAGTAATTAAGACAATTGGTTTTTAGTTTCCCTCATTTATTTGGAGACTTTCCTCAAATATTTGATAAGCCTTAGCTGCTTATTCATATTTAGGAGTTTGGTTCTAAAATGCTGAGTAGGTCAAGCCTAACGGACTGCACTTTAGGGTGACCAGGCTGCAGACCAACCACTAACTTAGTACAAATCCCACCATCACCATTTGTCAGAATTAGGAAATCTCCCAGCTTTTTTGAAGAGGAAACTATACGCCTTCCCCTTGTATTTGCTGTTTTTCTGGCAATAGGGCAAAGTTGCCTTTGAGTATGCGAACTTTAAAGCAGCCCCCAAATTATTACTTTAACCTTCTAGTAAGCATTGGGCTTAGAACTCAGGTTTATTTTGTTTAAATTTTACTAAGAATATGCTTGCACTCTCATGACTGAGGCATCTGGAATTTAAGTGTCTTTAAGAGGAGAACTGGGAATGTGAAGTCTATAATAACATCTGAGGTCACATCATAAAGTATTACAAGATTTCAAAAGGCAAACCACTAAGATTCCTGATCAAACCACCGAGAATCCAAAATGTGTTATGCATAGATTTTCTTTTTTCTTTTAATTGAAAGGGGTTTAAAGGGTTACACATGGACTTACTCTGAAGAGCACAGGTGACCCCATACATTTTACAGTGTTCTATGATGCCCAACATCCCTCTAATGTTGGTGGAACTCTAATGGTCCTATCATTTTAAATAACATTTTCACATTCAAATTTTTCTTAAAGTACTATTTCAATCGAAGATATTTTTTAATTATTTGATTCAAAAAATATTTAGCTAACAGCAATTTTATGTTCGGCATGATCAATGGCACTGGGGTAATAAAACTAGACAAAGCAGGCATGGCCTCTCATAAAACGCGCATGTTTGAGGTGGAGGGAAACTGAAGACAACAGCAAATCAGTAAGCACACAAATCAGTAAGATAATTGTGATAAAAATACTGAAATTAAATGAAAGTGTATGATGGAGCATCTCCGACGCAGGGGGTAGGGCACCATTACGTTTGGTCTTATACAGTCTTTCTTGTTGGTTGCTGTTGTTTGGAGATATTTGGGATCCACTGTAATTTCATCTTTTCTTTCAAGTTACTGAAATAAAATGAGATGGTGTGGTAGTCACCTAATCTGGTGTTAATTTAAGGATTCAGAGTATAGGGGTAGAGTTTAGGCTGTCAATCTAGAGATAGCCAATGAGACTTCTGTGGGCATGGCCTTCTCCTGAGAATTCTGGGAAATCTGGTACTTCCTCCTTGGAGGCAAAAGACACCTCTCTCTCTGCTACTCCCTGGGAGACATTGCAGAAGACAAGCCACATGGATGCAACCAGACCTCGGAAGTCGGAGAAGCCACGGAGAGACCCCTGCCAGCACCGAGATGTTACAATGCCACTAGACTCTAAGAATTTCTACCCACTGGCTGTGATTGTCCTGTATTTGGCGTCATTGTATGTGTTTTGTAAGCCTGAAGAGGACTTTATAGATTGGTATCAGACATGTGGGCTAATATCAGATTTATGGCCTTGGACTTGACTGAGTTGGGATGTTTTCTCAATGTTCAATTCCTCTAGTATACAAAACTCTTTCTTATCCACATATGCATGCTTGTGAATTTGTTTCTCTGTCTACCCAGACTAACACAGATGTTAGTGTTGCTAGACAATCCCAGCACACAGCACCACCACCAAAGTCATCAGCCAGTGATGAGATTTGGAATGTCCACCCAGTTTCCAGCGATTTCTTCCATTGTCCTTTCCCCAAACTCCAGAAGTCCTGCTTCTCTTGGGTCATATTTGAAAAATCAGGATCCATCTGCCCTGGACATCGTTAATTAAACTTGTTTGGGACCAAGACACAAGTGTTCTCTCTGACCTTTTGGCAATGGAATCAGAGGCACTGGAAGGGTTTTTGACACTTGAAGAAATAGTTGCGTTATAGTATAATAAAGGACAGTTTCTGCAAGATACAATTGAGAAAACAAAAACGTCCATAGCATTTCCCTTCACGTTTATTCCAACTTGTGATTATGACACAGGTTTCAGAACCTTGCTCCAGAGTTCTCATGGCTGTGATTTACTCAAAAGCATATTGTCAGACATTTCATCTGGGGCACATATGGCAGGTTTGCACTGCTGACAATTTAGTAGTGCAAAGCTTAACCATTTAACCACCCAGGAACCAAAGTCATTGCCAGGGAGTCAGCTTGGATTTATGAGAACCCAGTTGTTAGAGACTAAACTATTCCATCAAATTTTCATAAAACAAGACTTTTCTTCTGCAACACTGCTGGGTGGGTTTGAGCTTATTTTCAGTAGGTTAAGTGCAAACTGCGCCACCGAAGGACCTTGAGAGTCAGTGTTGTGATAGAGGGTCACAATGTGGCAATTTCATGAGGTTTCCCAGACCATGTTTCTTATGAGAATAGAAGGCCAGGCCTTTTCTCCTACAGAGTGGCTGGTGGCTTCCATCTTTCAATCAGCAGCTTAGCCACTGGACCGCACATGCTCTTTAATGCAGGACAGCAGCAGTTCTTAACCTGTGGGTCGTGACCTCTTTGGGGGTCCAACGACCCTTTCACAGGAGTCACTTGATTCATAACAGTAGCAAAAGTACGGTTATGAATTAGCAAGGAAAATAATGTTGTGGCTGGGGATCACCACAACATGAGGAACTGTAGTAAAGGGTCGCGGCCTTAGGAAGGCGGAGAGCCACTGCCGTAGAAGAAGCATGAAGGTTTTAACATTGCACAGTCTAAGTTTTAAGGGGTGATTATGAATTTATAATGTGGCAAAAGTAAGAAGGTGAGATTTCCAGGAAAAGGTTGACCAGAAAAACGAAAGGCATAAAATATTGAAATAATAATATATATTTACAGTAAGTCAAGTGATTTAAGTTGGCGAAGTTCATAGGTGTGCTTCAAAAACAGAATAAGCTATATTATCTTACAGCTTATATTTCTGATTTCTACCATATCCATGAACAAATGTAATGACTTCATTTTCCCCTCCCATTTGCCAACCTTCCACATTTGTTCTTTAATATTGTTATTAAATTAATCCACTCAATTCACTTCTAAATTAAATAAATATATTTTTAAGCAAACTCGGTTTTGCTGACCTAAATTAAAAATATTTTTAAAGAGATAAATCAATATAATAAAAACAGTAAAAACTAATGAAGTCTAGCTGGGTGGTCTAAATTACTTAGGTCTAAGTTATTACCATTTGATTTAAAGGATAATATTGAAAACTTACAAAGCATACAAAAGTAAGACATTGTTCTTTAATCAATAGGCGGTATTAAAAAGAATGCAAAGAGGAATATGCTCTTATGAGGTGAGCCCATGTTATTTAACACCTTGTTTGTATATACCCTAAAGCCATGTCCAGTATTCCCAGGGAAATAAAACACATTTTTAAAAACCTGGATTTCAAGATTTCATTGTAGAAATAGCAAGTGTACAAGAAAAAAAATATTTTAAATATTTAAGACCTACAGAGCACAGCCCACACAAGTGTTAATAGTACAGATCCTTTACACCATTCAACAGAGTTTACAAGTGACACAGGACCTAAAAGAGAGGTGGGGCTATTGAGATAGGGAGAATAAGAAGAAAGCCATCGGTGCGATAGAGATTACCTGAGCAAAGCATATTATAGGTGCTCACAAATTATGAGTTACTTTTCTTACTGCGCAAGAGTCAGGAAGAGTACAAAGTGCTAGACAGTAAGAGGAGAGGATTTTAAAACCCAGGAAATCAGAGAGTGTCTGAGATATTGAATTCATACAAAATCTGCTATTATATATTTCTAAAATATGGTGTTCTTTTTAATCATTTTTCCTTCAGAGAATGAAGGTGAGTAATATCTCGGGCTAAAGAATCAGAAATGACTGTGAGCTTCCGTAGCAGTGGATTTGTTACTACCTGTCAGGTAGCAAGGAATATACCTTGTAACTGACCATGTTCCCCTGCTTGAATTGCCTACTAAATACCTTTGAACTAGATTGATTTGTGACCCATCTTTACCAAGGTACAGACGTTCATTAAATACTTTGGTATTCAGAGCACTTTCAGGTTGTATCTTATTTGGTTATAATACCACAATTTCCCATTTGCTTTTTTCCTTTTCCTTCCTTTTCTTTCATTCTTATTAATATTTAATGCATAGAATATAATTCTTTGTAAGCCACCTAAGTAATTTTAAAAATTGTGTCTTGATATATAAGGTAAAGAAACATGCAGGCTTCAACTTCCATTCAGCGGCCCAAGTCAAAATCTGTACGATTTCCACAAAGAGAGCCCTTGAGTCCTGTAAATGATTAATCCACTGGGCAACTAACCAAAAGGTTGGAGGTTCAAGTCTACACAGATAATTCTTGAAAGAACGGCCTGGTGAATTACTTCTGAAAGAAAAAAATCTGCCATTGAAAACCTTATGAACTAGTGTTACAGCTCTTATAGAATTTGTCTAGGAGGTTTTCTGGGTTGTTGTTTTTTTTTGTTGTTTTGTTGTTTTTTTCGGAAAAACCCTTTAAAAAAAAAAGAAAACCTTATGAACTATGTACTTGTATCTATATGTTGAGAATTAAGGTTGCAACTGGACATTGGGCCTCGATTCAAGTGCTCCTTCAATACAAGAACACTGTTTAATAATCCAGCATTCTGTGATGCTCACCTTCCCGACATGATCGCTGAAGACAAAATGGGTACATAAGCAAATGTGGTGAAGAAAGCTGATGGTTCCCGCCTATCAAAAGAGATAGTGTCTGGGGTCTTAAAGGCTTGAAGATAAACAAGCAGCCATCTAGCTGAGAAGCAATAAAACCCACATGGAAGAAACACACCAGCCTGTGTGATCATAAGGTATCTATGGGATCAGATATCAGGCATCTAAGACCCAGAAAAAAATCACACCCAATGTGAATTTCGGGAGGAGGTTATGGAGTAGATGCCCAATGCCCTTCTGTAGACAGCTGGACATCCCTTCACAGAGAAGTCACAGAGAAGAGATTATCCAGTCAGGGTGCAGTATAGCACCGATGAAACACAACTCTCCTCTAGTTCTTTAATGCTTCCTTACCCCCACTATCATGACCTCAATTCTACCATACAAATCAGATTAGACCAGAATATGCACACTGCTGCTGATAAGAGGCCTAAACAGAGAACATCCAGGATAGATAGACCTTTCAGGGCCAACAATGAGGAGAGATACCATGAGGATTAGGGGAGGGTGTGGGGAGCAAGGTGAAATCAATCACAAGGATCGTCATATAACCCCCTCACAGGAGGATGAACAATGGAAAAGTGGGTGAAGGGTGATGGATATTTTATATGAAAATAATAATCTATAACTTATCAAGCATTCATGAGGAATGGCGGGTGGGAGAGGGAGGAGGAAAGAATGGGGAGCTGATATCAAGGGCTTAAGTGGGACGAGAATGCTCTGAAAATTATGGCAGCATATGTGCAAATGTGCTTTGACACACTGGATTGTGATAAGAGATGTAAGAGCCCCCAATAAAAGTATTTAATAAATATAAAAAACCATCTTTAAAAAAAGAAAACCTTATGAAACTCTAATACTCTACTACTCATGGGGACGACTCTACTATTACAAGTATTAGAAATCTACTCTAATACTCATGGGGTCATCATGAGTGTTATCAACTCTGCACCATTACAAAGGTAGCCTCACTGCTCTCTCAATGTTTAGACCAATGGCCTTGCAATCAGCAGCCCAGTGCTTACTCTGTAATACCACCAAGGCTCCTTTATTGTAGTGTCTCACATGGGTTTCTGCAGGTTCCTAAGTGGTCACATGGCCTCTAGTTTCTCTTGCTCTATGGTCTTCATAAATCTTCCAGAGTGAGCTTTCTGAAGATAACAAAGCAAACAAAAACAATTCATTAATATATTATTTCCTAATAAATGTCATTCATAGACTGCCAGCTTTCAGAATCAAATCCAAATGTTACACCATGTATAGAAAACCCCGAGCAATTTACTGCTCTCCTTTCAAATGACTGTCCTTCAAACTTCAGCATCATCTCTCATAAGAGCTTCTAATTATTTTATGTTATGTTATAGACCCATTAGGCTATTTGTGGTTTCCACATACCTTGCAATCTCAAATTTCTCTGACAGGATACTCTTCTGAGGCTATTCAGGGGCAGAAAAACTGTCCTTGAACTACTAAAATATTGAGGGGATTTATTATTATTATTAATGAAGATTGGCCAGTAGCCCAGATTTACAAGCAAGGCTCTCTTAAGAAGTAGGAATCACAATGGATGGATGAGTCAGATCTAGTCCAGGGAGCTAGGAAGAAGTGAGAGAGATTATACAATTTATAAATTCACCTTGCCTGAAGCAAGTCATTACTGCAAATCCCAAAGAGAATGTTCTCTTCTATTGCCATGACCATAGATCACAGATGATTTGCAATGGTCTGGTGATTATGTAAACTGAAAAGCAATTGGAACCTGTGGTCAAATAAGTACCATGATTTCCTCGATCTCAAGACACTTTTTATCTTTTTTTTCTGGTATAAGTAGAATAAGAAGTCTTTATTTTTTGATTCTACATTCTCTACCTTTCTTTCCCCCAACCAAGGGGAATCGAACAATCACCATCACATCAATCTTAGTGTCCCCCACCCCGGACCAGCCAATGGTTAAATGGCCTTAAAAAGGAGTTGTGCAGTCCTAATCAGTTCTAATGCTGCCTCCCCCTGCAGGCTCCCTTATCTACTCCCAAGATCCCCTTTCCCTCCAGATTGGCCACGCCCCCCAGTACCCTCCCCCTGCCTGCACTCCCTATAACCTCTTGTTTCAGTTATTATCACTATGCATCACTATTCCTCCCAGGCTTCACAGCTGGGAGACCCAACAAGAAAACAATACAAACAAATTGCACTAAGGTGGTAAGGCTAAAACCTTGTTAGTGTAAAAACAAAAATACAATTAATGTGGAAGGAGGAGATGATCCCTATCTACTTTCAAAAAGGCAAGGAAGCAATTTCTGTCATAAAATAACTTTGAGATATTTGAACCTAGTATAAATTCAGGTTGTGCCTACAGGGAGGTCAACTAGCCAGGTATTGAGTTCAATCCAGCTCATAATCAAGATTACTGTGGTCTCTGTCTGATAGTAAGGCTGTTCTGACTAGACTTGCCTTTGGCTAGAGTGGTCTTCCAGCCACTCAGTCTGATTAGATACTCTGTCCATGGATTTGGGGTTACATTCTCTAATTTCTTGAGAGAATCTGAACAAAATTGATGTTCCTGTTTAACCCCATCTGGGAGATGCATCAACCTGATTTCAAAGGCTCTAAAATATGCTTATGATGGAAAATGAAACTCACAATTCTATGATTTGTGTAAATGTCATAACAACTTATTAATAATTAACATTCAATTGCCTCTTTGCTTTCTGGCATGCAGGACCCATTTTAAATTTCCTTGAGAGAGTATATAGATTCTTAAACGCAGCATTATAAGTGGTAAAAAGAAGAACAATAATTACTTGGAAACAAGAAACTGCTTCTTCAACAAATGAACGGATGTTGGCTGTAAGCGATGGACTTCATTTAGGGAGAGTGTACCCATTTTAAAAAATCAATATTTCTAGCTCTAGGGGGTCTTACTGAATGTTCTTAGATCTTTCCCCAAAATTGAGCACTTTGCAGCATTTTACCTGGAAAATATCTTCAACTTAAGTGTTGTCAGACCTTCAAAATTTAAGATGTAAAATCTTCTAAATGTTGATAGACAAAGGTCTTACAGAATCAAAACTTTACAAAAATGTTAACTATAGAAACAAGCTGTACAATCATATCTAAATCAGAAAGGAGTATATTGTTTACTAGTATTTTTTTCTTTATTTACTATCTTATCCTGGGTTTTCTAAAGAAGTAAAACCAGTGAAGCTTTTGCATGTATATATAGAGAGACTTTTTTTTTATCAAGAAAATGACTAACGGACAGTGTGAGATATGAAAAAATAGTAACACTATATAATTGCTCAAGGACTGACGAGGGTTGGCGAGGGAGGGGAAAAAGAGGAGCTTATATCAAGGGCTCAAGTAGAAAGTGTTTTAGAAATGATGATGTCAACATATGGACAAATATGCTTGATACAATTGGTATATGGAATGTTATAAGAGCTGTTAGAACCCTCAATGAAAAATGATTAAAACCTAAAAAGAAAGAAAATGCTAACAGTTGTAGAAGGAGTCATGTTCAAAGTCTGGGCACCTTCCAAGTCTGTGAGTCAGAGGTCAGAGGCTCCTTCTGACTCTCCATGGACCAATGATTAGCAGAAAGATAACAGACTTATGACTGCTGATGTAAGTGAATCCTAGATCAGCATGTCAGGTGTCACAGTGCTGAGGATTCCCAAGATCAGCGAACAATATGGCAAGCTGTTTGCTCAAATTCAAAAGGCCAAGGTCTACCTAGCAAAAAGAAATTAACTGAGCTGTGCTGTCCACTTATTTTGGAGGCAGGCTAAATCCCCAGGGAAACTTCCTTTCCATCACATCTCAGTGTGGAGGTAATTGCATTGTGCCCAGTCTCATCATGGGGATCACTAGGCTCAAGAGGCAAAAAGCTGAGAATCATGGCCCAGCCAAGTTAACTCAAAACCTGACCTATCTAAGCTGTCCATACTGAAAACTAAGAAGTTCATAAATAAAGCATAATAATATAAAATATTAAATACAGATAAATAAAAGATAAATGAGCTGTACTATATACTAAGGAAGATAATAAATTAGTTCATCTAATTCATTGGTTTCAACCTTCATAGTGCCGTGACCCTTTCATACAGTTCCTCATGTTGTGGGCGCCCCCTCAACCATAAAATTATTTTCATTGCTACTTCATCACTGTAATTTTCCTACTGTTATGAATTGGGTGACCCTTGTGAAAGGGTCGCTCGACGCCCCCCCCCCAAAGAGTCACAACCCACAGGTTGAGAACAGTTGATCTAATTAAAGAAATTGAATGAGTTCTCAAAACTGATGAGTACTGACTGCATGATTTTAGATTATTTTGGAGTAGGTTGGACCTGGTTTAAAACTTAGTCAGTTTAAAGTAAAGTAAAATGCTTAGAGGTTTATCTAATATCCCACTGGCATAATCGATAACTCAGTTTAAAGTCATTGCCAGTCCATAATTTCCTATAAGTCTTCAATGTGTCTTCTGAAATCCATAAAAATTATAACAACAACTTAATTTTGAATCTCTAGCTATTTTATCCTAAAAAATAAAAATTACAACTTCAATAATGTTCCATGAAATATTTTGAATTTAGAAATATAAAATAACCAATGACAAAAAGCCATTTTTGGAATCAGTTAAATACACTTTTCTTGACTTTGGTTTAGTCAGCTCCCTAAATTTTGATATCAATAGATCTACCCGCCCACTGCTATTCTGAGTTTTATACCAAAACCAAACCAAATCAGTTGATATATATTGCAGAGTAAAATGGTTCTTCTCCTTTCAAGGATGTGACCTTTCATGAGCAAATACCTGGGCATCTGAGGCATCTATGGGTGTTTTTAAAAATCTCTGACCTTTTCATTTGTAGTCAAGTGCATCATTGCTTGCAGCTCCCAAACCAAACAGAACTTACATGTGAATTCTTTGACTAGGAAGCTGAGGCACAGAGGCAAAGTCATCTTGAGAGAATAGCACGGAGTTCCTCTGGTGGTCAGTGATTATCTTATTCTCACTGGACACCTGCACAATGTATTTGTTCATGAAATATGCAAGGGATTATGAGCAACTCTAGAGAGATGTCTTTCTTTTGTGCAACAAGGGCAAAAAAGCAACTAATGCAACTGTGACTGGTCCTGAGATATGAAACCATAAGACTGGTGAAGGGGAACAAAGGAGTCCTATGGCACAGCAGTTAAGCCCTTGGCTGCTTACCAAAAGGTCTTTGGTTCCAACCTACCTGATGCTCTGTGTGCAAAAGATGTGACAGTCCCATCAGAGATTCATCACCTTGAAAACCCTCTTGGGAAGTTCTGCTGTGGGGCCAACAACATAGGACTAGGTTAAGGGGAACAAAACAAAGGACCTAGTTAGGTGTGGTTATTTCCATCACATACAACAAACCATTCAATATATATTCTTAAATTTTTTTCCTAACACAGCCAGAGCTTCAAGAGTTTCAATATTTTTCCTTATATCATCTTTCTCTAAATGCTTATAGACATCTTACAAATTTATATCCTTTCAGAGATTGCTTTTTTCTTGTAGGGGAATTTTTCTGAAAAAACAACTACATATTAGCTCAAATCCAAATATCAATTTGATTCCTGATTTGGATCAATTTTATGTCACCTTTATGTTTTCCCTTGACTTCGTTTATCTTTCCTTGAGCTTCTTTCCCTAAATCACTCTTTCTTGGATTGCTTTCCAATAACTAACTAGAGCTGTACATCATGCTGTGGATATAAAGGGCTACATTTTGAAGACAGCAAAATGACAGTGAGCTATTGATTTGTTGATACACTGTAACTTTACTACCACATACCCCACTAATCTCAGACTTCTGGACCATGATGGATTCCGAATTTATTGATATGTTGTTTTGAACTCAGCAAAATGTAGCAAAAACAAGATACAAAAAATCACACAGGATCAATGAACAGACGGGACCTCAGAAATCATCCACTTCAAGCCCTCATTTCTACAAATGGAAAAATGAAGACATAATGAATGTCTTTAAGGATGCGAACCGAGAAAACAGCAACGACAGCACTTGAAGCTAGGTCTTCTGGTTCTCTGCCAAAATAGCTTCTTCTGAATAGAGGTCCTGTTCCTGGAGACAAGTAAGGGCCCGGGAAGTCATTTCCTATGCTTCCTTTGTCTGTGTTACACATCATCGATTTCATTTTAATGGGCGCTTCTTTATCTATGAACACCAACACAGGAATTAACTTATTTGTATTCTCATTACCATACTGAAATGCAATGACTTTTTTTTTTGCTTTTAGGTATGTCTATTTGCTAAATGTATTACATTGTATCTACACATGTCCAAACCATATAATGTTCTATTTTACAAAATATATTGTGAATCATGCCTATAATATTATGTGATTTTTAACCTGGCAGAAAATTCACTTGGTTGGCACTAAATTTCACTGAAATACAAGTTTCCTACTTCAATGATGTAAATGCTACCTACATCAATAAGATTATCTAAGGATCAGTGAGATCATAAAAATACAGCAACTTTTTATGTTGGAGTCTAATAACTAGCTCAAGTGTAAAAGAGCGATATTTTTATATTTTGCAGTTTTGTATAGCTTTTCTTATTTAAAATTTATAATTACCTTATGACACACTCATGGATATTATCCCCATAGTACACGTGAGCAAACTGGAGCTCAGAAAGGTTAACAAATTGGCTTGACACCCCAGTTATAAAGACTGTGGAACCACTTGTAGGAAACAAAAATCGTGTGTCTCTGCATGATATTCTGGACATTCTGACTCTTAGGTTGGGGATTATTGTCTACAAGGAATCACAGTATTTTACCTCCAAATGACTTCCTGTTACTTAACTCTATTCAGTATTGTGATTTGGCCAAATTAATACGTATTAAGGTATTTTGTGTAGAGCAGGGCAAAGTCCTACACAATGTCAATGAGAGATAGTCATAAAAAAGACATCATAAATGAAGTTTCTTTGAGTTGTGAATTGCACAAGACCTGAAAGGAGTTGTGCAAATAGAAATTGTTGCATTATATTTACTATTCAATTTATTATTAGGAAGTTAGTGTAGCCCATTCCTATACCACGAAGTGTCTTCTGTATGAATATTTTTATGAAAATTGAATATTTTCTAGAATATTAGGGAAAACTTTTCCTAAGAAGGTAGAACACATTTTGTCCTGGAAATTTTAGAGCAGTGTTCATCATCTGTGCGTTGAATACCATGAAGCTAATCGCCAGGCATCTGGCAATTTTTAAGAGGCTGGTGGGAAAGCAATTGGAATGCTAACTACAAGGTCACTGGTTCAAACCCACCAGGGCACCTGAAATATATTTAAACACCTTTAAAACTGAAGGGAGCCAGTTTCAGGTTGATAGCTCCTTCTCGTCATCCTATACCTTGTTTCTTCAAGTGCCTAGTAAGCCACCTGTTTGGAATTTAGAATTTTTGTTCAAGCTTCTGGAGAGCTTCAAAAGAAACTTTGAGAGAGAGAGCTAGTAAAGCAAGCAACCTGGATCCCTTGCATTCTTTTCAGAATAACAGCCTACCCAGTCTTAATTTGGATTCAGTTTGGATCGTTTCCCAAAGGACTATATTAAAAATGAGTAAAGTGATAAACAAAAAATAAATAAACAACAACAAACAAATGCATTGTCATCATGTCAATTCCAACTCATAGTGACACTAGAGACCAGAGTAGAATGACTCTGTCATGTTTCCAAGACTGTAAATCTTGATGAGAACGGACAGCCTTATCTTTCTCCTGTGGACCTGATAATTGGAGTAAGGTGTATTGAAAACTTTTTTCACAAATCATATTAATCATTCTAATAAGAAAGAAACAAGCACTGAAATGATAAATATCAAATAATATACAAATTTCACCTTAGAATAATAATTTAAAGTAAATTTTACAAGATATTTTTTCATGTGGAACACCAGAATTTTTAATTATTGATAAAAATAGTGAGGAATTTCCCATTTACAATACTTCTATACCTAGATAAATAGCCCGTACTTCCATCATTTTATTACTTGTGGACCCAAACACATTCTTGAAATATGAAAAATTTATACTTAATTAACAGCAAAGACATAAATCACAAAATAATATGAATCCAATAGCTTATCCAATATTATATAAATATTTGTATAAATATTTTTCCAAAACAGATTTTGAAAATAATTAGTTTGCATTAGGCTTTAAAGAAAGTTACGATAAACGGTATGACTTTAAAAGTACAATGAACAAGGAATGTGATAGTTGGATGATTTTATATCAACTTGAATTTGTATGAACGTGTAGGGGTGGAATCCACCCAATCAATCAGTTCACAGCCTGATGATACCTTCCTTGGGGCTGGGTCCTTCTTATATGTAAGAAACTGGGAATTTCTCTCTCTCTCTCTCTCTCTCTCTCTCTCTCTCTCTCTCTCTCTCCCCTTCCCCCTCCACCTTCCTGTTTGCTGGGGCCCTGCTTGCCTCCAGAGCCACCTGGGGCCACATGGGACCACCCTACTTTGAGAGCTGTTGGTACCCTAATGTAGTTCCATGACCTTGAATTCATGTGACACTGTATCCACTGGCCTGTGATCTTCCTGATTCTTGTTTCCTCTTTCTGAGTTACTAGCCTGCAGCCCTGTGAGTCTGAAGAGAGACTATGGACTAGCTTCCACCTGATAGACTGGAGTTGGATAGAACGAAGAAACCTTCCTGATACATAATCACTTCTCACTACTCAACTCTTTTCTAAACATGAGTGTTGCTGATAGTGTTTCTCAGGAAAACTCATCCTAACACAGAGAGCTGGATTAAAAGTATACTATTGAAAATTCCTTACAGGATACATGAATTTGTATTATAATATTTGAAAAAAGCTGTGATAAAGTAATGATGTGTACTGCAAACACTAGGCAATGCATTTTTAAAAGGAAAAGTAATAAATCTAATGAGATGATGATAGAGATAAAGTGTAATTATATAAAATATTCAGCTAATCAGCAAGCAGGTAAGAAAAAAAGAGGACAAAAGATGCACGTGGGATTTTTTTTAAACATCAAGGTGTTTTATCCAACAATAACAATAATTATACTTAAATGTTCTAAACACTCCAAGTAAAATATAGAGATGATCAGGTTTTTTTTAATGTAAGACCCAATTTAATATAAATGCACAGACATGTTTAAAATTTTTTCTCTCTTGTTTTCATAGTACCAGTCATTTATTTCATTATTTGATTATTCTTTTTATAATGTTTAGAAGATTTTTAATGGAAAAAGAAGATATAATAAGGAAACTTTGATTTGATATAATAATAGCAGACAAAATAGACTTAAAGACAGAGTGATTATACCAATATGGGTAGGTAGATATTTCATAATACTATCATCCTTATTAATAATAAAATATTTACTTTACTGAGAAGATACAACAATCCTAAATATATCTACATATGCCTAACAACAGAACTACTTCAGAACACTTGTAGTAACATAGAATAGGGCTGAGAGTAGAAACAGAAGTGTCTTCCACTGTACTTAGAGCCTTTGCAGAGCTCTCTCAGCAGCTGCGAAGCATGCATCAGTAGCATCTAGAAGGGTTGAACAACATGATCAACCAAAGTGGAACAACGGATAAGGATGAACACAGAAGAATCAATGCAGTTAGATGCTGATATGGGCTTAAAACAATGTTGAAAGAGCTATTAACTGTCAGTAAAATAAACACATCTATGTTGGAAGAAATCCAGTCAGAATGTTCCTTGAAAGCCAGACTAGTGAACCTTCCCTCCTGCAGTTTTGGGAGTCGGTTGGTTGATACCCCTTGGACAGAATCGATGCTTAAATTATTGTTGAATTCAGGGAACCAGTTATTAAAATGGCATTCGTAATGTAGAAATCACAAATTTGCGATCCTTATACTTTTTCAGCATTCATCTGCACAATCGTGTATTCTAAGCACTGGTAATAATGTTCAGTCCGTATATAGGTGTTAAAATTAGACAAAAATATACTTGTAGTTGAAAGTCAACAGCATGAATTTTCCCATTAAAAACCAAAGGTTAGCCAACTGGCTCAGAGAACATAGCCCATCTATCTGTTACCTGCAAGAAACACATCTTAAGCTCACAGACTAAGAATAAAAGACTAGCAGAAAATACACCAAGCAAATGGCAACTGAATAAAAGCAGGGGTTACAATCCTAATCTCCAATAAAATTGACCCCCATGTAGAAACCATAACAAAGGACAAGGAAGGACACTACATAATACTCAAAGGATCAGTAGAACAGGAACCAATGAGCATAATAAATATATACATGACTAACAAGAGGCCCATGATATTCATCAAACTATTCAAAAGATGAAAAAAGAAATCACAGACTAAACAATCATAGATCACCAGGAAAGAAACTCAGCAAGGAAGCTACAGAGCTAAACATTACAATTAGGGTTATTAGACCTGATAGACATTTATAGGGCTCTACATTCAAATGCAAAACTTTTTGCATTCTTTTCAAGTACACAAGGCTCATTTTCAAAAATGACCACATGCTGGGACACAAGCTGAACCTGAGTAAATTCAACCACATAGAAGTCATTCAAATGTCCCTCTTGGACCACCACACCATAAAGCTGGAGAACAACAAAGGAAGGATCAATAAAACAAGGGAAAACAATTAGAGGATAAATAAAAATCTTCTGTGAACTGAACAGGTACCAGTCCAGATTAGAAAGAATATGAGGAAGTTTCTAGAAACTAAATAGAATGAGAATACCCATACAAGAACCTATGGTGTATAGCAAAAGTAGTTATCGAGGGAAGCTTGGTAGCAATTAATGCACATTTGAAAAGGAAGAGAAATTTATGGTTGACACGCCATCACAAAACTTTGAACAACTAGAAGAGTCAACAGAACAACCCCTCCAATAGCAAAATAAAAGAAATTTAAAAAATCAGGGGAGAGTTAAATGAGTGGGAAGAAAACAATGCAAAAAATAATAATAAATTCAGCAAAAAGCTTGTTCTTTGAAAGGATCAACAGAATCAACAGACCATTAGCAAACCTACCCAAGGAAAGGACATAGCAAACATCAATAGCCAGAATGAGGGATGAGACAGGGGAAATCACAATGAAACCAAATAAAATTTAAAAAGATAATCACAAAGTACTATGAAAGTCTGTACTCCAATGAATTCAACAATGTGGATGAATTGGAAAATACTTGGAAAACAATTCCTCCCTAGATTATCCCAGATAGAGCTCAAGAACCTCAACAAACCCATAGCCAAAGAAAACACAGATATGATTATCAAGAAACTACCAAAGAAAAACCTCCCAGATCAGACGACTTCACAAGAGAATTCTATCAAGCATTCAGTGAAGAGTTGACACTGATTCTCTACAAAGTACTCCAGAGCATTGAAAAAAAAAATGACAAACTCCCAAACTAATTCTATGAAGCTAATATAACACTTAAACTGGGCAAGGATCTTATAAGAATAGAGAACCATAGATCAATATCTTTAATGTATATAGATGCAAAAATACTTAACAAAATATGGGCCAACAGAAGGCAAAAGTATTTAAAACATATCATCCACCATGACCAGATGTGATTCATTCCAGGCATGCAGAGATGGTTGAACATCTGAAAGTCCAGCAATATTATCCATCACATTGATAAGAAAAATGGTAAGAACCACATCATAATATTGATAGATGCAGAAAAAAACTTTGACAACATCCAACATCAGTTCCTAATTAAGACACTCAGAAGGTGGAAGGAAATTCCTTAAGATAGTACAAGCTATTTATGAAAAATCTACAGCCAACATTATAGTAAATGGAGAAAAAAATAAAAACAATCCCACTGAAAAAGGGGACCAGACAAAGATGTTCCTTGTCTTCACTTCTTTTCAACATCGTACTGGAGGTCCTAGCTAATAATGTAAGGCACAGAAGAGGAGATAAAGAAGGCAATACCCTTTACAATAGTCAAGAACAAATTGAAATATTTAGGGATATAGCTAACAAAACAAAACAAAAAGCAACCATAAAATCTATACAAGGAAAACTACAGAAATCTACTTCAGGATACAAAAAGTAACCCCCAAAATGGAAGAATATCTCATTTGTGGGTCAGAAGACTCAATGTGGCTAAGATGTCGATCTTACCCAAGGCACTATATAAGTTTAACACTATCCTAATACAATTACCACACTCCTCCATTAAAAAAAATGCAAACACTAAAAACCAATTTCATATGGAGAAGAAAGAAGCCTAGAATTAGCAGAGAGCTCCTCAAGAAGGACAATGTTGGAGGGCTTGCTTTTCCTGACTTTGACCCCTACTCCACAGACCCAGGACCCAGAACAGCATGGTACTGGCATAATGACGGATACAGAATCCTCCTGGTTTGTGTTACTTTGTTACCTGATTGACAAGCCAAACTCTATCCTTCACTCTGAATATCCACAAGTTGACACAAGATTATGTAACTACCACATCTATGCTGTGATGTTTATTGTGGCACAATTAACAATTGAAAAGAATTAGAAACAACCTAAATTTCCATCAACAGACAAAAGGATTAGAAAACTCTGGCATATATACACAGTGGAGTACTATGCATCCTTAAAAAAACACTGATGATTACATGAAGTACACAGTCTCATGGGAAGATTTGGAGGAAATTATGGTAAGCGAAGTTAGCCAATCACAAAAGACAAGTACAACATGCGTCCACTGAAGTAAGTCCAAGCATCATAGTGGGTATAGAAAAAAACTGTCACTTATCTAATACTATACAGGTTGAGGTACAGGCAATCAAATGGGGGACAGACCAAACCCTAGGATGTACATGCCAGTCAAACATAAAGAAGGGGAAAAGTAGGGAAAGGAAATAGACAAAAAGAATAAGATACAAAGCAGAGAGAGACAATGGCACTGGGGGAGCAGGGTACTAGCACAACCAGCGGAGGGTATTGTTTGTGTCTCTGCAGGAAAGGAGAGTGCTGGCCTCATCACGGCGTGCCAAAGTTTGAGGGCAATGTTACCACACGGGGCAACTTATGAACAGAGAGGACTGACTGCAGGCTGACCCCTATTTGAGATATGCTGACCCCATTCATAGAAGTATGTGCTACAGAGGACAGCCTACTGGATGGGGAGAGGACCTGACCTGACTGGCCCACATGCGAGCAAATTAAGAAGCAAAAAGAGAGTGAGGGACTAGACCGCTTTCTGTCACACCAAGCCCTGTGGGCGACGTCCCTAAATGGAACTGCTAACGCACAGAGAGGCCTGGAAGGTCAACAACAGCTCGAAATACCATGCCCCCACACTGAAGATTACCACTACAGAGGACAATACAGGAAAAATGCTGCGGGAGTGAGCCCAGTCTGACTACTCCACAGTGGAGCAGATAAAGAAAGGAACATGACAGATCAGCACGAAGGCTCTGAGGAGTCCCCCAAAGAGATTAATGGCTAGGAGGAGCAGGACCTGGAGCTACCCAGGACCAGTAGGGAGAGAGTCATAAAGGTCAGCAGACAGACCTAGAAATATGTATGGATTGTTTTATCTTTCTTTCTTTTTTTCTTTCTCCTCTTTGATCTTTTGTTTTCTTCTTGCTTTGTCTTAAGTTTGCTATTTTGTCTGTTATATAAGATAGGCGCGATTCCCCCCAGAAGAATTTAGATCAGAGGACAGCATTGAAGCTGCAGCTCAGGGAGAGGAACATCTCTGATCAGAGCACATGAGAACAAATGAAGAGGGAGGAAGAGAGAGTGGAGCACATCCTGGCCCACCAATCCTTGACAACAATATCCTGCTCAGAGCAGCCAATGCATAGAGAGGACCATATGGTCAGCCCCAGTATGAGACATGACATCCCTCAGTGACCCCAATCTGATCCCACCATACCGAGGCAAAACACTAAGGGCATGCAACAGAACAGCAAGGATAACAGAACAATCAAGTCCACAGGGATTACCAAAAACAGACTTTGGGCCCAGGGCTTATCACCCCATCAGACTCGACCAGAAAACACTCCTAACCACAGGCTTTTTGTTATTGTTGTTGTTGTTTTGTCATTGGCTTTTTGGTGTTGTTGATGATGTTTTATTTTCTTTTGTTGCTTTGTTTTGCTCTGTCTTGTTTTTGTGCATGTTATTATCTCCGCAGGTCTAAATAAAATACGCTGGATGAATAATCTGGAGGAGAAAATAACAGGACCGAACATTCTGGGGAGACATGGCCGAGGGGCAGGTGTGGGGAAAGGAAGTGGTGTTAACAAACCCAGGGACAGGAGAACAACAAATGATCCAAATTGGTGGTGAGGAGGGTGTAGGAGGCCTGGTGGGGCATGATCAAGGGTAATGTAACCAAGAGGAATTACAGAAACCCAAATGAAGGCTAAAAATGATAGTGGACAAGGGGAATGTAAAAGGAAATAGAGGAAAGAGCTAGGAGACAAAGGACATTTATAGAGGTCTAAATAAAGGCATGTACTAATGTAAATATGTTTCTATATGAGGATGGGGAAAATAGAACTATGCATCTATTTATAGGTTTAGTATTAAGGTAGCAGACTGGGCCTCTACTCAAGTACTTCATCAATGCAAGAATACTTTGTTCTATTAAACTGGCATTCCATGATTCTCACCTTCCCACCATGGTTGCTGAAGTCAAAGTGGGTACATAAGCAAGTTTGGTGAAGAAAGCTGATGGAACCTGGCTATCAAAAGATATAGTGCATAGGATCTTAAAGACTTGAAGGTAAACAAGCGGTCAACTAGCTCAGAAGCAACAAAGCCCACATGGAAGGAGCACACCAGCCTGTGTGATCACACAGTGCTGAAGGGATCAGTTATCAGGCAACCAAAAAACTAAAAATAATATCATTGTGTGCTCACCTCCCCAATATGATCGCTGAAGACAAATGGGTGTATAAGCAAATGTGGTGAAGAAAGCTGATGTTGACCAGCTATCAAAAGATATAGCATCCGGGGGGGGGGGGGTGTCTTAAAGGCTTGAAGGTAAACAAGCAACCACCTAGCTCAGAAGCAACAAAGCCCACATGGTAGAAGCACACCAGCCTATGTGATCATGGGGTGTCAAAGGGATCAGTTATCAGGCATCAAAGGACAAAAAAATGAATGAGAGGGAGTGGAGAGTGGGGACCCAAAACCCATCTGTAGTCAACTGGACATCTCCTTATGGAAGTGTCTTGGGGAAGAGAAGAGCCAGTCAGGGTACAATGTAGCAATGATGAAAAATACAACTTTCTTCTAGTTCCTAAATGCTTCTCCCACACCCACCCCACTATCATCATCCCAATTCTATCTTACAAATATGGCTAGCCCAGAGGATGGAGGAGGTAGGAACTGGAAATACAAGGAATCTCTGGACCAGTGTCAAGAATGGCGATACCAGCAGGGTGGAGGAAGGATGGAGTGGAACGGGGGAACCGATGACAAGGATCTAGATATAACCTCCTCCCTAGGGAATGGACAATAGAAAAGTGGGTGAAGGGAAATGTGAACAAAATAACAATTTATAAATTATCAAGGGTACATGAAGGAGGGGGAGCAAGGAGGGAGGGGGAAAATGGGGAGTTGATGCCAAGGGATTAAGTGGAGAGCAAATGTTTTGAGAATGATGAGGGCAATAAATGTACAAATGTGCTTTACACAATTGATGTATGTATGGATTGTGATAAGAGTTGTATGAGTCCCCAATAAAATGATTTTAAAAATAGGCACGATAAACAACCCCAAGGAGAAAGCAATGGGACCTATTGGTCTGAGGTGGCGGTGGTGGGGGTCGGGGGGCATGAGGTGGGGGAAGGGAGCGGTTAGCAAAAATGCCATGGACACGGGAACAACTAGGAAATTAAGGTCAACAGGGAAGGGGGTGTAGGGACTCTGGTAGTGTTGGAGGAACAGCAAGCTAGCAGAGAGGGCTTATTGAGAGGCAAATGAAGGGTGAGCATGATAATGGGGTGGGAGGGAGCTAAAAGGAAACAGAGAAAAGATCTAGGAAGTAAAATGATTGTTAGAGGTAGAAAAATAGTTGTGTACATATGTAAATATATTGATTCATAAAAATAGAGGTATTAGTCTACATACATATATTTATATGGCTATATCTTGAGGAAGTGGATAGACTTTGGACCTCTACTGAAGCCCTCGCTCAAAGCAAGAACACTTTGTTCTATTCTGTGGTGCTCACCCTCCTGACAGATCGCTGAAGATAAAATGAGTGCATAAGAAATGTGTTGCAGAAAACTGATGGCACCTGGCTATTAAAAGATATAGCTCCTGGGATCTTAAGGCTTGAAGTTAAACAATTTGCAATCTAGCAGAGAAGCAACAAGCCCACATGAAAGAACCACACCAGCATGTGTAATCACAAGGTGTCAATGGGATCAGGTAACAGGCATCAGAAGACCCCAAACAAATAACCATATTGTTGGAGTGAGAGGGTTGAAGTGGAGACCCCAAACCCATCTGTAGACAATTGGACATGCTCACTAGAAGGGTCACAAGAAGGGACAAGTCAGCCAGGGTGCAGGATAACATCAATAAAGCACACACAATATTCGTCTGGTTCCTTGAGGCTTCATTACTTCCAATATCATGACCCCAGCTCTACCTTACAAATCAGTCTAGACAAGAGCATGTACACTGGTACCGACCAGAGCTCACAACACATGGAATCCAGGACAGATACATCCCTAAGGAACAGAAATTGGAATCGCAATACCAAAAGGTATAGAGAAGGTTGGGGGAGAAAGGGGAGAAGAGGGGAAACCAATCCAAATTATCGATGTATAACTCCTGCCCCCACTCACAAAGGGGAAGAACAACAGAAACATGGGTGAAGGGAAACAGTGGTTGATGTAAGATATGCAAAAATAATAATTTATCAAGGTTTCACAAGGGTGGGAGGGTGGGAAAAGGAGGGAAAAAAGAGAAGCTAAAACCAAAGTCTCAAACAGAAAGAAAATATTTAGAATATGATGATGGCAACATATGTACAAATGTGCTTGATACAATTGATATATGGATTATTATAAGAGCTGAAAGAGTCCCCAATTAAAAAATAGATTAAAAATATATCTACAGCCAATTAAAAAGAGATTTATAAACATAAGATGAATATATTACTCTAATATGCCAGCAATAATAAAATATAATAAGTTATAGACATAAATAGCATGTATTCAGTAGCAATAATAATTATAAATTAAATAGAAAAAATGTCACAAAGAAAGTGATGAAACTTTACCAAAAGATTTCAGAGAATACCTTAATAACTTTTCTGAATTAATGGAAAATATTGAATGCCATTCCAATTAAAAGAAGTTTTGGAGCAACATCACAAAATCATTCTTAAGTTTTCACCATTAAAAACCCAGGAAAATTCTGGAAAGAAAAGCATGAAAGAATAATTTACATTACCATATCCAAACATCCATTAGAAAATTAAACATTAAAAATACTTTTTTGTATAAAGCACATCCGTACATTCTTTGCCCTAATTATTTTCAAAGCATTTGCTCTCCACTTAAGCCCTTTGCATCAGGTCCTCTTTTTTTAGTATTTTATACAATTGATGTATGTATATGTATGGATTGTGATAAGAGTTGTATGAGCCCCTAATAAAATGTTTAAAAAAATACTTTTTTGGCATTAGGCTAGGTAGACAGATGAATGGGAAAAACCAAGAAAACAGACCACTGTGTATATATATATATATATATATATATGTATATGTATAGTATATATATGTATATGTATATATATACACACACATTATTTTATATAGTCCTTAAATTAATCAAGAAAATGTATTCAATTAAAGCATCCCCCAATAGCCTTTTCTCTTAGTAAAAGTAAATAAAATCATACTATTACCATATGCTACACACAAAATTAATTTCTCTGCTGTACTGAGCATTAAGCAGAAGGAATGAATTTTGAAATGTTGAGAAAAAAAAATCACAATAACTTTCTGAACCTGGATAGGAAAACTTCCTTAACCAATTATTTTAAGCTGGGTTTTCTAGAGAAGCAAAACCAGTGAAGCTTTATATAAGTATCCATAGAGAGAGGTTTATATTTCAAAAGTAGATCAAGCAGTTATAGAAGTTGGCCGTACCAGGTCTGTGGGTCAGATGTCACTGCATGGATTGATAAACCCAAGACTGAGTGGGAGGGAAAAGGAGGGATTGTGACCCCAGGAAGCAAATGAATCTAGTGGGCAGATATCAGCAGGTCACAAATGACTCATTGATCACCAAGCAGTATGGTTTCCCAAAGAAACAGTTGATGCAGGATATAACAAAAAGCAAAGAAGCTTTTCTACAGCATTGGTAGGTTGCCACACCCTCAAAGAGTTCTCAGAAAAATTACTAGGTCTTAACTCCCAAAACAGAGGCTTTTCACCCATCCAAGTTAACACAATACCATAACTATCATACCAATGTAGAAAGAATTATATTAAAAGTTGTTAAATTATATACAGCATTGTAGGTATACATTATTATATGTATGTATACTATTAAACATTATAATGATAAATATACATTATTATAGTTATTACTTTATTTGGAAAGAAGTTACCATAACTTTTTGAAGTCATAAAGTAAGAGAAGATATCTCAGCTCATGTTACAAAACAATGTTAGTGATGGATATTTCTTTAAGGAATTTCTGCTAGAATATTAACTTCATGAGAGTAGACACTATGCTTTTGGACAGTTTTCTATTCATATGACTTAAATCATATTTAGTAATGGACAAAAGCCTAGACTTATTTTGAATAATGAATAAACAAATGAAATTGCACACAGTTATCATTTTTAAAGGATGAACATCCTAATAGAAAAAAATCACCAACGGGTAGAACAAAGTAATTCAAATAAGTCAATTCTGCTTAGGGAAATATGAATGCCCAATAAATATGTAAAAACATGATCAACTTCATTAGCAATCAGGACTGGCTAAATAAAGCCTGAATATATTGCAATCTAAAACAAAATTAAGATGCCACTTTAAATCCACTTTAAAAATTTTGAACAGTTCTAACAATTGGCTCTGTAAGTGTGATTAGATGTGAAGAAAAGTGAATTCCAAGAAAGTGATGGGATGACAGAAACTATGATAGCAAATTTGCAAAGCTATTAATATGTAGTGTTTTTAAAAAGGGAAATGTCGAACTGCTATAAGCACCGATACCAAAAAGTTCAGTGGCTTAACCTGGTGAAAACTTACTCCTAAAGCCGGGGTGCTCAATACGTCAATCGCGATCTACTTACTAGTCGATCGCAAATGTAGTGTGGGTAAACTGCATGGCATTAAAAAAATAGACATAAGCCTATCATCAATCCCGTCACTGAATTGATACACAGCGCAGCCAATCAGATGCAATATGAGGTGTCAAACGCATGCGCAAAAAGCTGCGCTGAGTGCAACAAAAGGGACAAGCTAAGTTATCACCAAATTTTAGACCTTGGTTTTTTTCTCTTAAACGTAAAAAAGGGTGTTAAAATGAGTGGGGGAACTGGACCAAGTAAGAAGTCAAAAACGTATTACTTACATATGGGATGGGAGATTTTGACACTACAAGCCGACATTCAACTGAAGTCATGCGCAGGAACAGCTTTGGAACTTAACTCGCAGAGGGAAAGTACCCAAACATGAGCAAATGTGCTACCTCCGTGACTGCATTATTCGGTTCTACTTACTTATGTGAGTCAGACTTTTCCCACATAAAGAACATTAAGTCCAAGTACTGTTCCACCATGACGGATGATCATTTGGAAGTGTGCTTGAGGCTGGCTGTCAGCAGCTACTGTCCAGACTATGCATCCCTGGCTCCTTCCATTCAGTGCAAGTCATCAGAGTAAACTCAGGTCACGACCAAAACATGTACATAGTAAATTGTATTGTGTGGTGCAATATGGACTCACGGTTATGCAAAGGACATAAACATATGTTGTACATATAAAGAATTCTCAGTGCATTTACGAATAAACGTAATAAATAAATTAAAATAAATATGTTTTGCATTTTTGTAGTTGGGAGATCATTTTAACTTGGTCATTTTATAATTAGCTGGCATGCTGGAAAAGTGTGATCACCTCTTTCCTAAAGAAATAGAAGAAACGTATTTTTGAATGACTGGTCATTTATTCATCTTATTTTGTTACCCTTCTCCGGTGTCAAGTGATCCTTTTTAGTTGGCTAAGTTAGTAGAGATATTTTTTAAAAAGGAAGAAAGAGTAGCAAATGTTTTCTATGTTGGTTAGATGGTGCAGTAGTTAAGAGCTCAACTGCTAACTAAAAGGTTGGTAGTTCAAATCTACCAAAAGGTCCATGGGAGAAAGATGCCACAGGCTACTCCCATAGAGATTACAGCATTGGAGCTGTATGGTGCCGTTCCACTCTTCCAGCTGTTAGGGTTGCTATGAGTCAGCATTAACAACAATGGCTTTGGTTTTTGCTGTAGGCCAACCAGAACCGTGACTCCTGTATTTCAATAACTTTGATAATTATCAGTCACATGATCATATCTAGTTGGTAATACATCCTTCTTATTGAAACTATTCACAAGATCAGAAGAAAAAATTGGTTTGGCTAACCTTTCCACCTTCTCCACATATTATAGATTTAATATACATACCACCCAAAACAATTGCAATTCTTGAAATGAGCACCCAGGGTCAAGAAACATAATCCAGATATTCACTGCTATGTTTAGTATAAAGTTTTAGTTTGGTCTTTTAAAAAGTCTTTTATAGAGCAACTCATGTTTTTGAGTTTACGAAATGTAGTCACAGAACTATGTTAATACTTTTTTAAGTCTAATATCTTCATTTTTTGTTCATCTTCATGAATAATTCTAATATCTTGATTGTTCTTAGGATAGGCCATATTTTCCTACTTATCTGCATGCTGGGTAATCTTTGACTATTTATTAGGTACTGTACTTTTTACATTTTCAAATGATGGCTATTTTCTGTTTCTATATGATTCTTTAGCTTTGTTCTGGTCCTAATCTACTTGTTCTGGTCGTCAGCTACTTTGTTCCCCATCTTTCTGGGATTACTGACTTCTGTGGACTGTTGAAAACCTCTTATTTCATAAGAATCACATGCTTATATGTTTCAGTTGGAGGCAAAACGTGTTCCGGTTATACTATTTTGTCTTGAAGTTAAATTTGCTTGGCTTTCCTCAACTTTTTTTTAAGTTGAAAATAATAGGGTTAGGTATGGCTTAAAAACAAGAGAACCATGTGTTATATAAAAATGTATCAAAAAATTTAGATGACATACCCTGAATTTCACCTATGCTACATAGAATAACAATCCATGTCAATACACTCGGATTTGCATTATTGATTTAAGAAAATTAGGTGCCCTGTAAAGTTTTTTTTAATATTAAAATTTTTTAAAAGTCAGAAGGAGTCAAATTAGGATAACATTTAATATTTCCTATTGTAATTCTCACAAAATTACTCTTGTTTGATTGTATTAGACAGAGTTCTCTGTAGAAACAAAACCAGAACGTTTATATATACACACACACACACACACACACACACACATACACACACACAGCACGAAGGAATGTAACAGCTAATTAGTACACACAGCAGTACTGAGGGCTTGGTTAAATTCACTTCCATGAACAGATAATATACCAGAAGTCCTTCAAATCTCAAAGGCTGCTGGGTCCAAGGTCAAGGAAGCAGACAGCTGAGTTGTTCATAGAGTATTGCAAGCCATCATTCTCAAGCTCAAGCAATGTATACACCAGCATTTGGGCGAAGCAGGTCTCTAAGGAACCTGAAGCTCTAGCTACATGATCCACAGGTTGGGTGTCCCATGGGTAGTGTAGCTCACAAGTTGAGGCTGAGAACTAGCAGCCGCATGCTGATCCGATCACCAGAGCAAGAGAAAGAGAAGCAGAGCTTGCCGAGTTGTTTATCTCTTTGCCCTCCAATCAAACAGCAACCTTATTAATCCAACATGTTTCTGTTGCTTAGTTTGGCACTATAAACCAACCTATCACATTGACGAATGAACATGAACGCGTGTAGGGGAAAAGGACATTTTGGTGAAGCTGTATTGGGCATTTTGCTGGTAAAGATTTGATTAATTCTCAAAACACTCTCTTGAAAAGCAGATGGTGTGATACTTTGGCCATTTAGATAATGAACAAAATGCTTGGCATCCTGAAAATCGGTTGTTATGAGCTTTGGTCTTACACTTTTACTTGTACTGGACCACTCCCACCTCTTGGTAATTACTGTTCCATAATCATTCTAGTAACACTGTGCATCACTCTCTTATAATTCTTCAGGAAATGTGTTCCAACTCTGAAATGTCTAAACAGTCCTATGCTTGCTTGCAGCTGGAGCTGGTGTGAGGGCTACACTTGGAGCTGCAATTGAGCAGATACTGTGCTCAGCTGCAATTTTTCAAGCAGAATTGTGTAAACAGAAGCAATCAAAGTATCTATAGTGTTAGTTATTTTGGTTGTTAATTGTTTGTCCTTTACAATTACGGCATGGACAAGATTCAATTATTTCCTCACAGATGGATATAGATGATCTGATGCTGCAAGCTTCATCTTTAACATCATCCCTCCCTTTAAAACAAGTCATCCATTTGTAAACTGATTTTATTTGGGGAGTTATCTCCATAAAATTTCACACAGCATTAATGACTTCACCATTATTCCACTCAAGCCTCATCATACATTTGAAACCTTTTCTTGTTTTAATTTTAGATGAATACATGTTATTCTCATAGAGGACCTTTTCAGACTAATGTTATATACTTCTTTGTGCCTCAGAGTGAATCCTATCAGAGATATATTATAACAACTTACCAATGCAAAAATCCCACACCACTGATATCAAGTAAATTCCAACTCAGAGCGATACTATAAAAGATATAAAAGTTCATAAATGTTCATAAGAAAGGCTAGTCTCTGATGGTGCCCGGCTATCAAAAGAGATAGTGACTGGGGTCTTAAAGGCTTGAAGGTGAACAAGCGGCCATCTAGCTCAGAAGCAAATAAGCCCACATGGAAGAAGCACACCGGCCAGTGCGATCACGAGGTGCCAAGGGACCAGGTATAAGGCATCATGCAAAAAAAAAAAAAGATATAAGTGTGTGTATGTATGTGTATATATACCATATTAAATGAAGGGGGAAGTGCAGAGTGGAGACCCAAGGCGCAAGTGTCGGCCACTGGCGATCCCCTCATAGAGGGGTTTAGGAGAGGAGATGGGTTAATTAGGGTGTGAGGTAGTATCGATGAAGAACACAGCTTTCCCCCAGATCCTGGATGCTTCCTCCCCCCAACTACCATGATCCGAATTCTACCTTGCAGGGCTGAATAGGACAGAGGCTGTACACTGGTACATATGAGGGCTGGAGGTACAGGGAATCCAGGGTGGATGATACCTTCAGGACCAAGGGTATGAGGGACGATGCTGGGAGAGTGGAGGGTGAGTGGGTTGGAAAGGGGGAACTGATTACAAGGATCCACATGTGACCTCTTCCCTGGGAGAGGGACAGCAGAGAAGGGGGGAAGGGAGACTCCGTATAGGGCAAGATATGACAAAATAACGATGTATAAATTACCAAGGGCACATGAGGGAGGGGGGAAAGGGGAGGGAGGGGGGAAAAAAAAGAGGACCTGATGCAAGGGGCTTAAGTGGAGAGCAAATGCCTTGAGAATGATTGGGGTAGGGAATGTATGGATGTGCTTTATACAATTGATGTATGTATATGTATGGATTGTGATAAGAGTTGTATGAGTCCCTAATAAAATGTAAAAAAAAGAAAAGAGAAAAAAAATGATTAGGGCAAAGACTGTACAGATGTGCTTTATACAATTGATGTATGTATATGTATGAATTGTGATAAGAATTGTATGAGCCCCAATAAATTGCTTAAAAAAAAAAAGAAAGGCTAGTCTCCTCTTGCTCTCATGAAACTGTTGGTGTGGGTTTGAACTATTGATCTTGTAGTTAGTAGTCTCCTGCCTAATACAGAGCACCATGCAGGCTACTTAGACCCAAAGCAAATGCACTGCTACTAAGTTAATTCCAAGCCCTTTAGTGACCATACAAAACAGAGTAAACTGTTCTTTTGTGTTTTCAAGGATGGAAATCTTTACATGAGCAGAAAGCCTCATCTTTCTCCTTTGGAGCTCATGGTTGGTTTGAACTGCTGCTCTTGCAGTTAGCAGCATAATGCATAGCCCATTATGAAACCAGGGGTGGTTCTCAGTGTGAATTTATGTGGGTGCAGACCATTCTGAAATTTATGCAAAATTTTTTCATAACATGCATTTTCTGTGAACTTATGGGATACTCCTCCTATTTTATTGTTGAACTAATTTAATTGGTATTCCACCAATTCTTGGAGCCTTGCTTTTGGCTAATGTCACATTGCAGGTTGGATTTATTCTTTCAGTACCATTGGAGCTTGCTTCTTTAAATACTTGAATGTCAAATAGGTTGTATTTTCATAGTGACTTTGTGTATTATTTCTATCTTCTTTTGATAATTCCTGCATCATTCAATATTCTCCCCATAAGATCTTTCAATATTTCAACCTGAGGTTTTATTGTTTTCTTTGGTTCTATCAGTTTGAGGTATGTTGACTGTATTCTTCCTTTTTGGTTTTCTAACCTTATGTATGTGCACATTTTATAATATTTTCCTTTTGCTTCTCAATAGTTACTATTTTAATTTCAAGACCATCTCAGGAACACGAATAACAGATCTGGTGAACTGTAAGAGGACATCAAGAGCATCATTCATTAAGAAAAAGAATTGATTAGAAAATTTCAAAGGTCAGCTTGAGAAGACAAACATCAAAAAAGTCACTAAAAAGACAGAAAATACATAGTTTACTAGGAAGAGAAGTGGGGAAATTGTATAACAGCTGAAAGACATAAGTTTAGGGAATGGTTTTCTCTTTCATTCAAATTGGGCAATTTTACAGCAGGTGAAAGAAAGAAAGAAGATTAAAGAAGGGTAAACTAAGGAGGGACATTGAATATATAAATTCTGAGAAGCTTTAAAATTAATCAGAGAAAAGTTAAAATGAGTCAGAAAATAAAACTCATGTATTAATAAAAAAACAAAATCAACTAATAATATAAATAATTAAAGAAGTTTAATGCATTAGACGGGAAATGATAGAACTGTGAGAGAAAGACACTAGTTTGGGTTTTCTTGTGTGTTTTTTTAATAACAAGAAATTTACTTTAAATTATTGTTATTTTTCCCCTTTTAAACTATGAGTTGGTCTGTGAACAAACAAGAGGGCCTTTCCCCACTCTTGGAACACAAAATAGAAAGAAAATGACAGTGCAAGACAGAGAGATTGGCTAAGAATGTAGTTGGATCTAGCACACAACTTCTGTAGGTATTCTGCACCATCTAGTTGATTTCAACTCACAAAAACTTTCTAGCACAGAGAACTGCCCCATAGGGCTTCCTAAGTTGTAATCTTTATGGGAGTAGATTTCAAATATTTTCTGTAGGGGAGCTTCTGGTGAGTTTGAGCTGTCAATAATTTTGGTTAACAGTGGAGTGCTTAACCATTGCCCTGCCAGGTCAACATGCAGTCATGCTTCAAAAAGACAATAAATAAACGTGTGTATATGCATTTGGGTACATGTGTGTGACTTTCAGTAGAATCAAACACTTGAGTAGGAAGTAGTGAGCAGAACAGAGGGTTAAGAGGAATAAAGCAAGTAGTTCTATGCCTTTAGCACATAAAGATTTTTGTGTTCCCATTCTTATGCCCAATTTCAATTAGCTGTAACTGAGAAGCAAGAGTCTCACCATGGAAATTCCTTGCAGATAATAGCTGAGATAATTAGGATTCCATGGACATAGCTGAACCACTAGTTCTCCAGTGAAGTTGTGTTAGGTCAGGTTGTTTAGAGAAACAAATCCAATGACACTGATCTATGTATATAAAAGAGCTTAATATCAAGAAATAATTATATATCAAGATGGCACTCCAGCCCTGTTCAACTCAAATCTACAAGTCCCCAAATGGTGTCATCCCTTGAGACAGACAGAGTTCCAGTAAGCAGGGAGGTGGACAGGCAAAGAAAAGAGAGAGATCATCTTTGTTTATCTTGCTCTTCTTAAAAAGGCCCATGACACCAAGGAGGTGTCCTCAGGCTGTGAATAGATTGACAGGTTTGACTCCACCTCTAGTCAGTAGTGCCGAGTTGACATAATCCCTAACTACCACCGCAGTGAATGGATGAGAAGGGAGGAACAACTAGACCATCTGTTTTTCAACATCATCATGAACAGACAGGGTAATAACTCAGTTGTGAAAAGTAATAAGCAGGACTCACAAAGTCACTGAATTACTGTGGGAGGAAAGGCACCAGAGTGAAAGACAAACTTTCTAGATTTCACTAGAGCCTAAAGTTATTTAATTTAAAAACCAACAGGTTTTATACCACAGGTAGTTTTTATATCACAGGGAATTTTATACCACAACATAGACTAATTACATTAATTTGATTTCTAAAAAACCCTTAGATAAAATACTTCATGTGAAGCTCCTGAGACAAAATATAGATCAGAAACATAATGGGACCAATTTTGACTATGGGGCATACTGTTAGTGGTGTCTTAGGACTCTTCCCACACCTTGTTTCTCAGCTTGCATTCTATTAATCACTTTCAGGACAAGGGAATTCCACAATTCTCTGATCATAAAAAGATCTCTACTCATCAAGGGAGGAATATATTGAACTGTTTTATTAACCTTGCTATCTCCAACATTGAAAAGAAGTAATCACATTGTTTCAAAAATGTATAACTAATAGGTATGCTCCAACAAAAGTGGAAGAGAGACTGCAGAAGCAAATATGTCTACAACAATTGCTTGCATAAGATCTAAATACAGGCTTGTATATAGGAAAATATATATATGATGATTGGGAAATAAATCTATGTGCATATATTTATAGTTTTAGTAATAAGGCAGCTGATGGACATTGAACCCCCATTCAAGTATTCCTTCAATGCAAGAACACTTTGTTCTATTAAATTGGCATTTCATGGTGCTCACCCTCCGGACACGATCGCTGAAGACAAAGTGGGTGCATAAGCAAATGTGGTGAAGAAGCTGATGGTGCCCAGCTATCAAAAGATATAACATCTAGGGTCTTAAAGGCTTGAAGGTAAACAAATGGCCAGTGGTCATCTAGCTCAGGAGAAACAAAGTCCACATGGAAGAAGCACACCAGCCTGTGTGATCAATCATGAGGTGTCGAAGGAACAAGTCTCAGGCATCAAAGAATAAAAAATCATATCATTGTGTTCTCACCTTCCTGATATGATCCTAAAGACAAAAGGGTGCATAAGCAAATGCGGTGAAAAAAACTGGTGGTGCCTGGCTATCAAAAGAGATAGTGTCTGGGGTCTTAAAGGCTTGAAGGTAAACCAGTGGCCATCTAGCTCAGAAGCAACACAGCCCACAACATCAGCAGAACAAAAAAATTTATCATAGTGATTGACGGGGAGTGCAGAGTGGAAACCCAAAGCCCATTTGTAGGCCACTACACATCCCTTTACAGAAGGATCTTGGGGAGGAGATGAGCCAGTCAGGGTGCAATATAGCAACGATGCAAAACACAACTCTCCTCTCGTTCCTAAATGCTTCCTCCACCCCCACACCCCCAAAAAAAATCATGATCCCAATTCTACCTTGCAAGTCTGGCTAGACAAGAGGATGTACACTGGTACATATAGAACTGGAAACACAGGGAATCCAGGGCGGATGATCCTTTCAGGGCAAGTGGTGTGAGTGGCGATGCTGGAAGGGTAGAGGGAGGGTGGGTTGGAAAGAGTGAACTGATTATAAGGATCTACATGTGACCTCCTCCCTGGGGGGGGGGGGCGAATAACAGAGGAGTGGGTGAAGGGAGATGTCAGACAGGGCAAGATAAGACAAAATAATAATTTATAAATTATCAAGAGTTAATGAGAGAAGGAGGAGTGGAGTGGGGAGGGAGGGGAAAAAATGAGGACCTGATGCAAAGGGCTTAAGTAGAGAGCACATGTTTTGAGAATGATGAGGGCAATGAATGTACAAATGTGCTTTACACAATTGATATACACATGGATTGTGATAAGAGTTGTATGAGCGCCTAATAAAATGATTAAAAAACAAGAAAAATTTAAAAATAAACAATTGCTGGCATTGACTCGTGCTGAAATGGATAAGAAAGACTTCCCCTTAGAGCTACACACTAAGTTACATTAACACTTGATAACTAAGGCGTACCCCAAACCAAAGTCATTGCTATTGAGTCCAAATTCATCGCACTGCTATAGAACAGGGTATAACTGCCTCTGTGGGTGTCTGAGACTTAGTCTTTATGGGGTTAAAAGGCTCTTTTATCTCTTCCCCAGTGCCTGGTGGTTTCAAACTGACTTTAGAGTAAGCAGACCAAGGCATAACCAATGAAGACGCATATCTCTGTGGATCTTCCTATTCCTTTTGGCCATTTCCACATTATCCTTCTTCCCCCTTCCAGGAAAATGCCCGGTTTTGTCTCCTGCCACATTAAAGTGTCCCCTTGACTATCATGCCCAGGCCAATTTTGTGCTCTATTAAATGATAGATGGGTGATTCGCTTTGCATACAGGTCATTCTTTGAATTGTTTAGCTTCTGCTTCTTTAACACTCCTTCGTTACTGATTTCCACAGATTTCTCAAAACTCACACTTCGTATGGTAGTATGGATTCCATTGAATTTCTCATTCCACTACCTCATCCTAATCATCTACCAATAACTTGTTATGATTCACATAATCAAATGCCTTTTCATAGTCAATGAAACACAAATACATTTCTTCTAGTATTCACTGTTTTCCACCAAGTGGCATCTGAGGTCAGCAATGAATTCCCTTCCTCCACATTGTTCTGTATCATTTTGAGCCTTTGGACGCTGCCTGTAAATATGCTGCTGCAACCGTTGCGGCATGCTTTTCAGCGACATTTTACTGCCTCAATTGTTGCATAATTGGAGCATTGCAGTGGGTCATATTTGTGGACATACATGCATTCCTTCCTGTCAGCTGACCCCGTTGCTGTCTTCCAAGTTTCCTGACATCGACTGGCGGACAGTTGCGGTGCTTCATCAAATGCTCAAAAAGTTCAGTGTGTAGCCAGCATTTCTTAGAGCCTTGCTGGGCTAATGCCTTCTGTGTGTGTACCTTGCATTTATTCCTTCAGTACCTTTAGCTCTAGCTCATATAGTACTTCTTTGAATGGTGTAACATTGACTAAGGCTTTGGTACACTGACTTTGTACAGTCTTTCCATTATCTTGTTCTTCTACCTGCATCATTCAATAGTTTGCTCACAGAATCTTTTAGTATTGCAACTACAAGCTTGAATTTTTTTTTCCGTGAGTTCTTTCCATTTAAGATATACTGGGACGAGCTGATAACAGCAGCTCAGACAGAATGCAGATGTTTTGAAAATAATTATGGCAACATATGTCCAAATATGCTTGATACAATTGGTGTATGGATTGCTATGATCTGTAAAAAACCCTAATAAAAACATATATATATATATATATATATATATATATATATATATATATATATATATATATATATATATATATATAACATGTGCTTCCTTTTGGATTTTCTAACTCTAGGTGAGTGGTTTTTCACCTTGCTAATACTGCAACCCTTTCATACAGCTCCTCATGTTGTGGTGACCCCTCCAACCATAAAATTATTTTTGTTGCAACTTCCTATCTGTAATTTTGCTACTGTTATGAATCAGGTGACCACTGTGAAAGGTTCGTTTGACCCCCAAAGGGGTCATGACCCACAGGTTGAGAACCACTGCTAGAGGTCTTTACACACGTCATTTTAATACCCTTCTCTATCTGCCCTTTGGAACGTTCTGTTCAGTTCGTTGATTTTATTTCTTCCAGTTGCCTTAGCTATTGTATAGTTGAGTCCCTTGAGACATCCACTTCCTTGTTTTCTTTCTTTCCTGCCTTTTTAATGACCGTGTGCTTCCTTCACGCACACGGTTCTATTGGTCTCCTCCCCCAGATCAGCAGGTCTTCTGTCATTAGTGCTCCATGCATCAAACATGTTCTTGAGATGTTCTCAAAATTCAGATAAGATACACTAAAAGTCATATTTTGGCCCTCTTGGACTTGTTTTAATTTCCTTCAGCTTCAGCCTGAGGTTATATGTGAGTAACTGATGTTTGCAGGTGTTTCTTCTCATTTTGAGCTTTGCTCCATCACCTTGATTCCACCCATGTCATCATGGTCGACCCTACTTTGAGAAGGCAACTCTTTCTCAGTCATATTTTGAGTGGCTTCCGCCTGGATGGACTCATTTTCTGGCGCTTTCTATGGCAAAGTTCTCCTGATGACCATGATGTTTTCCGTGACTACTTTTTCTGAAGTTGACAGCTTAGAACTTCTTAGTAGTCTGTCCTGAGTCTGGAAGTTCTGATGTAATCTATCTACTTTGTATGACTCTCCTGGTACTTGAGATACCGTCGAGAGATAAATTCCAGAATCACAGGCGCACACCAGTGATCACATGACAAACTGACAGACAGTGATAGATTACAGAGAATTAGGGGAAGAAAAATCTATGGGAATAAGAGAAGTAATATGAAGAGGAGTTAAAATGGTGCATATCAAAATTAAGTCAAGTGATTATAAGTACATTGTTTAATATATAATTATATTTGCATCAATGTAATATTTAATAAAGCAGAGAATAAATTAGAAAAGGTTAAAAAAGTTATTGCTTCGGAGGAGGACTGGGTAAGCGAGATAGGGGCTGCTCTCTTTTTTATGATATAACTTGAATCCAATCCTTTTTAAAATTATGTTCAGATATTGCTTGGATAAAATTATTTTAAAACATAGATATCAACATGTTTCGTAGGTGTTCTCAGGCTCTCTGGGGTCTTCAGTTGGTTGGCATTAGAGAAGTCAGGCTCTTCACTACTTTATGGACCTTCAGTCAGTGATTTGCAAGGCAATTGCCATTGAGAAGGGGGAACAAAATTCGGAAAATGGGCTTGGATACTGTTTCTTCATGATCATAATAATAAGATTTATATTCATCTCATTCAGCAGCAAGAGTTTGATTGCAGATCTAAACTCTAAAAGGTGTGAACTCTGGCTTTTCTGTAGCTTCCCATTTCTTAGTCAAAATAACTTCCATTCGCCGGATGAGCGTTGGGGATATATTTTCACTGTAGCAGTAGAAAGCACCAGCGTTCTCATTCATCCAGAGTGCATCAGCTCTTTCTATGAAATGCTGGACGTGAGGTGACTAAGCGCGCATCCCATGGCCCTTTGTACTCAGTTTCTGCTTTAGTTTTCAAGAAGTGAAGCTATTTGTGGCAACCGCTTCCTGCGGGTGCTGCTGCTGAGCTAGTGGGCACACTGCGCGCCCTCGCAGCTGCTCATTGCTCCGCGTGGCCAGCTCGGGCCCTGCAGACAACGTTGCACCCCCGTTTGGCTGCGGTATTGAAAAGCGCCGCATTTCTGGGCATTTTATGGCACGGTGCTGGGGTGCAGATCCTTGCTGACCATAATGAAGGACAGAGTCCTACGCTGAAAATGGTGTGTCTTCAAGGTCCTGAGAAACACAGTGGGCCCCTGTTCAAATGCCTGATTCTCCTCTAAAGCATCCTGGTCTGAAGTTATATGTTTAAGAAACTGTTTTAATCCTCTTGTCACATATGACTGCTGACTTCTGAGTCTTCATCTGCTGTCTACCCTCCCTCCTGAGGTGACGGTGGCAGCGGTCACCCTCTGAATGCATCCGAGATGGCTCAATTGCAGGTGGTTCCGGATGAAACTCATCTCTTATTTATTCCAAATATACCTGATGCCGAGCTTTGCCTCCTGAGTCTCTTACCCAGTTCTTCACCCTGGCTGACATGCGACTGATAACCTTTTAGTAAAGGCACATACTTATTTTAGACATTGGCCAAAGGATGCTGAATCTCCAGGGCTTTGGTTTAGCATGTTAATGGGAAAGAACAGTTAAGAAAAGATGTGTGAGAATGGTCGCACAACGTGACAAGTGTCATCAATCTCCCTAAAATTGTACTCTGTAGAAATTGTTGTATTGGTTTTTTTGGTTTTTGGATTTTTTGGCTTTGTGTTGGAAGACAAATTCAAAGATGACATGTGAAAAGTATATGAAATTCAAATGTCTGTGTCCATAAATAAGGTTTAATTGGAATACGGCCACTCTCCATTTGTCCACATTTGATCCATGACTGACTTCACACAATAGCAGAGGAGTTTCGACAGAAATCATATAGGCCTCCAAACCCAAAATACTCAGTGCCTGGCCCTTTCCAGAAAATGTTTATTGACCACTAATCTCACTTATCATAGCAGGGAACGTCCTCTTTGTTGTCTCTTCACAACAAATAAATTAGCTTCAGCCTGAAGGAAATTGCACCGTTTCTCCCACATTTTGCACAGCCCTTGACAGATGGTAAACTCTCAACAGATCTTTATAGACTGAACGAATTGCCTCTCTGAAGGTCTTTTTTTCTTAAGCAAACATGGCAACAATGCATAGCTAAATATTTTCAAAGCAATAATAATTGTCCTCGATTTTAATTAGGTGATACCTCTGTGTAGATTATTTTCAAAATTCCTCACATGTACTCTCATGCACTCTCTCACTACCACTTATCTGTTAGTGTTGTCTTGTTCTGCTTGCATGCTGCTATGTTCTGGCGGCTATACCACCAGCATCCAAAATTCTATCAGGCTCATCATGACGGACAGGTTTCAGGGCAACTTCCACATGAAGACAGACTGGGAAGAAAGGCCTCATTAGGTACTTCCAAAAATTAGCAAATAAAAAACCTGTCTGATTGCATATTGTCTGATACACTGATGGAAGAATAGATTTCTAGTTTGGAAAGTACTCAAAAATACACAGTAGCTCCAGCCATGGATTCAGCATACCAATAATTGTGAAATGGCACAGGACAGGGCAATGTTTCAGGAATTGGAGCTATATCAGTGGCAACTAAAAACAACAATGCATATAATTTATAAAAAGCAATTACGTGGGCATTCCAGGATGCACACCTTCCCGACACGATTGCTGGAGAAAAATGTGTGCATAAGAAAATGTGGTGAAGAAAGCTGACGGTGCTTGGCTATCAAAAGGTATAGCATCTGGGGTCTTAAAGGCTTGAAGATAAACAAGCGGCCATCTAGCTGAGAAGCATCAAAGCCCACATGGAAGAAACACACCAGCCTTTGTGACCACGAGCTGTTGAAGGAATAAAGTATCAAACATCAAGGATAAAAAATAATATTGAAAATGTGGATGAGTGCAGAGTGGAGACTCAAAGCCCAATGGTAGCCAACCGGACACCCCTTACTGAAGGGTTGTGGGGAGGAGATGAACCAGAAAGGGTGCAGGGTAGCAACGATGAAACATATAACTTTCCTCTAGTTCTTAAATACTTCCTCTCCCCCCCCCCCCCGCACTATCATGATCCCAATTCTACCTTACAAATCTGGCTAGACTAGAGGATGTACATAGGCACAGATAGCAACTGGAAACACAGGGAATCCAGGACAGATGACTCCTCTAGGACCAGTTGTGAGAGTGGTGATGCCTGGAGAGTGGAGAGAATATGGGGTAGAAAGGGGGAACTGATTACAAGAATCTACATATAGCCTCCTCCCTGGGTGAGGGACAGCAGAGTAGAAGGCAGGGGGAGACTTTGGACAGTGTAATATATGACAAAATAATAATAATTTATGAATGATGAAGGGTTCATGAGGTAGGGAGAGTGGGGAGGGAGGGGGAAAATGAACAGCAGATATTAAGGGTTCAAGTAGAAGGCAAATGTTTTGAGAATGATGATGGCCACAAATGTACATATGTTCTTGACACAATGCATGTATGTATGGATTGTACATATATTCTTGACACAATGCATGTATGTATGGATTGTACATATGTTCTTTACACAATGCATGTATGTATGGATTGTGCGAGCCCCCAGTAAAATAATTTTAAAAAAGCAGTAATGTGAAGTAAATTGTAAATACATTTTAGTAGTTCCTTTTTGGCTCTAGAAAAGAGCAGATTTCCAAATAGTTCAAGTAACTTCACCAAGATCACAGAATTAGAAGGTGGTAAAGCCAGGCCATCTGACTCAGAAGCCTCTCTTGGCTATCATGGTAAAATGTCTCCCTCCAGACTATGGGGAAAGATGCCTGTTGAAGTGCTTAGCTGCTAACCAAAGGTGGTTTCTCCAAGGGGAAAAGATGTGTCAGTCTGCTTCCATAAAGATTTAGAGCGTTGGAAACCATACTGGTTCCTGTGTGTAAGAACTGACTCATTGGTAGTGAGTGCAACTGGATAAAGCTCCTTAGTGATGCGGTGGTTGAACCATTTGGCTGCTCACCAAAAGGTCAGTGGTCTGAACCTACCAGGTATACCACCGGTGGAAGGTGTGGCAGTGTGCTTTTGAAATAATTACAAGTTGGGAAATCACAGAGGGAATTTCTACTCGGAGTCCGAATCAACCAGGAGTCAGTATCATCTCAATGGCAATGGTTAATTTATTTGGGGTGTTATAGATGGGGCATAGGCAAGGAATAGTGAATACGCTATGGACTGCCAGAGGAAAAAATAAATCAGTCTTAGAAAGTATGCAACGAGAATGCTCCTTAGAAGTGAGGCTGGCAAAACTTCAGTTAGTTTCCTGTGGACACATCATCAGAAAAGACTAATTACTAGGAAGGACAGCTTTTGCCAGGTTGGTAAAGTACAGGATGAACAAAAATCCAGAAAATCTCCCAAGGAATGGATTGACAGAGTAGCCAAAACTATCAATTCAAACATATTAACCATTATGAGCAAGGGGCCAGACATCATGCTATGTTAAAGGTTGAGTTGAGTGAGAGTCAAATTGATGGCACCTAATAACTGACGAGCCCCGGTGCTATAGTGATTATATGATGGACTGTTACCTGCTAGGCCAACTGTTTGGAAGCACCAGTCACTCCAGGAGAAAGACGCTGCTTTCTTCTCCCATAAGGAGTCACAGACTCAGAAACCCACAGGGGCAGTTCTGTGCTGTCCTAGCGTCACTAAGAATCACAATCAACTTAGTGCCAAAAGTTTCAATTTTAGTTAACAACTGACAAGCCTTCGTGGTGCCGTGGGTTACATGCAGTGCTGCTAACCACAAGGTCAGCAGATTAAAACCACCAGCTGCTCAGTGAGGGAAAGATGAGGCTTTCTACTCCAGGAGAGAATCACAATCTCGGAAACCCGCAGAGCCGGTACTACCCCTACAGTGTCACACTGTGGACCAGAATAAACTTGAATGCCATGAGAACCACAATGAGATCTGTTAACACAGTGGCTGCAACAGTGAGCTGAAACGTAACAAAAGTTACATGGATAGTAGAGGAGTGGACAGTGTTTCGTTCTGTTGTACACAACAAACATAGGATTTCCATGAGTGGAAACTGACTGGAGGGCATCTGACAACAACAACAACAACAACATAATCACAATAAGAGGGAGATGAATAGGGTAATGATTCTATTTTAACGAGCATCATTTTAAACAGAAGCTTTTTGTTTTAAACAGAAGCTTTTTAAAACAAAATGAAAAGTTTAAACTAGACCTATCTGAAGAATTCTTTGTGACAAATTAAATAATCAAACAAACAAGCACATCATATTCAAAAATCAAACAACCAAGTTCATTGCCATCAGTTGAGTCAGACTCGTAGTGGCCCCATAGGACAGAGTATAACTGCCCTTGTGGGTTTCTGAAACTTATTATTTCAGGGAGTAGAAAGCTTCATCTTTCTCCTAGGGAGGGACTGGTGGTTCTGAGCTGCTGACCTTGTGGTTAGCAGCCCAACATGTAACCCACTACGCCACCAGGGTTTCTCATGGCAAATCCCAAGATAGTGTATACTATTTCACAGTGCATGTTTGGATCTCAGATATGTCTTGTTGTTATCACTTTTGCCAGGCAAATTTTGGTAAACAGAGTCTTATTACTTTTCTATTATAAAATTTACCTTAAAAGCTAGGCTGTTTATAACATTTCAAATTAAAAGTGGATAGCTACTACACTTGGCAAATGCTGCTCTTTAGAAATATGGTTTGGTCACTCCCAAGAGCACATCTTGTGTCTTAGATGAAATATAAAGAAAATAGTGTCATTACTTATAAATATCAAAGATCATATTAAATTAACAAATCATACCTGGAATAATATTGAGGGTAAGAAATTAATTACAATCAAGTACATTGAGATAATTTACTTGAATATTGATAACCTGACAAAGTCAATAAAATCTTCAAATACAGACCCATTGAGATTATATGCAGATCAAAACTCATTTCTTGACTATATATTTCAATTCTTTCACTTAATTAGGTAATTCAGTTGCTAATGTTTTAATTAAAATATTCACTTTATATAAACCACTATCATGATTCTTAAACTTTTGTACCAAAGTTAAATCTCACTGCACACAAAAATGATTATGCTATTGTCACCATTTTAGATTGATAGTTAATTTTTTTAAATATTGTATTATACCAAGTATTTACACCAATAAAAATGCTAAATATCTCTACATGAAATGTCAGGGGAGCCAGTCCCTAACAAATCACTAGCCCAGTAGGAACATTTGTACCGCAATAATAAATAAAGATTATAGTAAAGTCATAGAGAATAAGAGAGAGAGAAGAGAGATTGAAATCATGGAGTCAGACACATTTCATGGTCGCATGCTCACCTCAGCTCCTCTTGGTGGTCCAGGGCAGGAGAGAGAGCACGATTTATTGCTAACCAAGGCTTATATATCTTTTCGGGATGTGCAAACCCCTAAAGGTAAAGACAAACGTCACAGGGAAGGGTTGCACTATAGGTGTTACAGTAATGGGAGTGGGACAATCTAGGGGTGTAGGTGCATTAGGAAGAGGAGGGATTAAGGGGTATACATGTGACAAGATGGGCGGATCCAAGATTCAGGATGGTGACCTAACCTTGATTGCCCTAGAGTTGGAGACTTTATTTAGCCTAAGCTTTCAGGGGAAGCAATTCAAGGTCTCTAACAGCAGGGAGTGAGCCCCAACTATTGTGGGAGAAACAATGGTGTCTGCTTGCTCTGGATGGCTGGAGTCTTCAGGGATATAACTTGACAGTTATTTACCATTAGTTTCAAGCAGTGTCCTAAGTCTAACATATATATTTGGGGGAGTCAAGCTGGGGAACAGTCTTTTTGTATCCCACAATGTAAACCAGAAATTATGAAATGGGATGGATAAGAGTAATTTGTGTGAAAATTTTCCTTATTCATAACAAATCTGCTTGTATGCACTTAACATTGTCAGAAAAACTATAAAATTATATGTCCTGGCAGGATAATGCCACAGCTAGAGATTAGGGGATTTTTAATGTATATTGTGTTCAAATTACTGACTCAAAATAAAATTTTTAAAAGTAATAAAAAAATTTAAAAATTGAATGGAATTCAAAACCAATAGAAAATTTTAAAGTCAGAACTACTATTTCTATAATAATAGATAATACAAAAGAATGTGTTAGCCTTAGAAACAAACTCATTCAATTTTGGGAAATGGGTTCAAAATAAAGGATACATTTGAAACCATAAAATAGAAAAGACTATTTTAAAAGCATCGTGGGACAGTAGTATCCACCTGAATAAGAAACAAAGAGAAAGCACTAAATTAGCAAACAACATTTTAAAATCAAGTGTCAGAAAACACGTTGAAATGTTTTAGCAAAGGGATTACTGGTTGACTCAAAATGCAGTCAGCAAGAGTGCTGCGTTCATGTGTGATTTGATACCACGGTGCGCACAATAATACCAGCACCTAGTTCTCCCTTCATCTCCTGTTTTAATTGTGCTGCCTTTTTGTGTTGGCTCCATTCTCTGTTCTTTGCCTGAACCGCAGCTGCTCCGGGCCTCACACTTTTTCTCTCGTCATATCCAGTGAATACACCTATAATTATACACGAAATTGGATTTCATCTGTCAATTGTAATTCACTACATTAATAGACTAAAGGGAAAATTATGTAATTTTCCACAATCAAGGCAAGAAAGACATTTAATAAAAGGGAAGCTCTATTTTTCATAAGAGGTCTTAGAAAATTAGGAATAGAGGTAGATTCTTTCTAACTCAGTAAAGGATATGTGCCAAATATTGTACGGAATGGGATAACATCAGGGGCAAAACAAGGAGGATTATGTTCACCTCCACCCTGTTCAGCACAGGCCTGGCAATTCTGGCAAAGGCCATAAAGAAAGAAAAATATATGATCCAAAGTTAGGAGGGAGGACATAAAATTTCCATTATTTTCAGTTCATGGTGCTATCTACTTAGAAAAACTAAAAAGTCCAACAAATAATCATTAGAATTGGGTTTCATATACCAACAATAATTGACTAGAAATTAACTTTAAAAGATAACCATCATAAGATAGCAACAATTATAGATGTTGAGAAATAACTTAAGACATATTTACCTCTGTGGACAGACCTTTAACAGCTATTGCTATGGAATGATATGATAGTGGTGTTAACAGCAAGGGTGTGGGGTGGAAATAAAGTTGTGTTATTTGGGTGAAAATAAAAATATGTTAGTTATTTTTCAATTGTTTCAATTCATAATGACCTATGTGTAACAAAATGTCACGTTGCCCGGTCTCCTTCCATCTTCATGATCACTGACAGCTTTGAGTACATTTTTTGGCATATGGTATCATTCTTTCTCATTGATGGGTTCTCTGATTATCTATGACCATTTATAACATAAGGTGACCTTTTCTAGTTATTCATTTTCCTCCATGATATGTTCAAGTAATCCAACCAAAGTCTTGCCATCGAGCTTCTAAGAAGCATTCTGGTGACGTTCTATGACTGATTTGTTTTCTTGTCTTGTCCTCCACGGTGTCTTCAACACAGCACCGCCACTCAAATGCACCATCGGTCCTTCCATTTTCCTTTTCAGCTGTTTAGCTTTCCCCAGCACAAGAAAGGATTGAAAAGATCAGCCAGAAGACAATCAAAATAATGGGTGAAAAAATAACATATAAGTTGATTTGTATTACATCCAAAAGACAGTATTCATAGGGGTAAAATAAATGAACTACAGCTATGTTAGAAACCTACTTTAGAAGTATGTTGTTGACAAGTATCAGCAAGTGAGTTCTGATGCACATGGACTCTCTGCACAACAGAACGAGAACCTGCCCTGTCCTGAGCCATCCTCACGATTGTTCCTCTGCTTGAGCCAACTGTCACAGCCACTGTGTCCATACATTTTGGTGAGGGCCTCCTTCTTATAGCTGCCCTCTACTTTAACAAGCACGATGCCCTTCTCTAGGGACCAGTCTCTTCAGACAATATGTCCAAAGTAGGTAAGACCAACTCTCCCGAGTCAGCGTCTTTGCCTCAGTACTCTGGATTTACTTCTTCTGAGATAGATCAGTTTGTCCTTTTAGCAGTCCATGGTATTTTTAATATGCTTTTCCACACCACGATTAAAAGCATCCATTGTCTTTGGTCCTCCCTGTTCAATATCTAACTTGACACGTATATGAGGCAACTAAAAATACCATGGCTTGGGTTAGGTCTACCTTCGTCCAATGTCTTCTTGACTTTGAGTCGCAAATCCATACTGAGGGCTGCAGTCCTGGATCCTCATCAGCAAGGGCTTCAAGTTCTCCTCACTATCAGCAAGCAAGGTGTGTCATCTGCATATAGGTTATTAATAAGCCTACTGCTCATCTTGATGCCATAGCTTTTTTTAATATAAGCCAATTTTCTGATTCTTTGCCTAGCTTAGTGTGAATAAGTATGAGGGTATAACCCTGACACACACCTTTCCTGATTTTAAACCATGCAGTATTCACTTGTTCTGTTGCCACATTGCTTCCAGACCCATGCTTCTTGATATAAATTCTGCATGAGCACAACGATTGTTCTGGAATTCCCATTCTTCTCAAGGCTACCCATAGTTGGTTGTGCTCTACTCAGTCAAATGCCTTGGCACAGTCAATAAAACACAAGTAAACAGCTTTGTGGTATTCTCTGCATTGAGCCCAGACCCAGCTGACACCAGCAATGTACATCTTGTTCCATGTCCTTTTCTGAACCTCTGTCAGTGCCTTGGCTGCCACCATTGGTGGATGAACTTCAGTAAAATTTTCCTGAAGAATAGACCTATAATTCCAATGAAAGAATATGCCTCTAAAACCATATAAAGCATGGTATTTATGATACCATGAGACTAAACAATACACACACACATGCATAAGACTCCATTTTAATTTACCAGGCTAGTAAATGACAAGAGGATGCAGGGAGGGCCTGGAAAATGTGCACTCTGCAGAGAAACATAAACACATAATCCAAGATAATGACTAGCTCTGGGTTGAAGCCAGCGTATGCAACCGAAGCAAGCACTCGGTAGCTAGCGGAATAACTGGGAGCTTCCAGTCCTTGAGTCTCATCTGGTCAGGGCAGGTTCTTGGTTTTACCGTTTTTGTCGTGCTCAGCAATACACTTATTTTTCCAAAACTTCATTTTGTAAATGATAAGAGAAAAAGTAAAGTATTTTTGAGAATAAAAAAATCGAGATAATTTTTCATGAGTTCCTAATTAGGGAAAAAATGGTTCCCAATTAGGAAAAATAAATAAAACCTTGTTAATTGCAGAGTCTGTTTTAGTCCAAGTACCAAAGTGAAAGTGCTTTAATCCCCTACAACCACGCTGTTTACTTTTCCTTTTCAGTGTCTTAAGACGTCTTGAGCAGAATGCATGGCCATGCATTCATTTTCAGATATGAACAAGACAGTCGTTCTACCCCACGGCCATTTACTTCGGTGCTAACTTCTACCCACTGCCAGAGCCTGCCATGTATAAAGAGAAAGGAAGTGTAGGGGGGTGCGCCCTTTCATCCTTCTCCTTCCAGCGTCTCCAGGGCTGAGGATGGGAAAGAGAGTGGGGGGGAGTCAGACTAACTGAACATTTTTAGCCATTCTTGTTTAATGATGTCTCCGATTAAGTAACCATGAAAAAAATCAAACTCACTGCCGTAAACCCCGTTCCAGTTAGTAGAGACCTATAGAACAGAGTAGAACTGACCCTATAGGATTATGAGACTAATTCTTTAAGGGAGTAGAAAGCCTGGTCTTTCTCTTTATTTGGGAAACTCCCTGAGAGATGTGTAATTATGGCTGTTTGAAATCTCATGTAGAAGGTACACCCTAGCTCCAGCCCTGGCATTCCTCCAGTATACCCCTCGTCTTGGAGGAATGTACCTCCGGGTACACTCATCGCCTCTGCAGGCTCGGGTCCTCTCATCTGGAAGGCGCATTCTGGAGCAGGATCCACTGTTAAGGCTAGAACGGTTTATAGGCAAATGTCTGCCATGTCCATTTTACTTATGGGATGCCTAATTCAGCATATTTTCCTACATTATCTTATTTCATTCTCATTACAATCTTATGGTACAAGGACTCTTCTTAATTTCATTTTCCAAATGATAAAAATGGAGCTCAAATAAATGAGGAAACATGTACTAAACTACTAAATGGAAGGGCTGGACAGAACCTGGGCATTCTGACTTCAGAACCTGAAGTCAAATGATAATCAGTAGGATATTTGGAGGAAATAAAATCAGATAATTCAGAAGTAATTTCATTCTTGCATGTTCAGATATGATGAATCATTCCTGTAGACAAGAGAAACCTTATTCATTTTCCTTGAAATTCAATGTGTATCTTCCCTGAACTGTGCTGATATTTAAATTACTGATCCATAAATAGCAACTATTCACCTTTCTGGTCTACCTTTTCTTAGTTTCATACCTATTATCAGTTTCTTACACATATTAAAAACAATCAGTTAAGCTACAGCTTTATATTGATGGTCTAAATAGGAACCCATTTTCCCTAGTTTTCAGCAGAGACTTCATTTAAGGTTTTGTTTAGTTCTGTTTTATGTTTTTGAAAAGTTATGCCTGTTCTAATCTTATACATTTAAACTGGTTGGTTTGTTTACTTTGAGAAAGGGTAATATTATTTCCATAAACTCAAAAAAATATATGGAAGACATAATGTTGCTTCTTGCATTTGAAGCAACACAAACAAATTCGTAGACTAATATGTAACTTTGTATGTAAGGAGATATCACTCATCAGTTTCTTTCATGACAATAGATTGTGTGTTGCTGTGGTAATGGAGTACCCTGTACCAGCAGGGTAAACTATTGTGGTCATGTTTTAGGAAAGCTTCCAGGCTCAAAGCAGGCTACCGTATATACTTGAGTATAAGCCGACCTGATTATCAGCCAAGGCCCCTAATTTTACCACAAAAACTGCATTGAAAATGTGCTGAAAAACTTGGCTTATACTCGAGTATATAGAGGTACATAAAACAATAAGCTGTCCACTTCTGAAGCATTAGCCACTGGGGGAGGGGCGAACTTATGAATAGCAGGAGAATACTGGCAGACAAAGAACCCAAAGTGAGCCATCAGGTAGTAGACTCTCCCAGTACAACTGGGAACGGTCTGCACTTTCAAAGTAGAATCCTGGCTAATGATATGACTGGAGTAAAGCATTTAGGACCTTCTTTGCTGAGAGGGTACTACTCAAAATGAGAAAAAAACAGTTGCAAATGTCTACTAATAATTTGAACATTTAATATACAAAGCATGAATCTAGGAAAATTAGAAATTGCCAAAAATTAAGTGAAGCAAATTAAGATTTATATCCTAAGTATTACTGATTTAAAATGTGCTGTCATTGGCCATTTTGAGTCCAGCAAGTATATATTTACTTGTGTTTTGCTGACAATGTAAATGCATCCAACAGTGTGGATTATAACCAACTACGGATCCAAGTATGAGGAACGAGAACTCCAGCACGTGTCATTGTGCGTGTGGAGCCTCTACTGCATCAAAATGCAGTCGTATGAACAGAAATAGGAGGCGCTGCATAGCTTAAATTTAAGAGATGCACGTCCAGGTGGGATTCGGTCATCACACTTATTTAATCTGCAGATGAGGCAAACAGTTGGAGACGCTGGACTACGTGAGAATGCAGCATTGGGCCTGGGTGGTGCTCATTAACAATCTGTGGCACGTAGGTGATGCAACTTACCTGTCAGAAAACAAGCAGGACTTGGAGTGCTTGCTTACAAAGATCAAGAACTCCAGCCTTCCGTATGAATGGCAATTCAAGGCAAAAAAGAGGACAACTCTAAATCCTCACAACTGGACCAATAGACAGCATCATGATAAAGAGAGAAAAGATTGAAGTTATGAAGGATTTCATTTTACCGACATCCACAATCAATGTCTAAGAAAGCAACAGGCAAGACATCAAATGGCCTGTTGCACGAGAAAGCTCTGCGGCACCAGACTTCTTTAAAGTGTGGAGGAGCAAAGGCATCCCTTTGAGGACCCTTTGTGCACCTGACCCAAACCATGGCCTTATCGGTCACATCACATAGATGTGGCATTTGGGATTCTAACAGTGTGATCTAATCAATTTTCTAAAAGGACACAGGATGACCATGGGGATTTATGAGGATTTTTAAAGAAATTTGCAAATTCTTTGTTGAGAAGGTCACAATAAGTGTCCATTTATTTTCATCCCAGCAATTCACCTGCTCATTCTTTGAAGGTAATAAGGACTGTCCTCCAAGAATTTCATTGCAAAAATCTTACACCATATATTTCTGACCTTGTCCTTTCAGGCTTTTTTTTTTTTGGTTGTTGTTCCTGTGGTAGTTACATAATCTGGTGTCAATTTGGGATTTGGGAGAATTAAGAGTGAATGGGTGGAGTCTAGTCTGTCAATCAGATCATAGCCAATGAGGCCTTTGTAAGGGCATGACTTTCTCCTGAGGATTCTGGGAAATTTGGCTTTTCCTCCTTGGAGGCAGAAGGCTTCTCTCTCTGCTCATTCCCTGGAAGACATTGAAGCTGACAAGACACCTGGAACTACCAAGATGCCCTCAGCTGGAGAGGCCACATGGACCCACCCTGATGCAAGCAGACCTCTGAAGCCAGAGAAGCCACGTAGAGACCCCTGCCAGCGCTGAGATGCTTACAATGCCCCTGGATCCAGAAGATTTTCAACCCCCTGGCCTGTGATCGTCCTGCATTTGGCATCATTGCATGTGTTTTGTGAGTCTGAAGAGGACTTCACAGATTAGTAATGGACATATGAGGTAATATCAGACTTATGGGCATGGATTGGAATCGGCTAGGATGCTTTCTTAATGTACAATTATCTTTTATATAAAACTCTCTCTATACACATATGAGTTTCCATGGATTTGTTTCTCTAGTCTACCTAGATTAACATAGTCCCAAAGACCCAAAAGAACATTAACTTTAAGAGCAAAATGATTGGAATACTTCAAGGACGTACGAACTGTCACTTTGACATGAGGCAAATTGAAAAGTACAAAATTCCCCATGGAACCTACTCACTGGCATTAAGTCAACATTGACTCGTAGCTCCCTATAGGACAGAGTAGAACTGCCCCTGCACATTCCCAAGACTGTAAATCTTTACCACAGCAGGAAACTTCATCTTTCTTCCAAGGAGCAGCTGGTGGATTTGAACCTCTGAACTTGGAGTTAGCATCCCAAAGCATAAGCTACCGAGACCCCATTTAATGCTCTTACTTAAATTCACTGCTATCAAGTAGATTCTTACTTAATGCTCTTCAGAGACCTTTATTTATTTTATTTCAAAACAATTATTTTGCACCTCAGATCAGTTTCTTAAACTTCAGTTGATATCCTTTTACTGTAGCAGCTATGCATTGGGTTGCAAACCTACATGGTACCAGTTCAAAATCACCAGCCACATTACAGGAGAAATATGAGGCTTTCTGTTCCTGTAAAGAATTAGTCTCAGGAACATACAGAGGCAGAGATACTCTGCCCTTTAGGGTTGCCATGAGTCAGAGTTGACTTCGTGGCAGTAAGTCATAGTTAGTTAATTTTTAACTCGTGTTTCATGGTGTGATGGCAAAAAAATAACAAAACACCTTTTATTTTACATTGTTAACACTGACAGCTAGTAGGTAAGCCTTGCTTATGAACATTTAGAAACATCTTCATAATTCAAAAGTTAAATGTCAACATTATATAATATTTTACATGTAAACTATTTCACATCTCAATGTAATGCATTAAATGTTTATAAAGTTACAGGCATATCTGAGTGACTTCGCTCAAACTCATGAGAAATTGGCTATGACTTCTAAAAACATTAATATAGTCACTGGCAAGAACATGGCAACATCGCAAGCAATTAATCATTGAGCTCATTTGTTATTATATAATCATATATTAGACTAGGTCAACAGAGACATTGCTATTTTGGCAATTATTAAGATATATGAGAGCTCTGGTGTCAGAGTGGGTTACAAGTTGTCAGCTAACTGCAAGTTCAGCAGTTCATTACCACCCGCCACCCATGGGGAAAAGATGGGAGTTTCTATTCCTATAGAGAGTTACACGCTCAAAAAACCCACTGGGGCAGTAATACTCTGTCTTATAGGGTCTCTTTAAGTTGGAACTGATTCAATGGCAGGGCATTTGGCTTGAATTCTTTCGTGTCTAATTAAATATAAAGCATTATATCATATAAATTACTTTGACAAGAAAAAACACTATTTTAGTTATTGACGAAAATTACAAAATGTAATTAAGTACTATACAACCTGAATAAATGCAGAGAAATTTGTTATTATAATGTTCAATCTAATTTCTTTTATATATCAATCCTTTACAAATTTATGTGTATCTTCTGCATATGTATATTAAAGCAATAAATTACATTGTATTGTAATTCCTCACAGAATTTTTAAACTGAAAAAAACTCATTCTAAAGTGTGTAATATATGATAATTACAAAGAAATGTACATTGAGACTAATTTTTATTTAAAAGCAACAGTGGGAAAAAAGCAACAGTGATTCAAAAGCATCATATTATGATGATTAATTTAATCATTTTATTAGGGGCTCATACAGCTCTTATCACAATCCATACATCTATCCATTGTGTCATGCACATTTGTACATTTATTGCCATCAGCATTCTCAAAGCATTTGCTTTCTACTTGAGCCCTTGGTATCAGCTCCTTATTTTTCCCCTCTATCCCCGCCCCCCTCACAAACCCTTGATAATTTACAAATTATTTTGTTATATCTTACACTGTCCGATGTCTCCCTTCTGGGTCCATCCCTCAGGGAGGGGGTTATATATAGATCCTTGTAATTGGTTCCCTCTTTTTACCCCACCTGAGGGGTTCATCTATCCTGGATTCCCTGCGTTTCCAGTTCCTATCTGTACCAGTGGACATCCTCTTGTCTAGCCAGATTTGGAAGATAGAATTGGGATCATGATAGTGGGTGGCGGGGAGCATTAAAGAACTAGAGGAAAGTTGTATGTTTCATTGTTGCTACCCTGCACCCTGACTGGCTCATCTCCTCTCTGTGACCCCTCTGTAAGGTGTTGTCCAGTTGCCTACAGATGGGTTTTGGGTCCTCACTCCACACTTCCCCTCATTCACAATGATTTTTTTTGTTCGTTGATGCCAGATACCTGATCCCATCGACATCTCATGATCACATAAGCTGGTGTGCTTCTCCCATGTGGGCTTTGTTGCTTCTCAGGTAGATGGCTGCTTATTTATCTTCAAGCCTTTAAGACCCCAGACGCTATATCTTTTGATAGGCTGGCACCATCAGCTTTCTTCACCACATTTTCTTACGCACCCATCTTGTCTGCAGCAATTGTGTTGGGAAGGTGAGCATCAGGGAATGCCAGTTTAATAGAACAAAGTGTTCTTGCATTGAGGGAGCCCTTGAGTGGAGGCCCAATGTCCAGATGATTACTTTTATGTTTCAACTTGACTAAGCTATAGACTTCAAATACAAGCCCATTGGTGCTGAGCTTAGAGTGAATCACAACTACACGATCATCAGACCACATCAAGTCAATTCCAACTCACAGGCACATTGTACAGCTGAGCAGACCTGCCTCCGGGAGTGCTCCAGGGTACAGGTTCCATGGAGGCAGACTGCTACATCGCTCTTTCATGGGACAGCAGGTCGGCTCAAACTGAGACCTCTCAGTTAGTAGTCAAATGCTTAACTACGGGGCCATCAAGGCTCCTTGGCAACGTTATAGCACCTATTTAATTAACCAAGTACTAGTTTAAAGTTTTTATGCTGTAGAAACATAGTGTTAATGTGGCTAAAATCTACAATCAGTTGACTTCAAGTTAAAAAGAAATCATGATATTCTTGGTAGGTCTCATCCATTTAATTGTAAGGGCTAAAGGGAAAAACTGAGGTTTTCTTGTAGAAGATATTCTGTTTAAGACTGCAGCGTTCAAGCAGCTATCTAATTGTGATGTCAACTCAATCCGCTCCGAAGCAGCATACCAGTCATTGTCATCCATGGATCGTAAACAATAGAATCCAAACCTAAAGCATGGGAAGGCATCAGAGTTTAAATGATGACCACCCTGGTTTTCAGAGGCTATGGATGACAGTGGAGGCCCCACGTCTATTTGCAGGGTCCACACATGGATTGATGGATTGATTCTCTGGTGAGTCCCCTTATCAGAGAGCACGGTAAGTGCAGTTAGGTCAACATGTAATAGCTTATCTTTTGATCTTCCTTTAGGCCCATTTTAAAGCTGCTTCCCTTAATATTTTTTTTTTAACTGGAATCCCTCTGACCATAGACCAGGGTGTGAATACCTTGCTAACATTCAGACAGCGTTGGAAAGAGGATTGGTGCATACGCAGTTAAGTTAAAATTCAGCATCCTATCATTTGATCTGCCTTACAATCCATTTACATTCATGCCAATTTAAAATATCATCTGCTTTCTTTTCAAATGAGGGTTTGTTGGCTGTTGGTTTTTTTAAAATGTCTTTTCTGTGTATGAAACCCAAGAGAAGTAAATCTATAGGACAGTAACTAGATTAGTGGTCCCTGGGAGGTATGACGGGATGTTAGGGGAAATGGGCAACTAATAATAGCATGATTGAAGAAAATGTTCTAAAATTGATTGTGATGATAATTGTACAGCTCTTCTGCATGTGACTGAGCCACTGACTTTTATTATGTGTGAATTATATGCCAATGAAACTGTTGGAAAATGATCAATGGAGAAAGCAGCACTAGCTAGCTCCTACCCAAGAGTTCCTTCCCACTCTGGATTTGAGGCTTCCCAACTACAACAATTATGTATGCCACTTCCTTTAAGTGGCTATGTTAATGATAGATACATAGATAATTTAGCGCTGCTAGGTTTTTTTTCAATTATGTAGGAAATTGACTGCGACAGACTTTGGTGTTTAAAATTGACATGCTGCTGTACTGACACCTAAAATGCAGAACTTGTTCTGGAAGCAATCATCCGCAGGGGCTACAATTTTGAGGTTCGCAGAGAAAAAAACTAGACTCCCTTGAAGACAGTTTGGGTAGAAATATGAGTGTTAAAGGAATAAAACCAAGTGATGAAAATTATGCAGAAAACTGCAAAATTCTGACCCGGTGGCAAACTAGGGAGACATACTATCCAAGTCCACAAAAACGAAGACACATGAGACTAAATGATACCGATTTAGACGCTAATCCTGGAACCCCAAGCTTCAGAGGAAGGATAGAAAAGTGAGTGGAATATTGACTGGGAAGGAAACTGAGCAGGAATGGCAAGAGAGGAAACAGAGCAGGTGAAGTGTTGACTGACCTGACACAGAGTGGTCATCTTGAACATTTGTAAATAGCATTCGATCAAGACAGCAGCCCAAGAGCCCAAGCATGCATGTGTGGTTGGCCATAAGAAAGATGTGAGCCTTTCTTGTCTGTAAACCTCTAGTGGCCAGAAATGGGACCAGCCTCCCCCAAACTTCCCCAGAGACTAGGAACCCCCTGCCCACTCCCCCACTTCACCCAGTGCCCCCTCTACCTGAGATCAGAGCTGCACCCTCAAGAGTCAAGCTACCAGTGCAACCCCACCCCACCCCCCATGCCCTCCTGTGCCTGGAACTCTGCATCCTCAGTCCTCAGACCAGAGGACTCAGAAGACGGCTGGATAGCAGGCCCGTGGAGAGAATTTTTAATGAGCACTCTTTGACACTTACCAACTCAAAATAGAATTCATGAATAAATAAAAATAAGAAAAAATATAATATAAGAAAATTATATTTTTGGTCCCCACATCTCACTGGACAGGAAAATATTCTTTCCCTAGCCAACTACCCTCTCCCCACATCCCACTCCCTTTCCTGGGAGCCTGAAAATAGTTCTTTCTGGGAACTGGCATCTCTGAAACTGTGCAAACCATTCACGTTTCAGCTGCCCTGATCCCAGACACCATAAGGCCAGCAGGTACCTTGCTTACCAGCAGTCTCCCCAGTGCAACCTTGTAAGCTCTTTGGCAGGTCGAGGGTGCTACCCACACTCACACTTAGTACTTTTCCTATTTGGGTTTTGCCTGTCCCCCAGGTTTCTCCTTTCTTTGCTTTTCTCTTCTCTTCTTTCCTTCCCTCGTCATCTGCTCTTTATTTTCTCTTTCTTTTTCTCTCTTTTCTTTGTTCCCTTCCCTAGCCTCTTCTCTCTCTTTCCCTCTCCTCCACAGTTTTGTTTATTTATGGAAGGATCCTTTTTCACCTTTCTTTTTCTCTTTGTTTTTATTGGGGAGATAGACTTATTACTCCTGAAGAGATGTACAGTCTCAGAAACCCACTGGGGCAGTTCTACTCTGTCCTATAGAGTTGTTAGACATCATAACAGACGGCTTCTCACTATTTCATTTATTTTTATTTTCATAAGTTTTTATTGCTATCTAATTGTTTCCTCTGAATATTTTCTCTTACTGCTATTGTCTGTGTTTGTATTTTTCTCTTGGGTTATTCTTTTTCTTGTTTGACCTGATGAGCGAGAGAAACCATGCACTAGTGGCCCCATCATAACTTTAGCTCCTGGGGCCTCAACCACAGGGCGGGCGAGGGCTGCACACTCCTCTACTCTCAGAGGAGAAACACAAGCCAGTACCACTTTGAGTTCTGTCCCTCCGAATAGGAGAACAGGGTACACGTGCCTAAAAACCAACCAACATCTAATCACCAAACAAATGCACCACCACCACAGTCCTTCTGAGACAAAAACACAATTTAAATTGGCATGGACAACAAAATAGAGTAATTCAAACAAGCGACCAAAACACAAAGCCAGAGTAAGACATTGCATTGTACCTACCCGAGAATAAATTAAAAGGATTATTTCATGAAATTTATGTAACCTCAATGGATTAGGAGAAAGAGGAAGAAAATTTGTAGAGAAAAATCAAGAAAAGTACAGAAGAAAACGAGTAATTCAGGAACACACTGCAAGAACAAATAACAAAATAAATCCAAATTCATAAACCATACAAAAACAGGACATTGAAATCCATAAAATAATGCTAAATTTGAGAAATAGAAAATATAATGAAATAGCAACAGAGTAGAATCAAATTAGTCAGTTAGAAGATCAATTTCTCAAAACTATGTTGTGAGAGGAATAATCAGGGGGAAAAAGTGGGATAAAAAAAGATTAACAACTAGGAATTGAGTGGAACACAACCAAGAGAAAGAACGTAGATGTGACAGGAATTCCTGAACCTAAAGAGATTAAGATAAAGCAGTTTTAAAAGCACAAAGAAAATTGTTAAAGAATCAAAGAAAACTTCTAATATTGTGATAGATGAGTTAATGTGCATTCAAGAAGCTGAACCCACCCAGATTAAAAAGATTCCAAAAGAAAATCCAAAACCAAAACAGCTTGGTGAAAACCAAAAGTTAATGACAAAAGAGGACCAGTAAGACTTCAAAATGAAAAGAGCACAGGCTCACTAGTCAGGGAAGGTCAGGTGGGACCCCCAAGACCCTTAGTCACCCTTCAGGTCCGGAATGAAACTGAAGCCATGTCAGAATGATCAACTCTTTAAGATAAGAGAGCAGTATGTATCCAAGGATAATATTCACAGGGGCAGGAAAGAAGAAAGGAAACCGGAAATTCAAGGGGGAAGAAGGTTAAATGGTGGTCAATTGAAGGGAAGGCAATGGATGAGTTGAAAGAAAATGCCTATGAGTAGCTGAATGTAACATTGATGGTGTGGTCTGTAAACCTGTAAATTATGTGTTCACGTAATTCACAATTTAAAAAGTTAAAATAAGGAAATACATGAAGGTGGCTTCACAGTAAGAACAACAACAAAGTACTAATAAGTTTGGGATTTTTAACCAGAAACCATAGAGGCAAAAACTCTGAAAGAAAAAAATTGCAAAACCAAGAATTATATACCCAGCAGTTTCTCAACAAATACAACGATGAATTTAAGCACTTGCAGATGAAACATAAAAATTAAAGTCAGGCCAGATAGAGAAGTATTCAAAATAAAATGGACCCTACAAGATTAAACCCATAGCGAACCTGCAGGCAAAGTAGAACTGCCCCTCTGTGTGTCCAAGATTGCAATTCGTTATGGGAGCAGACAGTCTCATCTTTGCTCCCACTAAGCAGCTAGGGTTTCGAACTGCTGACCATATGGTTAGCAGCCCAATATGCAATTACTACGCCAACAGAGATTGTTGTTTTGCCAGAAAAGTATAGAATCAAGGTAGCAATGTGTAAATGAAGACAATTATAAACTAAAAAGATGGAATGAATTGTTTAGTTATATAACTTACAGTAAGAGAAGAAATCAAGTTGACTTCAAGATATATTAGATTGCTTTAAATTTGAGAGAAATAAACTGCAGAGCAACCTCAAAGAAAATTATTAAACCTTCCCATCAAAAATTTTTAAATAGGAAAATCATAAATATTTAGTAAACTCTAAAACAAGAAAACGATCCAGCAGACATAAAAAAGCCTGAAAATTAAATAACACACACACACACACACACACTATCCATAATGACTCAGAATAGAATAAATTGATTTCACAGTGCAAGCTGCGCCTGTCCTACTGTTATGTGTTTGAAACAGAGCATTGTTTCACAAGGCCACAGATGGAAAATAATTTTGCCTCAGGAGACACGATATTGAAGGCTTCCCCTATACTTAATGTAGATGATTTAGAGGATGAGGTCTGAGTCTTCATTAATTGATGATACTAAAACGAGACATTACTGTTGGTGCTCAAATCAGCAAAGACTTTAGAATACTAGGGAATGGGGTGTGTATAGTTTGCATATGGGATTGATGTGGTTTTGAGGTCTATTGGTAAGACTGTGATGAATTGAAAAATGTTCTGCACAAATTAACGTTTATTTGGAAACTTAGAATGTGACTTTATTTGTAAATAGGGTCTTTACATGTGTAATTAGTTAGGGGTCTTGAGATAAAATCATCCTGGATTTAGAGTGGATTGTAAGTCCAATAACTAGTGTCATTATAAAATGAGAAGAAAACACAGAGAAGGAAATGCAAAAATAAAGACAGATTGTGGTGAGGCATCTACAAGGCAAATAACACCAAGGATTGTTGGAAAATGCCAGAGCTTAGGAGAGGGACCTGGTAGCACTGACCTAGAGTAACTCCATGGGAGAAAGATGAAGCAAATCTCCTCCTGTACAGATGTCTAGCCTGTGTATATACATGGTCACTTTCAGTCAGAAGTGACCTGATGACAGTGAGTTGGAGTTGGGTGGGTTGTTGGATTTTCATTTGTTTGTTTGTTTTGCCCAGAGAAGCATAAAGTGCTATCTCTCTCACTACTTTACGAAGGAACCAACCCTGCTGTCACCTTGATTTCAGGCTTCTCACGTGAAATGTAAGAGAAGCAGTAATATGTGTCCAAACATTAAGGGGTACCTCCACTTTCCCCTCTCCTTCCATCCTTGACCACACTAAGCACATGCCCAGAATCACTACTGCCTCTCAACCTGGGCCTCAGCGAACACACACCCCACCTAGTGGCAGGCATTGTTTCATACTGCCAGCAAAACCTATCCTCCCAAAATGTGATAACCTAGTTATATTTATCCTCTCCATTTTACGGACGAGGAACCGAAAAAAAATTAGCTGAAGTAAATGACCAAGTTTAAAACAATAGATTAAAAAAAACCAACAATAGATTATATGCGAATACTCCTTAGCAACCGATACTGGCACTTTATGTACATGTTATACTTATTTTAATAGATGCCTTTCTTTCCCAAGAGATCACAAAGATATATGTATTACATTAAAAAAATTAGGATTTTCAATTTAAATAATTCTATGTAAACATTTCACCCATTTGGAAGCTATTTTTGACACCTTGAGAATTTCTTTTAACATGCAATCTAGTTAAGTCTTCCTCAGCACCTGGCTGTAACTTTTCATAGGCAGGTATTTAAATACATCTTTTACAATTAAAATAACTTTTATTTTTGTTTTTGAATATCCATCACCTGCAATTTAATTCACAGAACACTAGCAGCTGTCCACTCTTGATTCTCTAGGGTACAGTTTCCCCAACATGTTTCCATATTGGTAAATAAATGACCAACAATATTTGTAGTGTAGAAACAGAAACACAACAACGGCCAACACAGAAAGATTGGTGGGAGAAGAACTGTGTATTTCTGAAAGCTACCTAAAAATCTCCATTCTCAAGTCATTAGATAAACTAGGCCACAGAAAATTTATTTCCACAACCACTGAAAGAATCCCAATAAGAGAGAATAGTGAGCTAATGCCTCTATCAGCTGTGCTGGAAGATTGTTAAGAGCTTGGAATGAGGGGTAAGAGCTCAAAGGGAGGAAACTGAAAATGCTGGCATGACCAGTCTGTCCTACAGAACCGATGTGCATTATAAATGTAGTTAAAATTTATACGGGCCTGTTGTGTTTTTTTGAATGACAATATAAAAGAAAAGAAAATGTAATATATAATGCACTAGTGTGAGCTTTTCCTAAAAATACTTAAAGCAGAAAGTTTATATAACACAGGAAAAAACATTTTGTCTTGTGCACTAATCACTGGTAATTTTTTGAAAAATAAAAGGTCAAATATAATTCAGGTACTATTTCAAAATTTCATTGTATTATGTGATTTGTATATACCCTATCTTATTGGTGATTTATAATGTGTCTGTTATCAATAAAAGATTAATGGGATTGTTCATGGAATATTCAAGACTTGGGAGAATATTGCTTTTAATGCAAGTATACATTCAATAGTGTTTATGGATTATTCATTGTTTTCTGCACCTTGTAGCATGTTTATAAAGATACACGTCTAAGGTGCTGGGCGATTATTTCTTTATCACTTGCTAATGATCTAGATCAAGATTTTAATCTCCATTTGATTGGAAAGAAATGTAAAGTTAGAGATTAATTTAAATATTTTAACTTTTCACACAAAAGGAGTAAATATGCTCTTATTCTTGAGAGATTTTATTAGACATTATAAAATCCCACTTAATTAAATTATAATTTGCTCAAGTATAATGTGCCTTCTCTACTCAATACTAAATATTTATGACATTAGATAAGAAAAAGTCACTTTCATAAGAGCACACTCACAACTGAGAAAACTCCAAAAGCTGGACTGTAACGAGAAGGACTTGGCACCAGGTCTGCAGGGACACTTATTAGCAATCTTATTAAACTTATTAACTTGTTAAAATCAGATGCTTACTGGAAGCAAAGCGAACTTGAAGCACTTACCCATAAACATCGAAGTCCAGTCTTCAATAGCAATTTTACAAAGAAAATCCTCAAAACAGGACCAGTAAGCAACACCATGATAAACAGCGAATATATGAACATTTAAAGCATTTCATTAGACAGCTTCAACATGGAATTCCACAAACCACACCCGTAGAAGCAGAAAACAATGCATATTGGGCAAATCTGCTGCAAAAGACCTATAGAAATTGTTCAAACACAAAGATGTCATTTTGAGGACTAAGATATGCCCAACACAAGCCATTGTGTTTCCAATCAGCTGATAAATTTGTGAAATTTGGAAAATGAAGAAGGAAACTGGGGAATAATCTGTACATTTGAGTCATCCTGTGGGTGAAAAGGAGGCCTGGCATTGCAGAATGAGCAGATCTTTGCTGGGAGACGTACAACGAGGATGTTTCTTAGACGTGCGATGATGTCAGGCTTTGTCTGACCCATTTGGACATGTCACCAAGAGAGAGGAATCCCTGCGGGAGGACAGCCTTCATGGATAGTAGAGGGTCCCTGAACAAAAGAAGACCCTCAGCATGGTGATTGGCCCAATGGCTGCAACCATGGGCTCAGATGTAGCAGCAATGGTGAGCAGGTGTGAGACTCTTCCCATCTCTCACTATGGGGTAGAACCAGCTAGACGGCACGAAGCAACGACAACGGCAGCCATTGAAGGACAAACTACACCTCTAAGGATTCTGTGTATTTGTGTGTGTGCGCATGTTTACATGTACAGCAACCACCATTTACTCAGTGATGTTTCCTGTTGTGCCCTTTGAAAAAGACTGTCTGCACGTTCTAGTGCAACATGTGTAATTCCTCAGCTAGTTCCAAGATTCGCTTCCTGGAAGTAACAATCTCTCCAAAAGATATGCAAATAGAATAGATGCTGATGTATTAATTGAGTAAAGAGAAAGGAAAAACAGACAATAGTGTGGTAAAGAAGTAAAGACTAGGGAAGGACACTGGCATTTATACCTGAAAACTAAGTGTTCTGGGAACCAAATGTTAGAGATCATTTCTAGAGCTCTCAAAGACTCTTATACGTTATATTAGCTAATCTTGCTTTTTTGGTTCAGAATGTGAAGCATTGATATTACTAGATTATCTTACAAATTTCAGTATCTAGTTTCAAGCACAGGTACATTGTGTGTGTGTGTGTGTGTGTGTGTGAGTGATTTTAAGAAAATTCCTACAGAAAATCAAGGAAATTACTCCAGGGTCCCAAGTGTGTTGTTTCAATAATCCTGTAATACTTATGTCTTGTGTCAATTGAACTGTGTTCATAAGAAGATGTGGGTGGAACACAACCACCTCAGGTGGCCGTGAGCCAGTGGCTAGCCATACATTGCCTATCCATCCTGAAACTGCCGATCTGCTTCTGCATCTACCAGCCCTGACCTTCTTTCTGCCTTCTGGTTTGTCTTCTGTCTTCCTCCTATCCTAGATTCCCAGATTCTCCACTTCCCATCTTCCCAAGGTAGGTAGCCAGGGGAGTCAGGAAATGCCTCCAACTTTAACATTTGGTGCCCAGAATTGAACCAAACTGGATTCTTCATATAAAGTTATGTCTTTATGCACATATGTAAGGGTCCCTGGTTTTGCTTCTCTAGAGAACACTGTCTAATGCAGTCACCATCTACCTACCTAATGATGGGACGTGAAAAAACACACAAACAAATCAAGCACATGGTCCTGACTGATCGTGACTCTGTAGATGGCTGCCGAGGCTGTAAACCATTAATGGACAAAGATCAGCTTTCTCCCTCTGAGCAGCTGGTAGTTTTGATCCACCAACTTCAGGTTTATGACTCTAATGCTTGCCTGGCAGTGCCTGCCACCAGGGCTCCTGGTGATATAAAGGAGTTATAAAAAAAAAATAGCAAGTGTCTTGTCTGACAGATAATGTAAGATTTGCATAGATCTCTTAGATTTGAAATGTGTACGGAGGGAAATCAGTAACAATGATAAATATCTGCAGCTTATGGCAAGCATGTGGTTGTCAAGGGGAAAGGGAATTACACAACAGTAAACAAGGAGGAAGTACTAACTATGAAAATGAATTAATTCAAGGAACAGAAGGATATTTTTAAAAAATCAAAGAGCTACCATCTTCACCAGAAAATAAGGTAGCAGAGTGGTGGGGTGGAGGTGAGACCAGGCATGCTAAACTGGCTCTGACTGCCAGCCTTCCCCCGCTGGAAAGAAACAAAGGATCCAGAGGAACGCGGAAGTACATGCAGAACAACCCAGGATCCACGTGACTTCTCGGTAAGCTAGAGTTCCATTCACAGCACAAGGGGCAATAAAAATGCTTCTTTAAGGTATTTTCCATAACTAGTCCAGCACACTACAGATGAGAACCAATGGTACTATTGACTATCAATTCAAAGAAAATTTGTAAGTAAATATTGGCAGAGAGATTTAAATAAACATTGCACCGTGATCAAAGAGGCTCCTGGTAGGAATCGACAGATGATTTAATATAAAGCAATGCTTTAATATGATCCACCATCTTAATCTGTCTTGGGTAAATGGAAAGAGATAATTACCTTCATAGGCTAAACAGCGTTAGATAAAATTCAAAACAGTCATTTAAAGAAAAATCTCATTAAAGTGGGACTAGAAGGCTACATCTTTATAATCAATAAATAAGCATATATCTGTACATAGAATGTAAAACCTGAACAAGAATATGAGTGTTTGTACATCAATGCAAAAGCAAGCAGAACGTTGCAGCAATGGATACAGTTATATTAAAACCAGAGAGAGGACACATGCTCATTATTGCTACTATCATAAATTACTCTGACAGAACAAGCCGAGATAAATAACAAAAGAAAGACAGAAGAGAAATAAACATTTAAAAGGAGAATTCAATATTGTTGGTAGCTGAAAATACTATTATTATGTACATGAAAAATTAGAGAATATAATGTGTAGCTATTAGACACAGCAAGAATTAATTATATAGTTATTAGGCATAAATAGTTATGTAGGACATATAAAAATTAAGCATATTTGTGTATACAAATAGCGGCCAGTTTGAAAAATACAAGGGAAATAAAATTCATGCTTAGGAAATAACCTTCTATATGAAACATCAAATGTTACAACTTGCTCGAAACGTGATGGGCTGGGGGGGTCAACACCTGTTAAATTGACTGAAGAAGGCAATGTCCAGTGAGAGGAAGAGTGCCCCCCAAAAAAAAATGATGGAGGAAAGGAAAGACCCTGGAAGTGTAGTAAAAGTTAAAGGCAACTGAGGGAAGTCTTATTATAATCACACCCGTGTAATAACAATCTATGAGTAGATATATGGGTGCACATACAGGCTGGACAGGTGTGGGAGTGACCGTGGATTTTACAGGGGACATTTGTACATGGCTGCAAAGACAGCCATGAATGTCATGAGGCAAAAAGGAGACAAGAAGAACCACGAAAGCAGAATTGCATATGGAAGCAATTACTCCAGCGAACATTATCATGGAACCCCCACACACCAGTCTCCACCATCGCGAGACCAGGAGAACTAGCTGATGCCTTGCTAGTTTTAACAGCTGCTCCCAAAAGGATCTCATGAGAATGTCCTGCATACGGTGGGGGGTGGGGGGGGGGGGGAACGTGGAGCAGAACTCCAAATCAGAAGAGACTAAATGTCCAATTTTCACATGCAAATGAGGTGATTAGAAATACTAGGGCTTGGATCAGAAGTACCCGAGTCCTTAAAGTACTATCATTGCTTTTTGATACTATAAGAGGTCTGTGTAGCAGATTTTGCCGATGTACTGCATCCTTTGATCTCTTGACTGTTGCTTCCAGGAGCATTGATTGTGGACCCAAGCAAGACAAAATCCTTGAGAGCGTCAATCTTTTCTCCATTATCATGATGTTACCTACTGGTCTAATTTTGAGGGCTTTTATTTTCTTTATATGGGATTGTAACCCATGCTGAAGGCTGCAATCCATGATCTCCTTCAGCAAGCGCTTCAAGCCTTTCTCCCTTTCAGCAAGCAAAGTTGTTTCATGTGGATATTGCAAATTGTTATTAAGCCTTCCTCCAAGTTTAATGCCAACTTCCTCTTCGTATAATCTGGTTATTTGCTCAGCATACAGACTGAATTAGTATGGTAAAAGGATACAATCCTGACGCACACCTTTCTGATTGTAAACCACGCAGACCTCCCCTGTCTTGTTTCCAGAACTGCCTCTTGATCAATGCTCAAGTTCCTCACCAGCACACTGAAATATTTCTGTGTTTCTATTCTTCTCAAAGTTACACATAATTTGTTATGGGCTAAATAACCCAATGCTCTTGCATAGTCAACAAGACACAAGTAAATATCTTTCTGATAGTCTATTTCTTTTACCCAGATCCGTCCTCTATCTGCAATGATCAGAAGGGTAGAAAAGTGAGAGGAAAAAAGTAAAACAAACATGTCAAGGCCCAGTCCTTGGCACCTATGGAAATATAATTTGATGAAATGTTGTCTATAAATATAAGGTCATATCACAGTAGGTTAGGTCTTACTCCAATCAGAAGAGAACAGAGTTATGATCCCCATGTGAAATGTATCTACAAACCAAGAGATACCTGTGGGAGAAGGTGAGAGAGAACAGGGAGGATCTTCTTCAGGAATTGTTAGGTCTCTCTCTCCTGGCTAAATTCCAACCTCAGTCCTTGGCTCCACTCAGAAAGATTTCACGCTAAAGCCAGGCTCATGATCCAAGTGAATTTAATGAGAGTTAAAAGAAGCTTCGGTTTTACGCGGCACCCATAGGATTCCTTTGACCATGCGGCCTGGCAGAGACTGCTCCGGTCCCACAAGGATCTCTCTCCTCCCATGAAGAGGACCAGACCAGCCTTCTCCCTTCCGGTCCCTGCCTTTTCAAGGGTTCCTGGGGGAAGCGTGGTGAATGACCCCAGGTCGATCCCATTGGCTGAATTGCAATCACCTGGCCCAGGTGGGCTGCTCCAGGTGTAACGCCCATCTTAGCTCACCGGCGGGAAAATCCAGCTTTGTCCTATGCTGGCTCTCCTGGGCATGCGTAAATGGACTTCCCGATTCCCTAGGCTAAGCTGTCTAACAGAATCTTCAGAGAGAACGTGATTCTGCCAACACACCGAATTCAGACTGCTAGCCTCTGGAATTGTGAGACACTCTCTTTCTGTTCAATTTGTGGTACTTGATTACGGCAAGCTTAGGGAATTAGTACACCTAAGAAAAGACTTAATAAGGAAGCTGTTATATTAATATAATAAAAACAATACTTTTGAGGAATATTAAAATAAGACTTGAGCAAAAGAAACTGATCAACTATGTGGAAAAACAAATGACTACATTATTCCCTTTGTCAAATTAAAATTGAAACTCCAAATACTTAGTAAAACTAAAATAAGCTTTAAATTGAAATAAGAGACGTTTTTCTCTCTCATGATCATAGATTAGAAATGACCTTGAAGACTAAGGGATTCTGGGTACACAGTAGTTAATGTGCTCCATTGTTAACCAAAAGGTTGGCAGTTTGAGCCCACTGTCTTATCGACAAGAGACAAGTGACCGTCTGGTTCTGGGAGATTTACAGCCTTGGAAACCTTAGGAAGCTGCTCTGCTCTGTCCTCAAGGGTCACTATAAGCCAGAATAGACTTGATGGTAGTAAATTTGGTTGACTTTTCAGTTTATAAGTAAGGCGCAAAAGCCAACAATTATAAAAGAAGGAATGCTAAATTATACTGCATAAAATTAGCATAACTTCATAAAAACAAAGTCAAAAAACAGAAACTAAGAAAAATGCAATGCATTTTGCAAAACTGATGGATAATGTTTTTCATCTATATAGAGATATGTCAAATCAACAATGGAAAAATATATAGCAATAGCAAAGCAGTAAAAGAAAGCTCTGCAGAGGTTGCACACTGGTGCAGATAGGAGCTGGAGGCACAGGGAATCCAGGGCAGATGATAACTTCAGGACCAGGGGTGTGAGGGGCGATACTGGGAGGGTAGAGCGTGAGTGGGTTGGAAAGAGGGAACTGATTACAAGGATCTACTTGTGACCTCCTCCCTGGGGGATGGACAACAGAAAAGGGGGTGAAGGGAGATGCCGGACAGGGCAAGAGACGACAAAATAATAATTTATAAATTATCAAAGGCTCCTGAGGGAGGGGATAGTAGGGATGGAGGGGAAAAAAGAGGACCTGATGCAAAGGGCTTAAGTGGAGAGCAAATGCTTTGAAAATGACGAGGGCAAACAATGTACAGATGTGCTTTATACAATTGATGTATGTATGGATTGTGATAAGAGTTGTATGAGTCCCTAATAAAATGTTTCTTTTTTTAAAAAAGGATGCAAGAGGCCACATCTGTTTGATATTTCAATTCTAGAACTGACAGACTTCCAAACTGAAATTTATCACATGGGTGTAGAAAGGTATGGAAGTAGTCCAAAAATAGATCATGAAAGTGCCACTGGCTGAAGAGAACAGAATGGATATTAGTTATGCAAAAATACAAAATGATCAGTATTAAAAAGCCATCTTTTCTCACTGTCTTTGTGTAAAATAGACAGAAAAGGAATGTTGTCCTTTTATATGATAATGTCAAAAATTAGAAATTAAAAAATTAATTAAAAAAAGAATAGCTCTGAAAAAACAAAAAAATATTAGGTATTTAAATATTGTCATGGCAGGCCATGAGGATGATGTTCCTGATTAGAGCAGCCAGTCCACAGAGAGGACAACATGGCTGGCCCCACTATGAGACATGATGCCCCTCAGTGACTAAGGGCGATACAGGGGACAGCACCGGAGACACAGTGTGCGAAATGCATCTGACCTGATCCCACCACACCGAGGCAAAGCACTGGGGGAGTGCAGCGGAACAGCAAGGGAATGTAGCGGCAAAGTCCCCAGGGAATGCTGAAAGTGGACTTTGGGGCCAGGGCGTGGTGCCCCTACAGACTGGACTGGAAAACACTCCTAAAGGCCAACAAACGATACTTGAACTAACTACAAAAGAAAAATAAAATATAAAATAAATATTGTCATGGATTGACATATAAAATATATGTGTCAATTTGCTAGACAATGATTCTCAATGGCTTGGCAGTTATGAAATTATATACTTTGGCAGTTATATAATGATTCCTTGTAATATGATTTGATGAGAGTCAATCAAATTTAAGAGGATTAAGGTAGTGTGCAAACATTAAATCGGGTCACATCTTTTATCCAATATAAAAGGAGGTCCTCTGAGGTTTAGCCTGTGTGTTAGGCTGCATTCTCTAGAAAAACAAACCCAGTGATTCTTGTATGGGTATGTCTATAGACAGAGATTTATATCAAGAAATGGCTCACAGAGTTGTAGAAGTGGTTAAGTCTAGTTAAGTTCAAGTCCTTGGGTCAGATGTAAGCTGCAGGCCTCTCCAGACTGCAGCAGCTGTAGGATCCAATAAACAAGAAGCAGAAAGACCACAAACTGGTGTGAGCTGACCTGAATGAATCCAAGGTTAAGCTAATGAATCCAAGGTCAGCAGTCTACTGATAGCTCCTGGGTTTGGCAGCCAATATAAGAGGAAGTCAACAAACCTGATGCAGGATCCAGATCCAGTGGCAGAAGTCAGTCTACCCTAAGAATAGGTAAAACCTGAATGAACCTCCCTCAATTGTACCGAGACCGAGACCAGAGAAGCTGCTTGGTTGATTCAAAAAAGACTACTGGATCACTTATTAGATCTCTATTAGGTTATATATTAGCTTGAACTACTTAGACCAAATCATGGGAGAATCCCAGCCAACCTAGGTTGACATAAAACCTATCCCAGACTACATCATGTACTGTCGCACAAGAAATAATAGGAGAAAAATAATGAGAGGAGTGAGTGGAGAGAGAGGTTCTGACTACATCCCAGAAAGATAAGCTGGGAGCAGAGTATGACCTTTGGATTTAGAAATCGTATACTGGAAACTCCCCAGACCCAGAAGGTTGATACCAAGACACACAGAGAGTTCCACATAGTAGAAGGCCCACAGATTTTGAAAGGAGACAAGGAGCTTCCTCAAAAACAAATGGAGACTGAAATCCTACCTTTAGGACCAGAACCCTGAATTTGGACTTCCAGACACCTGCACGGAGAGAGAGCACATTTTTGTTCAGTAAAGCCACCCACTATGGTATCGCTGTGAAAGCTGCACGGTGTAGCTAAGCGTGGATATGCATACTAAATGATTTCTTTAAAACCACGCAATTTCATAATCTATACCTTTAATATATTCTAAAATATTTGAAAACTCTCTAAGGGAGAAATTATGGGCAAAAACACTCAACAGGAGTGTAAATTGGCATAATCATATTGGAGAAAAAGTTGGCAATAGCTATCCAAATCAGAGATGTAGATGCGAGCTGTAAGCTTTTCGTTCACCTTCAAGGAATATTACACACCTAGAACACAAAGTAGTCTCGGTAGCGCAGTGACTGCTGACTGACCCCGGGCCGATGAGTCAAGGCTACCATCCACTTCACCAGACAACGATGCGTCCTCTGGCTTCTACGGGAATTTACTTCCAGACTTGGTTTTGTACTAATTAATAGACTCATCAGAAACAGACTTACTTTTCAGACTAGCAAGACTGCCAAGTAATCTATTTGTGTAGTATAACATTGTTTTTAGTAGCAATCACTGGATTGTAAAAAGATATTCAGTGGTTATATAACTTAGAATTCATCCACACATTTACATGTTTTGTAGTAATGCCACACACCAATGAAGTATATCAATATCTCTATGTGTTGGTATGGAATCATTTTTAAATAAAGTCAAAAACAAGAATCAATACTTCCACATCTTGTCAACTTTGTATCATACCTGCAATAAAATACTAATGTCAACACCACACCTTAATAAAAACGTTAATAACAGCAAATAATTACACAATTTAAAAAAAACAGCAGCTTGTAATTTTAAAGGACCTTGAAGTTCATGAAAGAAATGTTAAGGAGTGAATCTGAGAGAAAATAAAGTATAATTATGTATCATTAAGAAAATAGTAAAAATAACAGCAATAATTAATATTACTCGCTGAAGAGGACATACGGCCTACATTATTATTTAACCCTCTTCAGTGTATGAACAGTGTACCTCTGTGCTCAATAGAAAAGGAAATTTTCAAAATGGAGATGACCCTAAGTTAGCAGTGGAAACTAGCTACAGAAGTAGCTGCAGGAAGCAATTGCAGGGCTTCCTGGACTCCAGGAAGAGTAGAGACTGAGTGCCAGAGAGCGGCAGGCAGCGCCATCTACAGGAAACACTCTGATCTGGGCGCGTTTCAGTATTTCACGTTGGCCGGAACCCAAACAGCCACCTCTGGACCAGCATGGCTGTGAACATAACGCAGAGGTCAGCTGCAGCATCAGTAGCTGGGAAGCCTCAGCTTCCCAGAGCAACGGGTTCTTATTTAATAAAATATTTGCCAGGCACACTTTTTAAAAACCATATTAACAATGATCCGTGGGAAGCAATACAGTCCACTCTAGTCAGATCATGCCCACAACCAATGCAAAATCTGCACAAAGTAAGTATTGCCCTTACTACTTGCAAAACACGTTGATAAATTCTTTCTGTTGTAGTTTATTTTCAATGATGGTTACTGGCTCCAAAATTGATTTTATAAACAGCGAGAGCTTATATGCTACATTTTGAAGAGCACGTACCTACTAGACACTGTGGAATAGAAATATTGGGCTGGCTCGGGATCATAAAACAAGCCTAATAGATCAGTTATAGCACTCATCAAATTTTGTAATACAAATCACAGAAGTAGCAAACAGATGTAATTGCTAAGATGTAATTCCCTGAGCAATCACCTAATTCTCAGGTCCTCCCGAAGACTTAGCTCACGACATTAACAGCTAACCTCCCATTTTGAGCCCTAAAAGGGGATGTGAAGAGGGATTCCATAAACAGTGGAGAGAAATGAGACTATTAAATGTACTCCATTCTGGAGGGAAAAAAAACATTCTGGATAGAACACTCATTAATAATGTGTAAGTGCAAAAGCAGAGGCCTGGTGGGTCAGTGATTTAAAGTTACCAGCTGTTCCTCCGGAGAAAGATGTGGCAGCCCAGCCTGCTTCTGTAAAGATTTACAAATTAGAAACCTACAGAGCATTTTTAATCTGTCTTCGACGAGTTGCTATAATTCCGAATTGAACTGATGGCAATGGGTCTGGATTCATTTAGAAGTAGAAAAGAAACATGAGATCTATGAAAAGGTTGTTTTATGTTGGAAGAACACAAAGAAACAATAGGTGTAGAGAGAGCCTATGCCAGGGAAAGATCTACTATATGAAATCGAAATTAATTGTGGACATCATTTGAGAAGGCATTAATTTCATAAAAATCTCAGTAAGTGAAAGCAAACAAAGTACCTATGACAGGAGATATGACAGAGGAGATATGCGTGACAATAAGAGTCAGAAAGGTTGTCAGGTTAAAGGCAAGTAGAATAAAAGACTAATTTCATAAGACTCCGTTCCGGCTCTGACAAAAAATCTTTGCTCCAATCCTTTAAACTAAAAAAAAATGCTGAATAAACAAAAAAACTCGTGACTTTTCGTGCATCCATCTGACATACTGATATCACCGGCAAACCACCACTTTGAAATCTGGGCAGACATGTACATCTAGAGAATCATCGTGGAAGATTTATCTGGAACGGAAGAGGCTGGAGTAACAATTAGTAGACACACTTAAACAGTAATCATACTAGTTTACTGGAAGCTGCAGGATCCCCACACTTTCATGGATTTTAAGCCCAAGAAACCCAGTAGGTTCCCATGGCAAAGTGCTAAGAAAAATACCCTTTTCTTTCTGGCAAGGGGTTGGATGGGATGATGGGGAGTAAATATTTCAAACACACCCAAAATATTATCCACATCAAAGATCTACTGAAGAAGGCAATGCATATTACAACATCCTATTTCCATCTTACAAAGATCAGTTAGCTAATTTCAATTCCTCTAGCCTTTATGCCTCACCTAGGTATTGTTAGGTGGCATCAGCTTGGTCCAACTCATAGTGACCTGCCTAAGCATAACAGAGCAAGCACCTCCCAGTTCTGTGCCATCCTCACGATTGGTATGTTTTAGTTCATTGCTGCAGCCACGGTGTGAATGCATCGGGTCCTCCTGTTTACTCACATTCCACTTTCACAAGCATGAGGTCTTTTTCGAGTCGCGGGTCTTTCCTGATAACTTGTCCAAAGTATCACCCACCTTGCTTCTCCGGATATTGTATGGATTATTAGAAGAGCTGTAAGAGCCCCCATAAAATGACTTATTAAAATAACAATTAAAATGAGAATCATTTTAATTGGGTCAGGTGTACCTGAGGCATTAAACGGACATCCTTGCTTCTCAACAACAATGTGCCATTTGACCTCTGGACTGCTGCTTTCATCAGCATGGAGTGTGGTACAAGTAAAATGAAATCTGTGACAACTTCAATCTTTTCTCCATGGATCATAATTTTGCCTATTGGTCCAGTTGTGAGTACTTTGGTTTTCTTTACATGTATGTTGTAAAACATAGAGAAGGCTGCAATCACCGATTTCATCAGCAAGTGCTTCAAACCCCATCCACCTTGAGCAAGCAAGGTTGTGTCGTCTGCATATTACAGGCTGTTAATAAGCTGCCCTCAAATTCTGACAGTGGATTCTTTTCCTGATTTAAGCCATACGGTATCTCCTTGTTTTCATATGAATGCCTCTTGGACCTTGCACAGGTTCCACAAGAATCCAATAGTGTTCTGGAATTCTCATTCTTCTCAATATTGTTCATAGCTTATTAGGAGCTATATAGTGGAATGTCTTTGCATAGTCAATAAAACATAAGCAAACATTTTTTTGGCTATCCTCTGCTTTTGGCCAGGATTGATCTGACATTCACAACAATATCCCTCATAACACAACCTCTTCTGAAACCAGTGTGCATTTCTGGAAGCTCCCTGTGAATGGACTGCTGCAACCGCTGTTCATTGGTCTTCAAAGAATTTTACTTGCTTGTGATATGAATGATATTACTAAATATTTTCTACATTCTGTTGGGTCATCTTTATTTGCAATAGGCACACATCTGGATCTCTTCCCATCAGTTGGCCAGGAAGCTGTCTTCTAAATATCTTCACGCAGGTGAGTGAGTGCTTCCAGTGTGTCATCAACTGTTGAAAGCTTGCACCTTCAGAACAGCGTAGACTTCTTCCATAAGCATTGTTGGTTCTTTAGCACACATTACCTCTTAAATGGCTGAATGTGCCCAGTTAATTTTGGTACAGTGACACTGAATGCCTTCCATTACTTTTTACTGCTTCCATCGAAAATCAAGGAACGCTGAAGACCACAAGTCAAGGAGTCAGACTGACCAAAAGCCTGAGATTAAATTATAAGAATATTGACTTCTTTCTCTCCTTCACAGGTTACCACAAGAGATCCTCTCTATAAACAGTGGAGTGCAGTAGAGAGAACTACAAGTCACAATTTCTATTTAAGAAGGAATTCTCCTGAAATTCCTTCTTAGAAGAGACAACAGAGAAGGATCAGTAAATACACGAACAAACATTGAAATCTATGTCACCTACAGTTACAGAGAACATTAAAAACAGCCCAACTCCTAACCAGGTTAATATGAAGCCTCGCGCTGAGGGCCAATTTGCCTCAAAGTCTGTAACTCGATACATCTTCTATAGCTGTGAATAAAAGATTAGAAGGCTAACTAAAATACAAGCAACTCATATGGGACACAAATTTTGGGGTTATCAGATTGGGAATTTAAATAACAAAAACAATAGAAGGAACCCCAGTGTTGCTATAGGATAAATACTGCATGTCAGCTGCGTTTGTGGTTCAGCCACTGGCAACTGTGCTGCAGAAAGACGAGCTGTCTGCTCTCGTGAAAGTGTACAAGGTCAAAACCCTACGTAGGGTAGCTATGAGGCGGAACTGACCCAGGAACAATGAGTTCAGTTTGGGGGCTTATGCTTAGTAGAGCTTCAATGGAAAAAGTAGACTTCATGCGCATGCATTTGGGTAATGTAAACAGAGGTAGAAACTCTAAGAAGGAATTAAAAGTAAACACAAAAAGCAATACACACACCTGATGAGGCTTCAAAAATTCATTGAAAAAAATCAGTTATATTTTAATTCCATTTTCATGATCTTTTTGAAGTGCCCTGATGTGTATAAAAAGGTGATGCATGTGCTTGATAAACTCATCATTAAGAAAGAACTAGTGAATTTGAAAACATATTTGAGAGTAAGAATTAGGTCAGTCTCTTTTTCAGAAACCATTCAAGCAAAAGAAATAATTTAAATATTAAAAGATAAAGTGAAAAATACCAATCTGGAATTTTATGTCCAAAGATATTGTACTTGAAAAGTAAATAATACACAAATGCTTCCTCAGACCAATAAAAACAGAGGCAATCCACTGCCAACAGAACTTCTCTAAAGAAATGTTAAAAGAAATCCTTTAGAAAAAAAGTGACATTATGTAGATCAGACCCATAGATCTACAAAGGAAGAGTATCAGAAAAAGGGTAAATGAAGGTAAAATAGAAAAGCTCATAACTTTCCTCATTCTTTATCTAATAGATAATATATGTTTAAGTAACAATAGGAACAATGCATTGAGTGATTATGGTGTATGGGTAAGTGACATTATTAGAAGAGATAGGATACAGGACAGGAGAATTCAGAATATTTAGCTGTAAGTTGGTTGACTAACCATATTAAGCTATAGTGATTATTAAAAGATTTAGATTTAGTATAAATGTATGTTCTATCACTAAATATATAAAATAAAATATGTGTAACTGATATTTTTTTAAAGGAGTGAGAATGGAATTACATAAAAATTTTAAAAACCAAAGACAGCAGATATATTTTAAGAGCTAAAGTACTAGGTACAAAACCATTATAAACTTTAAAATGCACAAGGTATAAATGTATCAATTAAAATACAGATACACAGCATATTAAAAAAAGAAGGCCCAACTTTACACTGTCTATAAGAAGTGAAAAATAAATAAGTTCAAAGTTGTGGCGGAGTGAAATTTCTTATTAAGTCTCCTCTACCCAAGCCTTTGAGTGTTCAGTTATCCTTACGTTCCCTGGCTATTTGGATGAGCCATCTGTGAAGCAATAGCCAAGAGACAAAGCCCGGGCAATCAGAAGAGCACCTTTCGGGCCCCTGTGTAACGTGGTGGAGGCTGCGGCCAGAGGCACCAGAAGTTAGGGTATGAGGACTGTGAGACAGGACGAGAGCAGCTCCGGCAGGCGATAGAACCGCAGACAGACTTCCTAGGCCACAGAGGCCGCTGCAAAGGGACCAGAGAGGCTGAAGACCAGAGAGAGGCCTGGTGGTCGACTGAGGAAAGATGTACGGAGGAGCAAGGACTGTATCCTTACTGTTTACTGGTCCTGACTTACAGCCCCCTATTAGTTTCTCCAATCTTTCGTGATTTCGTTGCCTGTGAGTTCTTTGTGGCCACTGAAATGACTTCCAGAACCCAGGATAGAGGTAGAGTGCCGTGGAGAGTGGTTGGTGTTGGACTAGATAAAGAAAGCTAGACTGTGGAGGCAGGTCTGACCCCTGTCTGACAAGAGAGAAGCCAGGGAAGGTCACGTATAGCCTATCATGCTGTAGAAAACCATTGTGAGAGTATAGAGAGCGATAGATCATGCAAAAATGAATCAAAAGACAGGGAGAGTAACTATATTAATTTTTATCTTAGAACAAGAAAACATTTCAAGGACAAGAGGTGCCTTGTAGAATCAGAAAGAAATCAATTATTCCAGAAGACAGAACAATTCTTACCATGTACGGGCTTAACAGAAGAGCAGTGAAATATGTTTCCCAAAAACACTTAACAGTGTAGGAGAGAGATATTTGCCATTAATTTTTGTTTTTTACTGCAAGATGTCTTTTTTAGTAATTGGTAGATTAAGTAGCCAGAAAAATCGGTAAAGATATTTGAGCTGAGCTGCCACATTCATCAATTATATAAAATTGGCATTTATGGAAAACCTTATCCAAAAATAGTAGAGTGCACTTTCTTCTCAATCTCAAAAGCAGGATTCACCAACACTGACTATATTCTGCGCCAAAATATACACCTTCAAACAAATGTAAAATAAGAATTAACAAAGTATAATATCAGCCTACATTATAACCCAGAAAGATGATTGGAAAATTTCAAAATAGTTGAAGATAGCACAATATATGAGGAAATAAGTTTCTAAAGTAATTTAAAAATATTTTGAGGTCATTGTCAATAAGAATACAGCTCCGCAAAATTGTAGGATAAAACGAAACTGCTGCTTAGTGGGATATTTATAGTGTTGGATGCATATAGAAAAGAAGAAAAGCTAAAATCAGTCATCTAAGCTTTCATCTTAGGAAACTAGAAAAAAGAGTGTTATAAGCCTAAATCAAGAGGGAAGAAAAATAATGATAAAACATAGAGAAGAAATTTTGAAAAATCAGTATTCTTTTCTAAAAAGAAAAATAGTTGGTACTTTCAAAAGATCCTGATTTCATTTGTATTGATCAATGTCATATACAAAAAAGGGCCGCGGGGAGCGGGGCGCTAAACTTGGTGTCTTAGGATGGGTTTTCTGAAAAAGCAAAACGAGGGAAGCTTATATGATACTATATATGGAAAGTTCTACATCAAGAGAAAGGCTCACACAATTGTAGAGGCAATCAAGTTTCAAGTCCAGGCAACATCCAAGTATGGGTCAGATGTTCGAATGGAGGCTTCTCCTGACTCAGCAGCTTTGAGGGTTAATGTACCCAGCACCTTCAGGAAGATGACAGACTTGTGAATGTTGAAGTCAGCGAATCCATGACTGGAATGGCTTCAAGTTTGTAGCCACAGAGGTAAATGAATCTAAGGTGAGTAGGCCAGATGGCAGGCTGCTGACGACTCGTAGGCAACACTCCGGGTTATTAGCTCAAGCGAAAAGAACCTGGGTCCACAAGGCAGATGCAGAAAAAAGTAAGTAAACTTGTCCACAGTGGCCACTATGGGTGAAAGCAGAAAATTCCAGAAAGATGTTTACCTGTGTTTTGTTGACTATGCCTAGGCATTGATGTGTGTGCATTACAACACCTATGACTAGCCTTGAGAAGAATGGGGAGCCAAGAACACGTTACCCTGCTCACGAGGAACTTGTGCAAGGATCAAGAAGCCTTTTGCTAACTGAACAAAAGGTTACCATCTGGTTTAAAATCAGGAAAAGTGTCTGTCAGGCTGTATGTTCTCATCATTCTTATCCAATCTGTACGCCGAGCAGCTTTTCCGAGAAGTCGGATTAGATCAAGAAGTGTGGCATCAGGATTGGAGGAAGGCCTATTACCACCTGTGATAGCCAGAGGACACCAGCTTGCTTATCGACAGTAAGGAGGAATTGAAATACGTACTGTTGAAGATCAAGGATTGCAGTCTTCAGATGGATTCCAAAGCCGTGTAAAGAAGACCAAAATCCTCACGACTGGACGAACAGGTAACATTATGATCAACGGAACAAAGGTTGAAGTCGTCAAGGATTTTGTCTTTCGTGGATCCACACTCAATGCCAAGGAAAGCAGCAGGTAAGAGATCAAATGACACGTCGCATTGGGTAAATCGGATGCGGGAGACCTCTTTACTGTATTGAAAAGCAAGGATGCTACTCTGAGCAATAGGGTGTGCCTGACCACGGCTGTCGTGTTTTCCATTACTCGTATGCATGTGAAAGTCGTACAGGGATGAAGGAAGGCTGAGGAAGAATCGTGCATTTGGATTGTGGCTCTGGCAAAGAGTATGGAAGTACTGTGAATTGTCAATAGGGCAAACAAACCTCTCTTGGAAGAAGGAAGGCCAGAGGGCTCTTTAGAGGCAAGGATAGCATGGCTTGGTCTTACATAACTTTGGACACATCGACTGGCAAGACCAATCCCTGAAGAAGGACATCATGTTTGGTAAGGCAGAGGGAGAATGAAAAAAGGAAGACTCCCCAGGAGATGGTTTGACACCATGGCTGTGATAATGGGCTTAAATATAGAAACAAGTGTGAGGATGGTGCGGGACCATGCGATTTTCCTTTGGCAGGACCATGCGAGGATGGTGCAGGTTCACTATGGGTTGGAACAAACTGCACGGCACCCAATAACAACAGCGCAATGTCTACTGACACTGGAAACAGACTACAGCATCAAAGAAACTTTCCATTGATAAACCTCGAGTACAATATTGAAGGAGTCTCTGGGAAAAAATATTGAATGAGATAAAACCCAAACCAAATTCACTGCATGGACTCAATTTTGATTCAGAGCAGCCCTACAGGCAACCCAGCCCAATATATATTCACCAGTCCCTCCTCAGACTCACCTAGCATGCGCCAGTGATGCCGAATCATGCCTGGGAAGCAAGCAGCCCTGTGGTGCAGTGTCACGTGGATCCCAAGTTGGTGCAAATGCGGCAGGGCTCTCACAGCTCTGAGGGTGGTCATAGAGTCCCTGTAAGCTGGAAGGATAAGGGGCAGAGAGAGCTCATCTCTGTACACCTTGCTTTTATACAAAAATGCCTATGAGATCAAGGAGGTGTCATCAGGTGGTGACTTGATTGACAGATTTGACTCCAGCCCTAGCTGGGAGTGTTTAGTTGACACAATCCCTAAGGAACACACTTCCATTACAACGTTTTCCACCAAGTAGGACCATTTACTAATACATCCATCAAAAATATATTAAGCAATATGCACGGAGCTGGGAGACGAGGATATTAACAAAATTCCTACCCCACCACCACAGAGTTCATAATAAGCCTTATGGTTATAAAACTGTACCACATTCTATATTCCCTTCCAAAGGAGTCCTGGTAGCACAATGATTAATTTCTTAGAGGTTAGCTAACAAGTTAGTAATTAAACCCATGTAGGGCATCATGAAAGAAAGATTCAACAATTTGTGCCTTAAACAGTACATCACAGAAACGTGATGGAATGGTTCTGTTCCGTCCCATGTGGTCACTTCACGTGGAAGTGGGCTCAGTGGTATCTAACAACAGCAACATAGATCCACGTGACTGTGAATGTTATCGTTTATTAAACTACACATATTTGGGTGAAAGCAGGGGTGGAGTCTAACCAATCAATCAGGTTACAGCCCGATGACACCTCATTGGGAGTGTGGCCTTCTGTATAACAGAGACCTTGAGTAGAGCCAACCACTCTCTTGTCCCTTTGCCTTCTTCTGGATTTGGATCCTGCATCTGGTTCATCAGTCTCCTGCTGTGTCATCTGGACTGCCAACCGTGAATTTATTCAGCTTACATCTGATCTACAAATTTGAACAGGGCTGCGATTAACATGCTTCTACAACAATGTAAGCCACACCTTGATATAAATCTCTTTCTATATATGCATATGTACAACCTAACACAATAGCTTTCCCAATAAGTATTGATTTACTGTGGTTCTATCTTTATACCTATACTAGCATAGAATGTATTAACACAATAGGTAATAAATGAAATTCATTTTGTTCAAAAACAAACACAGGTTAATGGAGTTCAATTAGCATTGAGGATATTCTGAATATTCTCATCTGGTATGTTTGTATTTTGGTATATATATATACATATATATATATTCTCTGAAACTGAGAAGAAGAAAAATATTCATTAAGAACTAAATAGAGTAGATGGTAGCGTATTCATTTCTAGAAGCATATTATATTAGCTCTGAAACTTAAAAGAAAATTAAAATGCAGTTCACTTTTGCTCAGCAATCATAAAAACCTTCTAGTTCTAACATCAAAATGCATCCAATTCTACTTTAATTTTCTGGGATAAAGTATTTCTAGTGTTTTATCTTCAAATGAAAGACATACAGCCAACCTGTAAGTGACAATCCAAACCAAATTGCTTTTGTATGGGATCACAATTATGTTTCTTTGTTGTTTCTACTGTCTTTGTTACACTAATTCTATATAAAATTAGAATGTCAAACCTGAGAATATGAGATATCATATTAAGATATCTTAGAAGTGAATATCATGAGTAGAAGAATTAGAGAAACTCAAATTTCTCTCAAGACAGGAATTTGAAAATCTTTATCGTTTTTAAATTTCATTTTACTATTAGTCAATATGAACAACTCATATAATTTTCTTTAAAACTACTCAGAATCTTTTATTAGCTTTCCCAAACAATTAGTATGTTTCTGCATTTATAGAAACAAATATATAGACATAGAATAAATTCCATCTTAATGAACTAAAACCTAGTTTTCCTACTGATTGCAATATTAAATATAGCATAATTTAAGTACAGGAATTAATCATCCTCACAGCGAGTACTGCTGTTAGAAAATTGATGTATGTAAGTGTGATAGTTTGAGATTATAGCAATTAGACACTCCTGACCAAGAGGACAGATGGAGTCCAACCTATCAATCAGGTCAGAGTATGAAGCCCCCTCCTTGTGGTTGTGGCCTTTCATATAAGGGAGAAAGCTAGCAGAGGCAATTTCTCTTTGGCCCTTTGCTTTCTGTTGGAGCTGGATTCTACATCTGGTTTGCCTATTTCTTGTTGTGTTGTCTACCAATCTGAGAAGCTCTCAGCAGACTACCAACAAGGCTGACTGGATTCATTTATCTCTGCATCCGGGAAACTGTCCCCTTCCCTGCTTCATCCTACTGCTTCCTATTCATCAGATTTCACAGCTACATGAGTCAGGAGAAGCTTAAGTTGAACCAACCTAAACTTAGCTACTTCTACATCTGTGGAAGACATTTACTGATATCAATCTCTTTCTGCACACAAATACATACAGACCTCACTGGTTTGCTTCTGTAGAGAACCCAACCCAGCACATTCAGTCATTGATTTCCAAACACACTGGTTACTTTTTCTCAGAATCGTTTGCTTGTTTTCTCTCATCTGCGAAATCTAAGTACTGTATCATAGACTTAATCTATATCCTTTACACATCAAGTCCTAATGAGAAGGCGATGAAAGAGGTCTTCAATTTAACCTTTAATATTTTCAAAACACTATACCATTCCATTGCCCCCTTATCAATTACCATTCCTCCCCTTAGTATGTTGCCCCATGCCCCAGTGTTCTGCACATAGCTACAACATCTCAAAGAACTCACAGACAATTATAGGAACGGCTCACACAGTACTCCATCCTGTTAAAGTTTAGATGTCCATCTGGAGGAACATCCTCATCCACAAACTGTCGAAGCCAGTGGAGACAGGTCAGGTGATAGATCACAACCCAAGTCCCAAGAAAATGAGGTGAAGCAGAGGAAAAGTAGATGCAGGTTCCCGGGTACGAAGTCAAAGCTGATCTCCTTGCTTCTGTGCATTTGGGAAAGGGAGATCACAAAACAATGACTCTGCAAGAGGTGTGTCGTTACCCTTCTGTAGACCATATTCCCAAGAAAACAAAGGGTGGTGTTGACTCAAGTCCCATCCTATAGGAAGATGGGGACTCAAAATGTACTACATCCTAATTCTGTTTTGTTAGTAGAACAGACAACCTTCTGCCAAATACAATGTGGAAGCTAGAATTTACAATACATCACAAAAGAGAGAAAAGTGGCTGGAAAGGCCCCATTCACTAAGCAGCTCTATCTCAGTTATAATGTGATGACTTTCATCTGACTATGATTCTGGAGGCTATACCATCAGTATTTCAGATACCAGCAAGGTCACTCATGGTAAACAGGTTTCAGCTTCCAAACTCGACAGAGAGCAGTGATTCATGTCCCATGCAAACAGTGGAAGTAAGGAAGAATTGCGTTGATATAGAGAAGATGAGCTGCCTTTAATTTAGTTTTCAAGAGACTGTCTGGACATTAGAAAATGAAAAACTATCCCACACAGAATTTCTCTGAAATTTAGATTCTCCTTGTGTTTAAACAAGCCAAAATGTTACATGTTGTATTATAGACAATACAAGGGTCCATACGAAGGTAGTGGGTCACAGAAATTGAGCGTCTAGTGCTCATATTGTATCCATGTAGTTATGATCCTTTGTTACAGAAGTTCTTCAGGTACATTCTACTTCATGCCCTAGAAGCACTGTGATATGCCTACTTAAATGGTTCTTTTGCTTCATTGCTTCTCCATGTGTATTTATAACACCAACATTTTCTAAACAGCATGTTCACAAGCATTGTAAATATACCACTTTGTGGTAACATGTGTTAGGGAAAATTTTAGATTTAATATGAGAAAATGTTATTCTTTATTGACCAGTTGAGAAGGAACAAAGCACAGTCATTAAAAGAATAGACTTTGGATCCAGAATGACTGGATTCAAATCCTGACTGCTGTTTACTAATTACCTGGCCTTGAGAAGTCAGTTAATATCTGTGTGACTGAATTTACTTATCCATACAATGAATAATATAACCTACCTAGCTTAGTGTAATTTCTCAGGTAATAATAATATCACAGGCCTACCTATATGCTCTTTGCTAGGATTGGACCAGTTCATATATATGAAGTTCACAGAGAAAATCTTGGCTGAGCAAATGCCAAGGAAGCAATATCTGATCCCCTCCAGCTACACAAGATACAAGAAGATGCAAACTCCACACCAGCCTTATGCTAATCTTCACAAGGCAAAGGTCAGACAGACCTCCAGCCTCCAAATTTCTTTTTATTTCCAAAACCATTTTATTGGGAACTAATACAGATATCATATCATTCCATAGTTCAGGCACATCAAGCAGTATTATAAAATTGCTACCATATTCAATTTCAAAACATTTTCTTCCTTTTTGAACTCCTTGATAGCAGCTCCCTTTACACCACTCCCTCCCATGTGCTCGCTGTCTACATAGGTTTATCAACCCTGGTTTCCTATACCAAAACCCAGCAAAAACATAGGACAAAAGTTCAAGAGGGCTACCCAAGTGAGAGAATACATCTGAGATAAACCCTAATATTAAAACAAAAATAAACATCAAAATGTTGAAAGTCAGATCAGGCCCAATGTTCATGAGAGGGGGAATCAACTGACAAGGTTTTAACCTTTCAAGTAAGTATATCATTTTAATATCCTATAGATATCTCTCCAATGCATTCTGTTTGGTAACCAGCCTCTTCCCATTCATTTTTATGGATAGAGGGAAATCACCAGAGGCTTATTTCCTGTATGGATCTCACAATGAATGTTGGTCATCCTTCTGCAAACCAGAATCTCACAATTTAGGCTCACTATTCAATCTTTGGCTTTGGATTATAAAATCTCTTTACCCTCCTCTGACACCAGCCAGACCTTCCATGGTGCTCTATTTCCCTTGGTTTGGATGATCCATTACAGTGGCCACACGGAACTCAGAGACAATGTTCGTGGTTGTGGGGTTTATCTCCTCTGCTCTTTTCTTCTTATTCTCCTCCTCCTCCTCCTCCTCTTTTTCTCTCTCTCTCCCATTATTTCTTTGGTCCCTGAACCATCTTCTTTAGTTGAGTCTGTGCACTCTTTTTCATCCCTACAATCTATCTCATAAGCAGTCAAATAAAGCTTAAAAATATTTATTTACATTTTATCATGTTTTTCCTGCTAAAAACACAAAAGCACATAAAACTATATCAAGAGATAGGAAGTATGGTCAGAGTATCGATTTACCTGTTTGCTACCTTTCCATTTCTATTGCCACGAAGAGATAAAAAGAAATGATAGGGATTTCTGTGAGGAAGCTAGACTCGGAGAAGAAGGCATCACCTGCAGCCCTGTGTTTCACCTTGTCTCGTCATTGCAGAACAAATAAGGGGAAAGCTGGAGAAAGGCTAGCTCAAACTAGCAAATATTAAAGAGGATCTGTTGATTCTCTTGATAAGTTCAGCGATCAAAAAGCTTCAGATATGAAGTAAGAACTGCATAGAAAATTTCAAAAGCTCCTTGAGAAGACAAAGTAAAATATAATGAAATGTGCAAAGACCTAGAATTAGAAAATCCAAAGGGAAGACCACACTCCGCACAGATGAAACTAAGAGAATTCAAGGAAAATAAATTCAATCTTCAGTTGTAATATTGAAAGATTCTATAGGAAAATCAAATGATCTAGGAAGTGTGTTAGGCCAGGTTAACTAGAGAAACAAATCCAATGACACTCATATGTGCAAAAAAGAGTTTTATATCAAAAAGTAGCTATATATCAGGAAAACATCCTCCAATCCAAGTCCATAAGTCTGACACTAGTCCATAAATCCTTCTTCAGACTCATGCAGCCACATGCAATGATGCAGAATACAGGCCTGTGAGTGCAAAGTCTTGTGGATCCAATGGCGGTGAACGTAACTCCAGGGCTCCGGCAGGTCTCCACATGGCATCAACTTGAGGGTGAAAACAGAGAGAATGGAGGTTCCCAGGACCTTCCTTATCAGAGCGTCACACCCCAAAGGAGGGACCATCAGACTAGGTACTTACCATCAGGAGGTACCTACCTCCTCATATCTTCAAGTTGACATGAAATTATATAACCACCACAGGAAACATCCAAAGAAAATGGCACGAATACATGGAGTTAATATACCAAAAAGAGCTGGTAGACATTCCCGCATGTCAGGAGATAGTATATGAGCAGGAACAATGATGCTGAAGGTAGAAGTTCAAACTGAACTGAACATCTCAAAATCCACTGCCATGGAGCCGATACTGACTCATAGTGACCCTGTGAAGGTTTCTGAAATCTAACTGTTAACGGCAATAGAAAGACCAGTCTTTCTCCCCAGTAGCTGCTAGTGATTTTGAAGTGACAACCATGCAAATTGCAGCCCAGTGTATAACTGCGACACCAACAAGACCTCCATAGACCTGACAGTAAAAGCCAAATACCGAATGATTCGCCAAAAATAAGGCTCCAGGAATTAATGGAGTTCCAATTGAAATATTTCAATAACCTGGAAGCACTGGAAGCTGAAGCACTGGAAGCGCTTATTTATGCTGAGAAATTTAGAAGACAACTAGTTGAACAACTAACTAGAAAAGACCCCTATGTGTACCCATTCCAAAGAAAGGTGAGCCAACGTAATGCTCTAATTGGAGAATACTATTATTTGTATCACATCCAATTAAATTTTGCTAAAGCTAATCCAACAGCAGTTGCAGGATGCCATTAAAAAGGGAGCTGCCAGAGGTTCAGACCAGATTCAGAAGAGGACATGGGATAAGGGATCTCACTGCCAATGACAGATGTGTTTTGACTGTAAGCAGAGGAGACCAGAAACATGTTTCCTTGTGCTTTATTGACTATGCAAAGGCATTCCACTGTGTGGATAACCTTGAACACAATGGGAATTCCAGAGCACCTTGTTGTGTTTATGTGGAACTTGTACATCGATCAAGAGGAAGTTGTATGAACAGACAAAGGGAGCACTGCATAGTTTAAAATCAAAAAAATTTTGCACTGGGGTTGTATTCTTTCACTATGCTTTTCAATTTGTGTGCTGGACAAATAATCATAGAATTTGGATTATATAAAGAAGAATGCAGCATCAGGATTGGAAGAAGACGTATTAACAACCTATAATATACAGCTGACATAACTTGCTAGCTGAAAGTGAGGAGGACTTGAGGCCCTTTTTGATGAAGATGAAAGATCTAAACTCAAAGTAAAGAAGACCCACCTCCTCACCACTGCACCCATAGATAACATCATGCTAAATGGAGAAAAGATTTAAGTGGTCAAGGGTTTTGTCTTGCTTGGATCCACGAGCACTGCTCATGGAGTAGCAGTCAGGAGATCAGAAGACACATTGCATTGGGGAAAAGTAAGGCATAAGAGCTCTTTAAGAGTATTCAAAAGCAAGGATGTTACTTCAAGGACTAGGATGGGCCTGCCTCTGATGAACAAGAAAGTTGGCCCGTGATCAAGGAAGACCCAAGAAGAATTGATTCACTTGAATCATGGTGCTGAAGAAGTATATTCAAAGTACCCTGCACTGGCAAAAAAACGTACAACCATAGTGATCATTGGGTGCGAGGATGGGAGACTTGGTATTTGGGACATGTTGCTGGGAGGGACCGGTCCCTGGAGAAGGATGCCATGCTTGGTCAAGTCGAGGGGCATCACAAGAAAGGGAGGTCCTCAACAGGAAGGACTGACAGTGATGCAGCAATGGACTCAAGCACGGGATCAAGTGTGAAGATGGTAGGGCTGGACTGCGCAGTGTTTCGTTCTGTGGTGCTTGGGGTCTCTGTTGGTTGGAACCAACTCGGTGGCAGCAGACAGCAGAAAGAACACGGGTCTATCAGGATTCTGATTTTGTTTCTTTGACATTCCCTTCTTGTTGCCTCTTCCATTTGGCAGCCCCCACCCCCAAAAATCCCTTCTGTCATAAAACGAATATCAGTAGGACACAAAGGTAGACATTTCTTTTCCTTTCAAGAATGAGAGATGACCACTTCCGAGGATCATAGGAAAGAATTGCACTAGTGTCTCCAGCGTATGCCATCATCTGAGTGACGGAGACATCAGGTCAACGCTCACTATGGAGTCAATCCCTGTCCCAAGAACAAGGAGACTAATAAAGATCCACCCCTAAAAGTGGGTGGACTCAATGGTACCTAAGCTATGCACCTGCCACATTATTGAAAATGGATGGAGTGCGTGTTATCCAAAGAAAATGTCGTTTGTGAACACCATCAATTCCAAAGTAGGAGACTGTTTTAAAATGGAATTGTTAGCAACCACATTTAACTTGCGTGAAATTGAATGGAGATTTTCCCAATGAGAGAGTTGAGATGTGAGGAAAGAGGTGAGACAATGGAGACTGCTTGGGTAGGCGAAGGTGCCTCTATGACCACAGTGCGTGCGTAGAAATGGATCCGGAGTAGAAGTGGGCCTGCTGGAGTCACAGGCTGGATGTCCCAGGACAGGAGCTATGGCAACCTGTTTTATGCTTTGGAGAATGTACAAAATAGAGTCAGAAAAACAATTTTAACTGACTATACAGGAAGAAAAAACCCTACAGGATAGGTCACATTCACTGAGATAAAGAAAAGGCAGGATCCACCTTCCCCTTTAAACAGGGAAGAAGTTGTACCGTCAAAGTATCTGCTAGTGGCTGTGATTCCGTTACCATATATAGTTTTAAAATTTTTAACAATGAAATGTGAGAAGTAGTATTCGTTTTCTTTAGACAAGAAGAAAGACAGACTGTGAAGGTTGAAAATTTAAGGGTAAAAAAAGAGTTGTCCAATAACTGTTCGGGTGAGTGGGAAAACAGGGAAGTCCATAAGCCGATTGTCCTCAAGTGTAACTCGTGGCGACCTCATAGATGCCAGAGCCGTCGAGTTGTGTTCCCTAGGGGTTACTTCTCAGAAGTATGTCACCAGGTCTTTCGGCTGAGGCTCTTCTGGTGGTCTTGCACATGTTGGTTTCAGGTTGCGTATATTCACCATTCACACTGAAAAGAGCTTGAGTGCTTATCTCTGGAAAATGAAACGATCTCACTTTCGTTCTGACACAATGTGGTAGCCCCGTCTGTGTTCACTAGACCCTCCTGCCTAGGGGTGGAGTCAGACCTGTCCATCAGGTCACAGTCTGAGGCTATGTCCTTGGGGTGTGGCCTTCTTGTAAGTGGAGACTCCGGGGCCCTCCTTCTCTCTCTCCTCCTTCACCTGTCCACATGCTGTCCATCTTGAGAGCGGCTTGGAGCCCTGCCAGGTTCCCACCAACCTTAGACCCAAAGGACTCCACCACACCCTCCAACGTAATGCTCTTCCTGCACTCCGCATCATTGCAAGTGGCTACATGGGGCTGAAGAGGGACTTATGGACGAGTATCCGACTTATGGACTGGGCTGGGATGTTTCCTTCTTGATATACAATTACTTCTTGATATAAAGCTCTTTCGTGTGTGCGTGTGTAACTGGATTTGTTTCTCTAGTCAACCTGGCCTAACACACACGATATATATATAGCTTTTATAATTTTTAATAGCAAGAGAAATATGAGAAAAGAAAAACATATATTTTCCATAAATTCAAACAAAAACTCACCGCTACTGAGACAATTTGGGTTTCTGACATTGTAAATCTTTCCCTGAGCAGATAGCCTCTTTTCCCCCGACAAATCGGGTGTTCGACCTGCTGACCTTGTGGCGATCGGGCTGACTCCTAACCCAGGACACCACCAGGGCTGTTTCGTCAGGAGTTGTAACACTACAAGTTCATAAAAAGAGTGGCCTTTTAAGTGAAACAGCATCTTCTTATAGGTAGACATATAATAAACTAGGCAGACATATAAATAAACGTCTAATAAACTAGTAAGTTATCATGAATAGTAGACATTTATTCTGTAGTTATTGAAATTAATATAATATTGGAATTAAAATACCTTTTCAGGAACTTAGGCTTAAATGAACAAACTTTTATCTCTTGGAAATCAGAAATACAGATTGTCTTTTATGTATGACTGGAAGCTTCCCACCAGATGGACAATGGAAAGCACCAGCACCATCCTTCGGTCCAGGGTCCTCTTTGTCAGAGGACACAGCCCAGGAAGAAACCCTTGCTTGGGAGAAACAAACTTCGGTTGTGACTGTCCCAGCACACCCCTGGGGACCTGGAAGGTGAGTCCCTGCTTCGAGCATTGTCAATTCCGGTGAAGAAGCATGTGTGGCAACTGCAGCCGCGATTCAAGTCTTTGCCGCTGCATTGAAAAGACCGCCTGCCCATGAGATAGATAAAGCCGGGTATCTTGCTTAGCCCAATACTTTTAACCCAATCATTTTTCTGTCTTGAATCCAATTTCAAAAAGTCACTTTATGATGCCCATGTCGATCTGCTAAGACGGGTGAGTGGCACACTGACTAGGCTTCCATTTCTGAAAGAGTGATGTGTTATGGTAAATCAATATAGCTGCATCTTATTAGGACTTGGCTTCTTTTATGGCCTGACTGCAGAGCGAGAATGTGCTGATCATGCTGACTTACATAATTAGGTGGCCCTTTTCATGTCGTCTTAGAATAACACAAAACTTCCACAGTTCTTGAAAGCACACGGAGAAGCAAAGAAAAGTCATACTTGAAGAATTTATTAAGATTTTTAACTCGATGCTGTAAAAGCAGATTCATAAATGACTACTAACAACCAACTTGAATGAAGGAGATATTCTATATCATAATTTCTGTTGTGCTTATACAATTATTTCCTACTTATAAAATCTCATTAAATTGGGCATACAAATTTTGTATTTTAAGTAAATGTAAATTTTATTCTAATAAATATTATGCAACTTTTAAAAGCTATGGCAGCATCTATTTCAGTAATAGCATGTTAGGTTATTAAAATCAAAACCTTTACCAGAAAAACATACTGTTGAATTAAGAATACAAAGTACACAAAATATACTTTAGTCTTGAAGCCATTTGACAATTCATAAACATAAACCAGTGTGGCGGAAGTAGAAAAGAAAGTTCCTATCCTATATGGTAGGCTGGAACAAGGGTACACTTCCCTCCTTTCCCAGTAAGTGGGGTGCCCCTGGGGTGCACGCCGAGGGAAGTGTACAGTCCTGCATGGAGTAAAGAATGAGAGCTGAACAAAGAAGCAGCGGGGGAACTGAGCGCCAGTGAGGGCCAAGTAAAGGTGGGTGGTTCTGAATTTACACCGACAACAATCTGCCTAATTCAGTGATTCTCTCCCAGCACGCGGTCAGGTGTGAGCACGGAGAGGTGTCTCAGTGGCACATGCCAAAGAAAGAAAGGGAGGTCTGAGCACTGCACACAGACGGACAGAGCCGAAAGAGGAGGAAAGCTAAGCTGTGCTGCAGAGAGAAGCGAGATCAATAACTTGGAAGCCCAGGTCACACAGGAATGAGCGAACAGTTGAGAGAATAACTTGGAATAAGAAGGTTGTGGTCAGGAATCGGTGTTTTTGAAAGCAGGGGAACTTGTAAAAACTAATTCCATATAACCAGGGAAAACATAAACACATTCTTCTACAAATTATTAGAGAATATGCCAAAGATCTGTACTGCACTTTCGAGAATGCTGAAGTTTTCTTTGTCTATTTACCTTCTCTCTCTCTCTCTCACTCTCTCTCTGTCAAAACATAAATCAAGATAACTCTGATGCAAGTTTTAAGTGCAAGAACCTGTAACTGCAAAAAAGAGTTGAAATCTATGTGTGTGTGTGTGTATAAATCTATGTGTATAGTTGTTGCTTTCTCAAGGGGTACTCCAGAAATATTTCCCAATCAATATGGAACGTACAAACTAGGAAATCTACAACCTGAGGCCACCACAGTAGCTGAAGCAGGATTCCTATGTTGCTTACTGTGTACACCAAAGAAGCTGGGGATTTAATCCAGAATGCTGATGCTGACGCTGTTGCTGGGAAACAATCCATCTAATGACAACACCAGCTCCAAAAGCCTCAGGTATTTCTACAAACCTTGTAAAAATAGGAAAATGGTAGCCATTTCACTTTTGCCACCCACATTTAATATGATTACAAGCTATTGGTCAATCAATCTTCTCTTATATTCAAGTAACTCCTTGGCCAACCTGACTGGAAGAGATTCAGATTTGTACCCATTCTAAATAAAAGTGACCCAACAAAACTTTGCTGAAAGTCAACCAACAACAGCTATTTATGGTATTATATTGACAGGGAACTTCCAGAAGTTCAGGCCAGTTTCAGAACAGAACATAGAACAAAGATATCAAGTGGCTATCTACTCAGAAGCAACAAGTCCACATGGAAAGAGCACACCAGCCTGTGTGATCACGAGGTGCCAAAGAGATCAGTTATCAGGCATCAAAGAACAAAAAATCATATCATTGTGTCCTCACCTCCCTAATACAGTTGCTGAAGACAAACGGGTGCATAAGCAAATGTGCCGAAGAAAGCTGATGGTGCCCAGCTATCAAAAAATATAGCATCTGGGGTCTTAAAGCTTGAAGGTAAATAAGTGGCCATCTAGCTCAGAAGCATGGAAGAAGTACACATGTAAGAAGTACACCAGCCTGTGAGATCATGAGGTGTCAATGGGATCAGGTATCAGGCATTATCAGAACAAAAAATGATATCATTGTGAATGAGGGAGGAAGTGTGGAGTGGAGACTCAAAGCCCATTTGTAGGCCACTGGACATCCTCTTACAGAAGGGTCTTGGGGAGGAGACGAGCCAGTCAGGATGTGATGTAGCAACGATGAAACATACAACTTTCCTTTAGTTCCTAAATGCTTCCTCCCTGCTCCCCTCCACGCCCAACAATCATGATCCCAATTCTACCTTACAAATCTAGCTAGACCAGAGGATATACACTGGTACAAATAGGAACTGGAAACACAGGGAATCCAAGGCAGATGATCCCTTCAGGACCAGTGGTGTGAGTTGCGATACTAGGAGGAGGATGGAGGAAGGGTGGGGTGGAAAGGGGGAACCGATTACAAGGATCTACATATAACCTTCTCCCTGGGGGACAGACAACAGAAAAGTAGACGAAGGGAGACATCTGACAATGCAAGATATGACAAAATAATAATTTGTAAATTATCAAGGGTTCATGAGGGAGGGGAAAAATGAGGATCTGATGCCAGGGGCTTGGGTGGAGAGCAGATGTTTTGAGACTGATGAGGGCAATGAATGAACAAATGTGATTTACACAATTGATGTACGTATGGAATGTGATAAGAATTGTATGAGTCCCTAATAGTACATTTTTTTAAAGAGATATCATTGCTGATTTCAAATGGATATTGGCTTCTAAGCAGAGAATACTAGGAAGAGGTGGGCATGTGTTTTATTGGTTGCACAAGGCATTCCATTGTGTGGATCATAACAAACTCTGGATAACCTTGGGAAGAATGAGGATTCCAGACACTTCATTGTGCTCGTGGATCAAGAGGCTGTATGAACAGAAAAAAACTGAATATTGCATGGTTTAAAATCACCATACTCATTCAATCTGTAGGCTGATGAAATAATCAGAAAAGCTGGCTTATCTGAAAAAGAATGTGGCATCAGGTTTGGAGGACGGCTTATTAACAACTGCAATATGCTGATAACACAACTTTGCTTACTATAAGTGAGGATTACTTGAAGCACTTGCTGATGAAGATCAAGGATTGTAGCCTTCAGTGTGGATTACAACTCAGTGCAAAGAAGGCCAAAATTCTCACAACTAGATCAATAGGTAACATCATGATAAATGGAGAAAAGATTGAAGTTGTCAAGGATTTTGTTTTGCTTGGAGTCACGATAAAATTTTTATGGAATAACCAATCAAGAGATCAGAAGAGGGAGTTGCATTCAGTAAATCTACTGCCCAAGACTTCTTTAAAATATTGAAAAGTCTGGGTGTCACCTTGAGGACTAGGGTGCACCTGACAAGCCATGGTGTTTTCAATTGCCTCATATAAGCCAAATTTCTCTGAGAAAGTATGTACAATTCTCATTTGATAAATATCATCCAATTGCTTTGCATAGATGTTTACTGAATTACACACCAAGCAATACATTTTTAAAAATCTAATTTCAGGATGTTATAGTTGAGCTTCTTATATATAAATATGATGCTTTTAGGTCCCATCAATTTAATTCCAACTCACAGTGACCCTGTGCACAACAGAACAAAACAGCGCCTGGTCCTGCACCAGCCTCATAGTGGGGTTTATGTTCGATTCCATTGTTTCATCCAGTTTGTCAATCCGTCTTGTTGAGGGGCATCCTATTTTTCACTGATCTTCTACTTTCCCAAGTATGATGTCCTTTTCTAGGGACTGGTGTCTCCAGATAAGGTGTCCTAATTACCTTGTTTCCTAGGAGAATTCAAACTATATGCCTCCGAGACAGATTTGTTTGTTCTTCTGGTGGTCCCTGGTACTTTGGAAATTCTTTGCCAGGACCACAAGTCAAAAGCATGGGTTCACCTTCAGTCTGCCTTACTCAAGGCCTAACCTTCACCGTAGTCTTCAAAGTGACATCCTTGCTCTTCCACACTTTAAAGGGATCTTGTGCTGCAGATTTACCCAATAAAACATGTCCTTTGATGTCTCCACTGCAGTTTTCAAGAGCATTGATTGTGGATCCAAGCAAGATGAACTCCTTGGCAACTTCAACCTTTCCTCCATTTCTCACCATGTGTCTATTTGTCTAGTTGTGAGGATTTTGGTTTCTTTACATTGAGTTTTAACATATACTGAAGACTGCAGTGTTTGATTTTCTTCAGCAAGGGCTTCAAGTCCTCCAGCTTTCAAATAATCAATTTGTGTCCTCTGACTATCGAAGTTGTTAGTAAGCCTCTCACCAATCGTGCTGTCAAGTTCTTCTTCACAGAGTCCAGTTTCTCTGATTATTTGCTCAGGATATGCAAGGAAAGAGTATGGTGGAAGATAAAAGCCTGGTGCGCAGCTTTCCTGTTTTTAAACCATGCAGTGTTCCCTGTCCTTTTGATCCATGTATGGGTACCTCAAGAACACAATTATGTGTTCTGAACTTCTGTTTTTTCACAAAGCTGTTTATAGCTTTGCTTATAATACACCCAGTCAAAGCTTTGCATAATCAATAAAACACAAGTAAACATTTTTTCTGGAATTCTCTGTTCTCAGCTAAGATCCATCTGACATCAGCAAGGATATTTTTTGTTCCAAGTCCTCTCCTGAATCTGGCTTGAGTTTCTGGAAACTCCCTATCATGGTACTACTGCAAACTATTGTTGAATTATCATCAACAACATTTACTTTTGTGTAATATTAACAATAATGCTTAATAATTGCTGCATTTTGTTAGGTCAACTTTTTTGGAATGGATACAAATGTGGATCTCTTCCATTCAATTGGCCAGGTAGTTGACCTTTAAATTTCCTGGCATTACTGAGTGAATGCTCTGGCACTTCATCAGTTTGTTGAAATATTTCAAATGGTATTCTGAAAATTCCTGGAATCTTATTATTTTTTTGCTAATGCTTCAGTGAAGCTTGGGTTTCTTCCTTCAATACATTCAGTTATTAAACATATGTGTTCTTTTGAAATGGTAGAATGTCAATTAGTTATTTTTGGTAAAGAGACTCTGTGTGTTCTTATTGTAATTATTTCATAATACAGAATTATATTGCTTTATAAAATTTGTAATTTTTATAAAACATCAGTGTATGATCTTCTACATTTTTAGAATTGAAGATCCAGGATCTGAAAGCATTCAACTGTGTCCTCTCAGATCCTAACAAAATGCTTCATATGCTCCAACATCTCTTTTTTTTAAATTGGGTGTAAACACATATATCAATCATTCCACAGTTCAATCACATCAAGCAGGATTGTACAATTTCTACCACAATCAGTTTCCAAATATTCTTTTCTTTCCTAGACTCCTTGACATTGTCTCCCTTTTACTTCCCGTCTCCCATTCCCCGACCGTAACACCCCCAAACCCTTATCATACTTGTTGTCCCTATAGGTTAATCAATATTGGGATTCATATAATAAAACAAAAAACATATAACATCGGAAAAACATGGGACACCAAATGGTAGAGAGGGGGGAGTGGCAGGCCTGGTGGGAAATGATCAAGGGTAAGGTTGCTTAGAGAAGAGGTATACTCTAGCCCAGGTGGCGACGAAGCATGGTAGTAGGGCAGGAGGAAAGTCAAAGGAGATGGAGGAAAGAGCTAGGAGTCAAAGGGCATTTATGGAAGTCTAGACAAAGACATGTTCATGCAAATATATATAGGAGGATGGGGAAATAGATCTATGTGTCTATATTTATAGGTTAAGTATTAAGGTGGCGGAAGGACCTTGGGCCTCTACTCAAACACTCCCTCAATGCATGAATACCTTCTTTTATTAAATTGGAACTCTAAGATGCTCCCTCTCCCGACACAACTGCTGGAGCAAAAGTGGGTGAACAAGTAAATGTGGTAAAGAAAGCTGATGGTGCCCAGCTATCAAAAGAGATAGTGACTGGGGTCTTAAAGGCTTGAAGATAAACAAGCGGCCATCTAGCTCAGAAGCAACAAAGTCCACATGGAAGAACACACCAGCCTGTGTGATCAAGTGGTCCCGAAGTGATCAGTTATCAGGCATCAGAGAACAAAAAATCATATCATTGACTGCACACCTCCATGATAGGATCGCTGAAGACAAATGGGTGCATAAGCAAATGTGGTGAAGAAAGCTGATGGTGCCCGGCTATCAAAAGAGATAGTGTCTGGGGTCTTAAAGGCTTGAAGGTGAACAAGCGGCCATCTAGTTCAGAAGCAGAAAAGCCCACATGGAAGAAGCACACCGGCCAGTGCGATCACGAGGTGCCAAGGGACCAGGTATAAGGCATCATGCAAAAAATAAAAAAGATATATGTGTGTGTATGTATATATATGTGTGTGTATGTATGTGTATATGTATGTATGTGTAATGTGTGTGTATGTATGTGTATGTGTATATGCAGAGTGGAGACCCAAGGCCCAAGTGTCGGTCAATGGAGATCCCCTCATAGAGGGGTTTAGGAGAGGAGATGGGTTAATTAGGGTGTGAGTTAGTACCGATAAAGAACACAGCTTTCCCCCAGATCCTGGATGCTTCCTCCCCCCAACTACCATGATTCCGAATTCTACCTTGCAGGGCTGGATAGGGCAGAGGCTGTACACTGGTACATATGAGGGCTGAAGGCACAGGGAATCCAGGGTGGATGATACCTTCAGGACCAAGGGTGTGAGGGGCGATGCTGGGAGAGTGGAGGGTGAGTGGGTTGGAAAGGGAGAACTGATTACAAGGATCCACATTTGACCTCTTCCCTGGGAGAGGGACAGCAGAGAAGGGGGGGGGGGGGAGGGAGACTCCGGATAGGGCAAGATAAGACAAAAGAATGATGTATAAATTACCAAGGGCACATGAGGGAGGGGGGAGAGAGGAGGGAGGGAAAAAAAAAGAGGACCTGATGCAAAGGGCTTAAGTGGAGAGCAAATGCTTTGAGAATGATTGGGGCAGGGAATGTATGGATGTGCTTTATACAATTGATGTATGTATATTTATGGATTGTGATAAGAGTTGTATGAGTCCCTAATAAAATGTAAGAAAAAAAAACATATAACACAAAACCAGAAGGGTGACCCCCAATGACAAAACACATCTGAGATAAACCCTAACATGAACAAACAAACAAACAAACAAACAAAACAAAACAAAAAGAAAATGTTGAAAGCCAGATCAGGTCCAGCATACACCAGAGGGGCAATCAACAGCAAGGTTTGAACCATTGAAGTCAGGTTTGTCCCTTTGATCTCCTATCCTCATCTCTCCAGTGCACTCTGTTTAGAAATCACTTTCCTCCCATCCTTGCACCATTCAAATTTTTACCCATAGATTCTTTCAATATTATACCCCAAGGCTTGAATTTTTCCTTCAGTCCTTTCAAATTGATACATGCTTAGTCTGCTATTCCTTTTCAGTTTTCTAATTCAGGTTTTGTATATTTCATCATAGTACTGTTGTCTGTTCGAGCTGCTTTTGACATTTAAAAAAATGTTTGACCTGTTTTACTCTTTTATTTTTACTTCATCATTTTTGTTACTTCATCATTATACTGTATCTTTTTACTTTTGTCATTTCTTTTATTTACCTTATTTATTTATATGAAATTTTAAAAAATTGACAGTAGGGATGAGTGGTTGAGTTGAAGTGGTCAAGAGGTCTTTTGAGTTAAGAAAGCTAAAGGAGGGAGGGGTCACTGGGATGCAAAGGTTCCCTGCAGACAACTGTAGGATCTTGAACAGAGAGAAATACTGTGAATGTGAGACCAAAGGTGGGGAAAATGAAGAGGAATCATGGAGCACAGTAAGTAGATGACCTTAATAATCAAGGACAGACTGCGTTGTATCCACATGACATATGATGACATAATTGAATAAGGATGTGCAAGGTCAACCAAACCAAACCAAACTTACTGCCATCAAGTTGGCGTTGACTCATAATGACCCAGTAGGGCAGGGTAGAACTTCCCCTGTGTGTTTCCAAGACTGTCCCTGCTAACAGTAGGAAAAAGTCTTGTCTTTGTCCCTCCAAGAAACGGGTGGTCTCAAGCTGCTGATCTTACACATTGCAGCCCCACGAGTTACTTGGCTCTGTACAAGGTCACATTTAATGATGTTCTTGACATTCTTGCGGAAGATGGTGAAAAGAGGTTTTTCCTTTAAGAGGATTCACCAGAGTTTTCCTTAGAAAATAATTCTTTTGGTACATTTGTTCATTTGACACAAGAAATATTTTTGTCCTGGATTTTTCACGCAAATTCTCGTTGCTACCTTTTTTTATTAAAGCAAACAACAACAAAGCTCTACTTTATAAGGTCAAACTTTTACACAGAAATGTTTGAGGCAATATTCCATTCCATGATAACAACTATTAAATTTTTTCAAAAGAATAGGTCAAAGTTAAAACTCATGTGGATTACTTATAAACACTTTTCATTGTTTCGTCTGTTCTCAAAACATATTAATAATTTACTATATGTAAATTTTCATTTTTTCCTGAAGGTTTAAATGTTTTAATCTACTTACTTGTCTCTCTTTTACATATTTATTTTGCAACATAATCATTTAGTCAAGTAGAAATTATAGAGTTTTTAAAAAAATAATTGAATTTTATTCAATATTATCCAATGTCGGTCCTCTAAAAGACTCATATGGGTCAAGGATCCTAAATGCAGCTACTTGGAGATTATTAGGTGTTTATTCCCCGGAGTCCACTCCAGTGAGTCTCTAAGGATGTGATCATGTGGAGCGGATTGCCAAGTCTGTCTTCGGAGGCACCTCTGGGTAGATGCACAACTGCCAATCTTTCAGAGAATCATGAAGTGCTTAACCAATTGTTCTAGTCATGGATCCTTATAAGTACATTAGAAACGTGTTGTAAGATGTTAGTTTTAGTTAATAAAAATTAAAGAAATAAAGATAGCTCCCAAACTTTATATCATAAGAAAAAGAGACATAAAACCTACTCATGCTCTGAAACTACTCTTGCTCTGAGCAGTTTAAAAAATATTTTTGTCACGTAAAACTGATAAATGGCTCCTTAAGCCTTTCACCTAATTCAAAAAGTTAAATATTTTTGAAGAGAGATTTTTGCAACAGGAAATTCAGGGTTTTTTTTGTTTTTTGTTTTGCCATTCACAGAAAATAAGCATTAGAGCCAACCTCTGGAATGCCTGCCAGAGGAGTGGTATAGATCTGCTTCCCAGCAAAACAACTATACCTGATAAAAGCATAAATAACATTCCTAGACATTTCAAAATGAAAAGTATTCAAGAAAATCGACAATATATGAAAAGAAAGATAAAGTAGATTAAAATATTTAAAATCTTCAGGAAAAAAATTAAAAATGCATGCAGTGAATTATGAATATGTTTTGAGAACAAAGGAAACAGTAGTAAATGTCTATAAGGGCACCGAGGGTCTATGACACTCCACCTAACCATGTCCCACTTACTTCTTTCTTCTCCTCCCTCCCTTTGATGGAAGCACCAATCTGGGATTCGGTTGCCAAGCGTACAGGACACTCTGCCCAAGGAGGGGTGCCCTGGTGCTGTTGTCAGGTGAGTATTGGACTACCTGCTCTTTGGTAGAATGGAACAGCTCTTTGCTCCTGTAAAGATCTACTTTCATGGGAACCCTATACTGGGCTGCTATGAGTTGGAATCAACTGGATGACTGTGGGTTTGATTGTTGTTTGTTTTTAATTTGCTCCAGAAAAGGAGCTTTGGTGGCTCAGTGGATTAAGTATTGGTTTGCTAACCCAAAGGTCTTCAACTAGAGCTCAACAGCCACTATGGAGGTAAAAGTTGAGGCAGCTGGCTTCCTTAAAGACCTGGATCCTTTCCAGCATATGCCAGAGAGACACTGTGAGTTAACTGACTGGATGGCTAGAAGTTGCAAGTCATACAGTCAAGGGAATCATATCCAGCAATGAGAGGTAGGCTACCAGTATGTCAAACCACCTTCTACTCGCTGTACTTCTGTACAGTAGAACGAAATTTCAGAGACGAGGGCAAGAGGTTAGGGCTCTGGCTTTCCACCAACCTCTCAGAGACATGAGCTCTACTCCAGACATGCAGGTTAAGAGTCCTGATCATCCTTGCCCCAGGGCAAAGTGTCACACAGTGAGAGGTCCATCACGAAGTCCAGAGGCTACTATTTTTTCCCAGCCACCTGTTCATGAAGCAAACTATCATTCCAAGAGCAGTGTATCTTTATCCCCCACAGACAACTCCAGAACAAAGAAAGGAAGGCTTTTTGCTCTATGGCATAAGAATGGAGAACTCTAAATATATTCCAAAATTATTCCCAAAGCTATTCACATTAAGTGGGACAGAGGGTGGGGTTGTTCAAGACTATCAGAAGTCTCAACAACAACAGAAAAATGAAGTGTTTGATAAGCTGGAAGTATCATGGGAGCAGAAAAAATGGCCCATAAGTAACCTAATTTACCACAGAAAAGATGGAATGGAATAAATTAAGAGGCCTCTGGAGTCCGAATAAATCCCAGACACTAGTTTTAAAAATTACCCTGCTGACTATAATCTCAATAGGCATAATATAGCACAAAGAAATATTTTGCATCCTAAGTGGAGATAAAGGTAAAGGATTACAGATTTCAGAATGGATTACAACTCAATATAAAGAAAACAATAATCCTCAGAAGTGGCCCGTGGGTAACACCATGATGAATGGATAAAAGATTGCAGCTGCCTGGGCTTTCATCTGGCGTGGGTTCCCAATCACCGCTCCTGCAAACAGCAGTCAGGGCACGGAACAGCACGTTGCAGTAGGTAACTGCCGCACAGGACCTCGTTGGAGTATTGAAGAGCAAGGATGTTACTCTGAGAATTAAGATGTGCCACATCCAAAAATATTGTAAGTAACATACACTGCCAGAAAAACAAACGAATCTGTCTTGAAAGAAGTACAGCCATGTTCCTTAGAATCAAGGATGGCGAGACTTCATCTCACAGATTTTGGACAGGAGAGGTTAGACCCTGGCAAAGGATATCATGCTTGGTAAATTGAGAGGGGAAGCAAAAAAGTGTCAGATCATTGATAAGATGGACTGACCCAGCAGCTGCAACACAGGCTCAAACATAAAATCAATTGTGAGAAAGCCGCAGGACCAGATGGTGTTGGGTTGGGTATGCACAAGATTGCTGTGAGCTAGAGTGGACTCAATGGCACCTAACAGTATCAACAACTGTTTGGGGTGTCGGGACGAGGGCTTCAAAAGCCAGGAAACTGTCATCAGCAGTGCAACTAATGGTCTTCCCCATCCAGAGGAAAGAAGATGGCTGAAAATCTAAAAGACCCATGCGCTAATGCACCCTACAAAAGCCAGTCTCCGCTGTCTGGAGGCCGGAACTAGATGAGGCACAGCAGCTATCACCAACTGCTCTGAAAAGAAGTACATGAGAAGATCCTGGAAGGAGTGGGAGAAAAACGTGGAAGAGAACTTGAAATCATAAAAGAGCCCAGGCTTACTGGGCATCTAGAGGCCAATGGCACCCCAGAAATTACGGCCCTGAGCCCTCAGGCTTGGAACTGAACTCACCTCCACATTGAAATACTCAACATGCAAGACTTAAAAGGGGCAGCACTTACCCAAGGATAAAATTCAGAGAGTTAGGGAAAGAGGAGGAAGAGAAGCAGGAAACATCGAAGGAGCAAATGGGATATGCTGTGCACTGAGGGGATTGAAGCGGATGAGTTGAATCAGAATGTGTGTGAATTGTTGCATGTGAAACTATAATCTCCTCTGTTAACCCTCATTGAATTCACAGGACGACCCAAAACCTCAAGCTAATGTGAATCAACAAACTAGATAACTTGTATGAAGGCACAAATTCCTAGAAATTGACTGGTACATTGACTAATGAAATTTCTTCCAAAAATAAGAAAGAAAAGGGAAAAATGTACAAAGACATAGACCTATAACAAATAAACATACTTAACTTACAGTTTAAAAAACTTTCCATAAAGATAGCCTACATGCAAATGGCAATACAGATGAAATATATATAAGACATAAAACTCACACAAAAATATATGACATTAAAAAAAGAAATATTCATTCCAAATCTTCAAAACCTTTCCATAAATTGAAGAAGGAACACTTTTCAATTCATTTTGTGTGTGGTGAACTTTCCCCTAATAACAAAGTGATTTATAAGTATTACAACAATATCAAAGACCACAAACCAATATCTCTTATAAATATACATTTAAAATTCTAAACAATATATTAGCAAACTGAACTCGTAAATCTATTAAAACTGTTATACACCAGAGCCACATTTGTTTTTCCCTAGGAATACACGACTGCTTACCATACACAATCAATGAACTATCAGTAGGATATATGACAAAAAACCATAATAATTTCAATAAATGCAGAAAAAGCATTTGAGAAAATTCATTTAGAATAGAAACATTGTACAAACTATGAATAGAAGGGAACTTCCTCAATCTGATAAAAGACCACAAAAAATAACCTCCCAGCACACATCATATTTATTGGCAAATATATATATTTACCCTAAAATGAGAAACAAGGCAAGCATATCTACTCTCACCCTTTCTAATCGGATTTCCTTTGGGAATTCTAGATAAGACAATTAGGCAAGAAAATGAAATAAAAAGGATCCAGACTGAAAAGAAATGAATAAAGTGCTCAACTAGCACAGGGTGTGATTCTGAATGTAGAAGATATGTTTGGAAAGCAAACCAAAGCCATGGCCATCGAGTCCATTGCACATCATGGTGGCCCCTTGTTCCAGAGTGAACCTGCTCCGTGGTCTTCTTGGCTGTGGCCCTGAGAGAAGCAGAGCAGCAGGCCTTTCTTCCACAGCGCCAGGACTGGGGTCCAACTACCAATGCAATCGGCTATGGTTGTTGTTTTGTAGAAAATCCATATGGAATGGGAAGAGTTCTAGATTAGATTAAAAATCTTGAGGAAAAAATGAAATGAAATTAGTATACTCACTCTCAGTAATTTCAAGACATATTACAAAACTAATCAAACATTGTCATACTGGCACAAGGAAAAGTGACATAGAATTCAGTCCTCACATAAATCCTCACATTATGGTCAAATGATTTTTTACTTGAATAATAAAACAATTCAAAGGGGAAGGAACTTTCTTTAGAAAAAAACAAAACAATAAAACAAATAAAACCATGCTATAACGATGGAATATTTACCAAAAAAATGAAGATGACCTCCTACACAAACTATCCACAAGTAACCTTACAATGAATCATAGAAGTAAATAAGAGTTACAACCTTAAAAGTCTTACATCAAAGCATGGTTAGATTGCTTTGTGATCTTATGCTCAGTGAAACTGTCTTGGATGAGTCCTTAGAAGACATGAAATCTATATGGTTAGTACCCTGATTTTGACTCTGACTTCCAAAATTGTTAGACAACACATTTCTCGTCTTGAAAACCATCTACCCTGTGGTATTTTGTTTAGGTAGCCTGGTGAAGTAAATCAAAGATTATTCGGAATCCAAAAGGCAGAAACAATGCAAATAAATGGTGTCCTATCCATATCCTGGAATGCTATTTAATGAGAAAAAGGAATTAAATACTGATGCATGGTATAACATGGATTCACCTTGAAAGTCTTATGCTATCCGAGGAAACCAGCTCTATGCTATATGGTAATATGAAATGTATTACCATTCATATGAAATGTTCCAATTTGGAAAAGTAATAGGAACAGAAAATAGATTAGTAACCAACTGGGGCCAGAAGTTTGGGGTGGAGAGAGGGGGTGAGGAGGGGTCACTAATAGATACAGGTCTTCTTTTTGGAATGATTGAAGAATTTGATAATTGATTGCAATAATCGTTGCTCAACTCGACGAATGTGTAAAATTAGATTGAGTTGTAAATGTTAAATGTGAATATTTTTAAACTATTATTAAATAAGAAGATAATAAGGGTTAGAATTTCGCTTTTAAAACATAGTTCTTCTGTGTCTATTAACCTCTTCATTTAAAGCCATCATCTAACACATAATTTATTAAAATCAGTCACTGTTCTGTAAACTTTCCTTAAAAGTCTTCAAGGGAACTTGTATTAGAGAAATGAAAAGGAGTATACATAAGCTCCCGTGAAGTGGGTTCCCATTTGCGTGGAATTCGAAGATGGCCCTCACCTCTGACCTGTGTCCCTTCATAGAAATGGAGTGATCTAGCATGCTGTCAGAAACACCTGAGCAATCTTCTAGAAGGCAAAATCCAGCAGCAATTTAAAACAATTTAGGTAATATGAAGCTGTTTTAAAATTGATCCATTCATCAAATTCAAAAGTACCATTTATCGAGCAATTCTTTTATGATGCCTAGAATTTACCACGTGTATTCCTCAGGTTTGATGAGGGTCATTTCTAGATTCCTGCCTTTGAGAGCAGGAGGTCATCATTAGTAAAGGAGATACGTTTTCATTCTGTGTTCTTTGATGTTTTAAAGTTTAGGATGTTCCTTTAATATTCTAAGACATATGTATATGTAATACATATCACTTTAAATGACACTATTTCATTATAATACCTTTGTCTTTTCAAGTTGCCGTTTGTTATCATCAGCTCAGACATTGATTTCACCATTTCCTCCACTTGCTTTAGTGACTGGCAGTCAAGAACACATTTCAAAGTGTCTCCTAGCATCCATTTGGGCCTTTTCAGTGACCATTTATTTTCTTCATGCATGACATCCTTGCTGTCATCCCACAACTCCACAGATTTTCAGTTATTAATATTAAATGCATCAAATCTATTTTAAATTCAGGGTCTACTTTGCCTCTCATGGATTTGCTTTGATTTTCTTTAGCTTCAATTTAAATGTGCTGTATCAGTTAGATTTTATATCAACTTGATGGAATCTGTGTGGCGGGAGGAGTGGAGACCACCTATCAATCAAGTGATGACACTCTCTAGGGGTTGTGGTCTTTTGTACAGGAGTGAGAGACACGTGGAACACTTTCTCTTTTCCTCACTGTGTTCCTGCTTGCTGTGACGTTGTGATTGCAACAGGCGTGGCCCTGTGTGGGTCACCTGATGCTGAGACCTGTTAGTGTCTTGCCATGTCTCCATCAACCTTGCATCTAAGTAACTCTGCACCCACTGGCCTCTGATCTCCTTGCTTCCTCTTTCACATATCTGTGTCATTGGCCAGCAGCTATGTGAGCCTGAAGAGAACTCTGGTTAGTATTGGACCTATGGGCTTTAGTTGGACTGGGCTGGGGCACCTTCTTGATGTAAAAGTTGCTTCTTGATATGAAGATTTGTCTTGCATCACTGATTTGTTTCTCTAAACAATCCAGCCTATCATACTTGCATATTATCAATGAATGACCTGTTCTAAAATTGGTCACTAGCCTTGTTACAAAGACCTAGACTTAGTGAAACAAAGGGGAAGAACCAGCTGAACATTTCACAAGCTAAAAGAAGTGAAGATAAAAATCAAGCCTGGATTTGCACAATATTGAAATGCAGGAAACATCAACAGAAGATGGAAGAAATACATAGAATTACAGTTGCAACAGGAACTGGTATTGCAATATTCAGCCTTTGTAGAGATTAGCATATGATCAAGAACCAACAGTAATGAAGGAAGAAGTCCAAGCTTCACTGAAGGTAGTAGCCAACAGCAGAGCTCCATGAATTGATGGAATATCAATCAAATGGATGCAATTCTGGAAACACTCATTCATCTATGTCAAGAAATTAAGGGACAGCTGCTTTGTTAATCAACTGTAAGAGATTCATATTTGTGTCCATTGCAAATAAAGGTGATCTACCGGAATGTGGAAATTATCTAAAATTATCATTAATATTACATGCAAGTAAAATCTTACTAAAGGTAATTAAAAATAGTTGTAGCCGTACATCAATAAGGACCTACCAGGAATACAAGTCAGAGTTAAAAGAAGAGTTGGAATGAGTGCTATCAATCTGGTGTCAGATGGCTCTTGACTGAAAACACACAATACCTGCAAGATGTTTTCTTGTGCTGTATTGACTATGCACAGACGTTTACTTATGTAGATCATAGCAAACGTTGAATAAAAGTGTGAAGAATGGGGATTTCAGAACTGTTCTTTGTGCTCTTGTAGAATGTGTACATAATACAGGAAGTAATTGTTTGACTTGGAAAAGGGGGTGTTGAGTTGTTTAAAATCAGGATCATCAGGGTTGTATCCTTCACCATACATACGTAGTCAGTCTACGTTGTTGTTAGATGCCCTCAAAATCAGTTCTGACTCACAGTGACCTTATGCACGGTGGAACAAAACACTGCTTGGTCCTACGCCCCTCACAATTGTTATGTGAGTCGAAGTCTTGCCATCACTGCCTCTAAGGAGCATTCTGACTTTACCTTTTCCAAAACAGATCTATTTCTTCTTTTAAGAGTCTATGGTACTTTCAATATTCTTCACCCAACACCATAATTCAAATTCATTGATTCAATTTCAGTCTTCCTATTCAACGTCCAACTTTGACATTCACATGAAGCCATTGAAAATACCAATTCTTGGACTTCCAGGAAGATGGTGACTGAGTAACCCATACCAGAGGGACTCCACAGAGGGACAGTGCAGGAGGTTACTAAGGGAGATTCCACACTGCAAGATCGCAGGAGGAGCATCATAAAGATAAATAGGCACAGATCCACTAGGTTTTGAGGAGCTGGGGGCTTTTGGCTAACCACACTGCAGGCCAGCTAGGGTTTTACCTTAGCCCAGCCACTGTCTCAGCCCAAGCCTGCATCATTTGGAGCCTGCACATGGGCTTTAGTTCAACACAGCCAAAACTTGCCACCGCCTCAGGGCAGGGTTTAAACTCCTCCAGCACCATGGCCAGGGATCAGCTGTATTGTTACTTTTGTTTCCCTGTGCCTCTGTTCCCCCACATTTTTTTCCGTCTTCTCTATTCTCTCACACACGGCTGCTGACCTCTAGGCCACTCCCCTTAGTCTAGGGCATTTATGCCTGCCCTCCACCCAACTGGGAGAGCTTCACATTCTGCAGTGTAACCTGAGGCTGGGAAAAACCTGCCCACCCTCTACCAGGAGAAATCCCGCCCACCATGGGGGGGGGGGGCGGGGATTCCACCTTCCTGCCCTCTGCAGTGCATAACACATGGCTGGGAGAAATCTTACACACTTTCTTTAGGGGAAATCCTGCCTGCATGTCTTGTGGTGCTCCTAACTGTGCTCTGTGGTCTCACAAGACTGAGGGAAATTCCTCACATCTGCTGTAATGCCACACATGGCCGAAAGCAGCTGGTCCAACACTCACAAATGCTCCATGATGCTACGGGACCCTCTACCCAACCTCCACAGCAATCTACCTGACCAGGGAAACTCTGCCACCATTGGCGGTGCTCTACTCCAAAGCTGGTAACCCACCAACCTTGTGTGGTACTCCTGTTGCAACAGTCCTCCCTGCACGCCCTCTGCGGTGCCCCCAAGCTGCCATGGGCCACACCATCACAGCTTCTTGTAAGATCACCCAATACAGCACCACTTTTGCAGGTGCATAACCACCCAACCAGCATCCCTTCAAATAACAGAATACTGGTTGACTAGGGGAAGAGTGAAGCAACATGAGGATAAAATGGTAGGGCAATTCCATAGTACAATTAGCTGCAGGCAGTTCAAAGAAGCATTCCTACCAGTCTCCCAGAGAGAGTCAGTGCTCTTTGACTCCCTGGAAAATGGCAGCTGGCTCCTCTAAAACAACTCAACACAAACAGCAATCAACCCAATGACCTAAACCAAAAAACAGGAGAAACAAAAGGCAACGGCAGAAGATATCCTGAGCCTAACAACTTGCATAGAAGAGGCAGACATTGATCTGCCACAGAAAGAAATTTTCAGAATGCTGAAAATCATACAGTATATGAGGGAAACAATACAGAAAGAAGATGAAATGATAAGGGAGATAAAGTCCATACACCCAAGGGAAATACAAGAGGGTTTGCTACACCTGACTTTAGCACATATTATATGGCCACAGTGGTAACAAAAACCAGTAGCAGACCCTCAGACTTCACCAACTGACTGCAGAAGGCAAAGAACCACACCAGTGACCTCGAGGACAGGCCACATTGACATGAAAAAAAAACACATGAGAATATTGATAGATGCAGAAAAAGCATTCAACAACATCCAACACCAATGCCTGTTTGAGACACTCAGGAAGATAGGAATGGAAGGAAAATTCTTCAAGATAATACAAGCTATATATGAAAAAACAACTGCCAACGTGTAGTCAATGGAGAAAAGATGAGCACAATCCCACTCAACAAGGGTACCAGACAAGGATGCCCCTTGTCCCCACTCTTATTTAACATCATACTGGAGGTTTCAGCTAATAGCATAAGGCAACGAAAAGATATCAAAGGTATTCACATCGGCAAGGAAGAGATGAAACTGTCATTATTCGAAGATTATATGAATTTATATATGGAAAATCCCAAAACCTCTACAATGGGAGTACTGGAAGCAATAGAGGAATATGGAAAGTGGCAGGATACAAGATCAACAAACAGAAGTCTATAGGACTGCTATATACATCAGATAAACCACAGAAGAGGAAATCCAAAAGGTGGAACCCTTCATAATAGCCAAACACAAACTGGAATATCCAGGGACATATCTGATTAAAAGAACAAAAGATTTATGTGAGGAAAACTACAGAACACTATTACAAGAAACCAAGAGTGACCTCAACAAATTGAAGAATATCCCATGCTCATGGATTAGAAGATGCACTATAGTAAAGATGTCAGTTCTGCCTAAGGCACTATATAATTTTAATGCAATCCCACTACCTTCATCTTTCTTCAAAGAAATGGTAAAACTGATTGCCAACTTCATATGGTGATGGAAGAAGCCCAGAATTAGCAGAGAACTACTCAAGAAGGACAGAGTGGGAGGGCTTGCTTTACCTGACTTTAGCACATATTATACAGTCACAGTGGTCAAAACCCCGTGGTATTGGTATAATGACAGATACTCTGACCAATGGAAAAGAACTGAAAACCCAGAAATAAAATCATTGGCATACAGAAAACTGATCTTTGATAAGCGCTGAAAAAATATCCAATGGGAAGCAGATGCCCTCTTCAACAGTGGTGCTGGAAAATACAGGTATGTACCTTCAGAAAAATGAAGCAAGACCCTTATCTCACTCCATGCACAAGAATAAACTCAAGGTGGATCATAGACCTGGAGGTAAAACCCCCATATATAATGGCCATCAATGAGGGAATTGGGACCAACCTGAGAACCTTAGCACAGGGAATACATAGGCTATCAAAATAGCGAAGGACACAAGTACAGATGAGACACAAATTGACAAGTGAGATATACTGAAGATAAAACATCTGTGTACACCGAGAGAATTCACAAAGAGTGTAATTAAAGAGCCCACAGATGGGAAAACATCTTTAGCAATGACACATCAGACAAAGGTCTCATTACTAAAATCTACGATACTCTGCTAGTTTCCAAAAAGAAATCAACTAATTGCCCACTTAGAAGGTGGGCAAAGGACTTGAACAGAAGTTTCACAAGGGCAGAAATCCAAATGGCCAATAAACATATTAGAAAATGTTCCATATCATTAGTCATAAGAGAAATGCAAATTAAAACAACTGTGAGATATCACCTACAACCCTGAAAGATAGCCCAATTCAAAAAAATCAGAAAGCAACAAGTGTTGGAGGGGCTGTGGGAAGACAGAAACTCTCATCCAATGCTGGTGCACCTGTAGGTATGTATAGCCACTATGGAAATCGATCTGGCAATATCTGAAACAGATGGAAATTGAGCTACCATACAACCCAGCAATCCCCCTATTAGGCATATACTCAGAAGAGGCAAGAAACAAACCAAGGCCAGACATCTTTGCTCCAATATTCATTGCAGCACAGTTCACAGTTGCAAGGAGTTAGAAACAACCCAACTTTTCATCAACAGACAAATGAATTAAAAAGCTATTGTACATATACGCAATGAAGTACTACGCATCCCTAAAAAGCAGTGATGAACACATGAAGCACATTGCTGCATGGGAAGAACAGGAGGAAATTATGCTAAGCAAAGTAAACCAAGCGCAAAAGAACAAGTACAACATGAGTCTGCTGAAGTAAGCTTTAAAAAATGCAAAAGGTGTGTAGGCAAAAAGCTACTGTATACAAAAATTCCTGGGGTGAGGTCTAGGTAGTATGGCAAGGGCCAGACCAAATCCAGGGATACATATGGTATCCAACTAAAATGGAGGAGGGAAAAAGAAAGAAAAAAAGACATGGGTAGTGGGGGTACAAGGCACTAACCTACCCAAAGGCATGGTATTGTTTATATCCCCACAGAGAAAAAGGGATCAGACTTCAAGCCAGTGCTCCAAGATGTGAATACAACATACTGGCATGAAGCAGGGAACCAATAGAGAGGTCTAAGGAGACAGCTCCAATCCCAACTCTGTGGACAAACCCCCTCCCCCCAGAAGAATTTACTTCAGAGGACAGCACTGAAGCTACAGCTCAGGGAGAGGGACATGTCTGATCAGAGCACATAAGAGCAAATTAAGGGAGAGGAAGAGAGAGTGGAGCACATCCTGGCCCACCAAGCCTTAAGGACGATATTCCACCTCAGAGCAGACAATCCACAGAAAGGACCATATGTCTGGCCCCACTATGAGACATGACATCCTCACTGGCCCATAGCTCTATGGAGGACACCACTGGAGACAGTGTGGGAATTGTGCCGATCTGACTCCACCACACCGAGGCAAAACACTAAGGGCATGCAGCAGAACAACAATGGGAACAGAACAAGGAAGTCCCCAGGGAGTAACAAAAATGGACTTTAGGGCCAGGGCATGGCGCATGCACCCCCTCAGACCTGAGCGGAAATCACTCCTAAAGGTCAACAAACAGACCTTGAATTATTTACAGGCTTTCCTCTTTTTCGTCATTGATTTTTTGGTTATTGTTGTTTTGTGTTCTTTTGTTGCTTTTTTTTTTGCTCTGTCTTCTTTTTTGTGCATATTATTATCTCTACAGGTCTATCTAGATAGGATAGGATAAACAATCTGGAGGAGAAAAACAATGGGACCAACAGTTCCTGGGGTAATGGGAGAGAGAGAGGTGGGGGGAAGGAAGTGAGTGTTAACAAACCCAGCGACAAGGGAATAACAAGTGATACAAATTGATGGCGAGGAGGGTGGAGAAGGCCTGGTAGAGCTTGATCAAGGGCAATATAAACGAGAGGAATTACTGAAACCCAAATGAAGGCTCAACATGATAGTGAGACAAGAGGAAAGTCAAAGAAAATAGAGGAAAAAACTGGGAGGCAAAGAGCATTTATAGAGGTCTAAATAAAGGCATGTACATATGCAAATATATTTATATATGAGGATGGGGAAAATATATTTTGTGTATATATTTATAGGTTTAGTATTAAGGTAGCAGAAGGACATTGGGCCTCCACTCAAGTACTCCCTCAATGCAAGAATACTTTCTTCTATTAAATTGGCATTCTATGATGCTCACCTTCCCGATACAACTGCTGCAAACAAAGCGGGTGAAGAAGCAAATGTGGAGAAAAAAGTTGATGGTGCCCGGCTATCAAAAGATATAGCATCTGGGGTCTTAAAGGCTTGAATATAAACAAGCGACCCTCTAGCTGAGAAGCAACAAAGTCTACATGGAAGAAGCACACCAGCCTGTGTGATACCGATGTGTAGATAGGATCAGGTATCAGACATCAAAGAACTAAACAATCATATCATTGAGAATGAGGGGGAGTGTGGAGTAGAGACCCAAAGCCCTTCTGTAGGCAACTGGACATCCCATTAAAGACGATTCATGGGGAGGAAATGAGCCCCAATCAGGGTGTAATATAGCAACGATGGAACATACGACTTTTCTCTATTTCTCTAATTCTTCCTCCCCCACCCCCAACTATTATGATCCCAATTCTACCTTACAAATCCGGCTAGACCAGAGGATGTACACTGGTACAGATGGGAACTGGAAACACAGGAAATCCAGGACAGATAAACCCCTCAGGACCAATAATGAGAGTAGTGATACTAGGAGGGTAGGGGGAAAGTGGGGTAAAAAGGGGGAACCGATCACAAGGATCTACATATAACCCCCTCCCTGGGGGACAGACAACAGAGAAGTGGGAGAAGGGAGATGTTCAATAGTGTAAGACATGATAAAATGATAAGAATTCATAAATTATCAAAGGCATGTGAGGGAGGGGGGATGGGGAAGGAGGGGGAGAATGAGGAGCTGATACCAAGGGCTCAAGTAGAAAGCAAATGTTTTGAGAATGATGATGGCAAGAAATGTACAAATGTGCTTGACACAATGGATGCATGTATGGATTGTGATAAGAGCTGTACGAGCCCCCAATAAAATGATTTCAGAAAGAAAAAAAGATAGAAAACACCAATTCTTGAGGTAGGCGAATCTTAGTCTTCAAAGTAACATTCTTGTTTTGTTTAAACACTTTAAAGCAGTCTTGTGCAGTACAATGTGTCATTTGATCTCTTGCCTGCTGCATCTATATGCATTGATTTTTGGATCCAAGCAAGATCAAATCTTTGTCAATTTCAAGGGGCAGATTCCATCTGTATGTTCAGTAATGAATTTGATCATCTGAATTATATGAAGAAGGCAGCATCACCAAAAGTTCATGTACAACCTGAGATATGCAGATGACACAATCTTGCTTGCAAAAAATAGAGAGGACTTGAAGCAGTTACTGATGTAAATTAAATACTGCAGATTTCAGTATGGATTGCGCTTCCATAGAAAGAAAACAAATATCTCTCTAACAGTACCAGTAAGTAACAACCTGTTAAATGCAGAAAAGATTGAAATTGTCAAGGATTTCACTTTATTGGGATCCATAATCAATGGCCATGGGAGCAGCAGGCAAAAAATAAAATGATCTATTGCACTAGACAATGTGCTTCAAAGGCACATTGTAAAGCACTAAAAGCAAAGATGCGACTGGAAGGATATGAGTGTGCCTGTCCTAAGCCATAAGGAACCCTGGTGGCATGGTGGTTATGTGTTGGACAACTAACTTCTACGTCAACAGTTCAAAGTACCAGCCCTTCTTCATGAGAAAGACTGATCTTTTAATTATCGGGTTGCCATGAGTCAATGGCAGTGAGTTTGTTTGTGGTTTTTTGGTTTTTGTTCCAAGTCACGGTGTTTTCAGCGGTCTCACGCTCATGTGAAAGAAGGATGATGAAAAGAGAAGACCAGAAGAATTCATGTACTTGAGTTATGATGTTGTTGAAGAGTATTGAAATCACCATGGCTTGCCGGCAGAAGGAAGAACTCAGTTCAGTTAGAAATACAGCCAGAATAGAAGTGAGGATAACAAAGATTTTGCTTTATGTCCTATGAACATGTTATCAGCAGGAACTTGTCCTTTGGAAAGGATATCTTCTTAGGAAAACAAAGTGAACGACAAAGAGGAAGTCCTTCAACAAGACAGAGTAACACAGTAGCTGTACAAATGGCTCAACCAATAGCAATGATTGACGATGGTGCAGCATCAGGTGGTGTTTGTTGGCTCTGTTGTACATAACACCTCTCTGTGAGTTGGAACCTAACAGCCACATGAATGACAGAGGACTTGAAATTGCTAGAGTGCTTACTGTCAAGGCAAACCTCTTTTAAACACATGTACTACTGATAGCTCTAAAGCTTTATATTGTGTTACAAGAATCAACCAAAAATTATTCTTTGAGGGTCAAAATTAAATCATGGATCAAATATGGCAATGAGATGCTGCTGTGTAAATTAATATATTCACAGTAATGATAGCATAGCAATTAGGGTTTATATAACTCTTCAGGTCACGCATGATTCACCATATATTAGCTTATTTTGTCTTTACATGCTTTAAAGTTTATATTATTTTTAATCCATATTTTATAGATGAGAAAATTGCAGCTAATAATTGCAAACACTTGCTCAGGTTCTCTGATTGGTCAGAAATGAATATCTATAAACAACTAGGGCCAGTGATAGGCTTGTGATTATAGTCCGTCCACGAGCTTGTCTTTGCTTCATGTTCATCATTTAGAATTAACCAGTTGTATGAGTCTCATAAACTCCCAAGGCAGTTCTCCTCTGTCCTATAGGGTCTCTGAGTTGGCACCACCTCAATGGCAGCAAGTTTCATTTGAGTTTATGTTGTGATTGTTATTTGTACCACGCTGAGCTCTGTCTACTGGGATTAGGGGGGCTCCCTGCCACCCTCTAGTCTTGGGTAAAGCCTTTTGACAAGCTCTGGTCAGTGAGTTGTGATGGGAAGGATTCAGGTCAGTACTGAGCCAGACTCAGCAGGATGAGAATAAAGTGAAAGCTCTGGAAGGAGATTATTTATGGTGATGGTGAGAGAAATCACGTCCACTTCCACTCCCTTATTCCTTTCTCCATATTCTGTCTATGTGAGAAAGATCACCACTTATTGAACATACTTCATCCTTCAGGTAGAAACCCATGGTTTTGGGGTTTTGTCTTTCAAGTGGCATCACGCTGAAGGCAGTCTGTCTTCAGTGAAGTCAACTACTTCCAGGTTAGAGAATATGTGGTAAGAACAGTTGAGTTCATGGGCAAGAAGAGGCCATGCTGTGCTTCGTATTCTATTAAAGGAGTTCCTCGATCAAGCCTAATGCTACAAAAGCAGGCGATAATGATAAATAAGCCATTTTGCAAGTTCATGCATGGTGACAGCATTGACGACAGGGCAAAATGAGTTTATGCACCGAATGCACTATTGCCATGTGCATTCATTTCTACCATCTCACGATTGTCAAGGTCATATGTAAACGATCTGTCATCATGTGGCTGGCTTGCCCCAAGAACCTAAGATATTGTCATATATGGAAGGCTCAATGTTGGTCTGTGTTTGGAGCTGACTTGGCACTTAGCAGCACCAGGCCAGTTTGGTAAAAGTAAGTCCATGTTATTAGGCCCTCCATGCTTAGGCTTTGTCTCTGTCATCTCCGCCACCATAGCTACGTTGTTCATAGGTCCATTACACAAGGACTCTGATGTCTGATAAAAGTCAATGGAGTACATCAATTTGTCTACCTGATCATGAAGGCCAGAGCCCTGCTGGCATAGTGGGTTATGCATCTGTCTGTTAACCACAAGGTCAACGATTTGAATCCCCAAGCTGCTCCATGAGACAAAGATGAGGCTTTCTGCCCCTGGAAAGCTTTATAGTCTCAGCTATAAAGAAGGTAGTTCTACCCTACCCTATAGGGTCCCTGTGAGTCATAATTGACTCAGTGCCACTGAGTTTGGCTTTACAATGATTAAGAAACCTTGGTGGCTTGGTGGGTTGCGTTGGACTGCCAACTCCAAGGCCAGCTGTTCGAACCCAACTGCTGCTCCAAGTGAGAAAGATGAGACTTCCACAAAGATTGACAGTGAAACCATTTTACTCTTCCCTCTGGGGTTGCTCTAAATTGGAATTGTTTCAATTGCAATAGGAATCGTTAAGAGCCACTACTGCAGAAGAGTACACTCCAGATCCGGTATATTGGGAGGAACTCACCTTCTGCTCACCCCTGACTGGGCTGTAGCGCGGCAGCGGCCCACTCTCAGGTGGCATTGCCATGTTGTGAAGACCCATCAGGCACAAGGTTTTTCCTCTCCAGTCAACTGGTGGTAAAGAGAGTCTCCAGAGACCATCTTGGCATGTCCATTCCCAGTAGGAATTCTGCATGATTTGACGGCCAGTCTAGAGATAAAAATCACAGTCAGTTGAAAAGAGAAAATGTGATATAAATTGATGTTAAGAAGGAAGACAGTAACAAGGAACTGGCTAGTTGGAGTTGAAGAACAGTGTGAAGAATATAGGAATAACAGATCAAAAAACAAAACAAAACAAAATCCACTGCCATTGTAGCAATTCCAACTCAGAGCAGCCCCATAGAAGGTTTCTGAGACTGTACATCTATGAGCAGGGACAGCTTCATCTTTCTGCTGGGCCCAGGCTGGTGGGTCTGCTGCCTAACCCACAGCACCAGCAGGGCATTACCTCAGGGCTGAAACATTCAAGGAAAATAAGTAAATATTCAATGAGATTGACTGAGATCCAAAATAATTAGAAAGAATCTGTCCTTGGCCCCTTGGGTGGCGAAGCAGTCAATGACTACTCAACTGATGGGACTAGGTGGGTGCTGAGTCTTGAGACTCGGTAGCTGGCAGAAGCCCTGGCTGTTAGGCACTGCTGAAACTTATGAGGCCACCCTCTTTGGGTGTGTAGTACACTTCCATGTGCAGCTTAGACTGGGTCAGCTCTGGGCTGGCTGTACTATGGAACAAAGGTTGGGAGATAGCTTGCATCTAGTGACGTTGGTGTATGTATGCACTTCCGGACCAAAGAAAAGTTACATTACAGGGTATAACAACTTGAATTAAAAGTTACGTTACAGGGTATAACAACCTGAATTACGCGTCAAACCCACACTATCTGTCATCACAGCCACCTGAATTTGGTAGTAGGTCAAACACTTTAAAAAATGCATGCTGTAGGTGTCCTGCAGAGGAGAAACAGTAGGAGGACTGAACAATGGTGAAGAAACTCTCCCCAGGAAGCTGATAAGAGAGCACAGCAGAATGAGGAAGAGAAAACCCCTTCCTCACTCTGGGCCTGCCCCCCTGCCCCCCTACACCCCCCCCCCCCCCCCCGTCCAAGGCCCTCTTCTGGTTGGGCTAAAATCATGCTTGCTGAAAAGATCCAGGGGGCCTGCAGGAACAGTTACCTACACTTTATCCTGGATCATGAGCTATAGCACATGTATATTTTATTGCCAGGGAAGGGCTGAGTAATATTATTTTATTTTTTGGAAAGGGGGTGGTAGGCCAAATAAGTTTGGGGACCTATATTGTATCAGAACATACAACCTCAGTTTTCTCCCCTGGAGTGGTTTGCAGCACAAAGAGCCCCCCACTTTGCCGTGAGGGTTCCTTTTACTTAAAACCCATTATTCCTTTAAATCTCAAATGAGCTCAAGGCTACAGTGAGTGAATGGTCCAAATGCGAGCTGCCAGTTAGAAGCAACCCGGTATCAGTTGCTCCCAGTTAAAGGGGGAGAGAAGTGGGTACAATAATCCCTTTAAAATTCGACAATGGTTGACCATGGATATTTTTCCATCATCTCCTCTTTATAACCTTCATTTTACTTACTTTCTTTGAGACATTTGATTTTTCTGAAACCAAAATAACCTGTATGTACATAGAAAAACTGCTCAAAATAAAACTTGTGATCAAATTGAGGTGAATTTTGCTGATCTCTAACTATCAGTTGCAACTCCAGTAAAAGTTGCTTAAGAGGAATTTTGTGTTTGCTCATGTTGGAGATTCCAGGCATAGCACTAATCAGGGAACATTCAAGTTTTTTTAATTGTGTCTTCCTGAACCCTGGTTACAATTTTTGTGGGGAGATATTATTTCCAACGGGAAGAAAATAGGACTCAGAAGAATTTTTCAGAGTGCTGAATTTTACATGTTTACACTTTCATTATTGCTTCAAGATTATTCCAACTCAAACCTTTAGATTGGCGAGACCAACACTGCAAACCCCCTCACTGTCAGGCAGGCAGTGCATTGGCTCAACTATTTATGAGCCTCATTCTTTCCCTTCCAGGTAATTTTGGAAGTCAATTTTTTATAGCCTCATTCGTGCATTTAAGAGGTTCTCATCGGCTTTGTCATGGGAGGATCTTGAAGTTATTTCTTCTGCTGTGCTCTGTATTGCATTTTAAGCACTAGACTTTCTGGGAAACCATCTTTGTACTCCTTTAGAGAATTCACAGTCTCAGAAGCTCACAGGGGCACTTCTACTTTGTCGGGTTGGGTAGCTATGAGTCTGCCTCCGTTCCATGATCGTGAGGTTTGTATTTGTTCATGTCTGTTTCACTATATACAGTGTGAGTTTCCCCCTAGATCCAGCCTCTACTATGTTCTTTCTGATCTGTAATGAATGACCTTGCCTTCAGGAAGAACGTGTGCACTGCAATACCCTTGGCAGCCCCTGGAGGGACAGCCTTACCTTCAAGGACTTGCCTGGGTGTGCCATTGATGCAAACTGAGGTCCTGGGATCCCATGGGAATGAATCCTACCTCCAACCAGGTATCTGCAATGCCAGGAACCAATCTTGTTAGCTTGGCTTGCCTGCAGCAAGGTACAGTCTCCAATCACAATCTCTTTCCTGCTTCTGTTGTCCCGTCTGCAGCTGTGAATTGATCAGCCTCCAATCATGACTTTGTTTAAAAAAAAAAAAAGCATCTATGCTCATGCCCTGCTTACACTACCACGTAACGTAACTGTGTGTTCTTGACCAACATTATGGCTTCATCATGCTGATCATCTCCCTCATCTGGATGATTCCTTTGGCCTTTGTCCTGTTTCAGAGCTAATAAACGGGTATGATGAAAAGGGGGAGGGGGTGGGAGTGGGGGTGGGGAGTGACCTGGCTTCAGGTCGGAGAAGGAGAATCCATCTCCACAGCAGTCCAAGGCCAATTGACACAACACAGAGGTCAGACCTGCCCCCACCCTCTGTCATTCTTTAACCTGGTTCTGACACTGACCATTCCTCTCTTTGCTGGCAAGAGAAGAATTTTGAAAGAAGGATTTTTCATATTTTAAAAATTATATATTTTCTAAAATGGTGATGTAGATACTAATCCCTTTAATTATCCTTCCTTTAACTACCTTTTCCCATGTTAACTACTCCCAGAACATATAGGATATGTGATTTAGTGTTGTGTTATTGTATTGCTAATTCAAATTTAGACTAAGAAAACTGGCCATGGGGAAAACAGAAATCTATGATATCATACATTAAAGGTCAGAATGTACCTTTAGGACAGATGTTTTCTCCAAGAACGTTAATATTGTCTCAAAGGGCAGGGGCCTGTCACATGCCAGCATGTAAATCGGTGACTCAGTGGAATGTAGATGGTATTCCCAGATGAGAACCTTTAAACTCTGAGAAAGCAATGTAATACAGATGTACTGACACACAGAAAGGCGTAATAGCTCAAACTGCCCAGGAAAAACCAAGGCAGTCTTTGAGGAAGGTCTCACTGTCGTCCCGATCTGTCAATAAACCATGTGCTGACTTCCACTCAGTCGCTGTGGCTGGTAGCCAGACCGTTACTTTGGTTTCGCTGGATTTGATAACCCATTGCAAAGCCCACGCAGAACTCACAGACTACACTCAGGTTTAAGAGGGCTCATTAGGGAAGTTTGCCAAAATCAGAAAATATTAAGGATATAGTCATTGGTCCAGCACAACACCTCTCCTCACCTAGCAGCCAAGTCTCTGGTCCTCAACCCCTCAGTCACGTGGTCCCTGGGCCCCTGCCTTGTTCTGTAGGCCAGTAAGCTTACCTACTGCTCTGATCCCCAGTGCCATAGCCTTGTGGGCTCTGCTTTCAGCGCTATGGCCCCTTTGCTCTGTGCCTCTAGACTTGGCCTGAATTGCCCTCTGCTGCCTCCGACACTTGAGGCAGGGATCTCAAAATAATGTGCTCCACTGATTGTTCTCTCTGTTCCTGCTTCTGTGATATCTTGTAACCACGGGAAAGACAACCCAACTTGACCAGTCCCCTTTATTAGTGCTTCACATGCCTTTTTGGCAAAACCCCACCCAGTCACTAGGTGGTCAGTTACAGAGGCATGGGTAGAAAAGCTACAGTAAGACATTTCACTTCATTATAGGTTCTAGAACTTATATTTGAATTTGGAATCCCCTTTTCTCCTAAAATAGTCCTAAGGACTGGGAATCTCCTTTATTCTATTTCTTCTTCTTCTTATCTCTTTGAAGATAACATATACACATAGCATTGGATGTAGCTCCCTGATTCATTTACTGGGTCACGTGAGAGTATGCCAACTCTGAGTGGAGAACTGAGTAAATAAAGGCTCCACTGAGTGAAACTAAAATCAACTTGGATACACGGCCTTTATTACCTCCTTTAAACCCTGACGGCAACAAGATGTTGGAATTCACCCTTATGGAGAAGAGAGAGAGTTGTGCTATCGGTTAATGCCCCATAAAGGTTCCAAGGCTACACATCTTTATAGAAGCAGATTGCCACACTTTTCTCTGGTGGCTGATGGGCTTGAACTGCTGATGCTGCTGACATTTCTATTAACCACTGGGACTCCTCCAGATCCACACTACCTGCGTTGGAATCCCAGCTTTGTCAATAACTAGATGAGCGAGTTAGGCCCTTGACAAAGTTACTAAACTTCTCTGTTCATCATTATTCTTATTTGTAATGTCATCGTTTTTATGTGGAGCATAAGTGAAATACTTATAATGGTATCTGATGCATAATATTTTGAAGGATCAGTGGAAAATAAGTAAGGTCTCTGGAGCCTGAGACAAATGCTGAAAGAGAACCAAACTGAGAATAAATCTCTAAATAGTTAGAGCAAAACCTGCCCTCTTCTGCATTTGAAAAACCAGTCCTTAGTTTGTTGTTGGGTTTGACAAACCCTAAATTGCTGAGCTGGGCAATCACGTGACCGACCATAAGACCTGAGATGCTCATCATGAATTTGGTGCTATTGCACTCACGATATCAAGAGACTGGATGAATTTCTAGCACACTCTACTTATAATTTTAGTTGTCCTAAAATTTTTGGCGCTCACTTCCAGCAGGCCTACTTCTATGAGCTCACAGGAAGTTCCATCTGAACAGGTAAGCAAGGAGTAAAACATTCTAATCTGGTCTACAGATGGTTCTTTAAATATGCTGGAATCATCTACAATTGGACTGCTGTCAGTATAAAGGACTCTGAAAAAGGTAAATCTTCCCTGCGGTAGTAGCAATGCCCGCTATGTGTCAAAAGAAGTAGAGTCTAGATTGAGGACCTAATGCCATTTCAAAGACAAGGGCCAAAGATTTAACGATAGGACTTAGAAGAAACTAGGTTAGACATCAATGCTAAGGAGGTTGGTGTCAATGTAGATGGAAATTTTGAAATGGTCTCAGAATAAAAGTGTATGTGTATGGTGGAGTGAAATTTCTTTTAAAAAAATCATTTTATTGGGGGTTCATGCAACTCTTATCACAATCTATACATACATACATTGTGTCAAGCACATTTGTACATTTGTTGCCATCATCATTCTCAAAACATTTGCTTTCTACTTGAGCCCTTTGTATCAGCTCATTTACCCCCTCTTCTCACACCTCCTTCAATGAACCCTTGATAATTTATACATTGTTATTATTTTGTCATGTCTTACTCTGTCCCACATCTCCCCTCACCCATTTTTCTGTTGTCCGTCCCCCAGGGAGGGGGTTATATGTAGATCCTTGTGATCAGTTCCCCCTTCCTATCCCACCTTCCCTTCACCCTCCCCGTATCACCACTCTCACCACTGGTCCTGAAGGGATCATCCACCCTGGATTCCCTGTTTCCAGTTCCTATCTGTACCAGTGTACATAGTCTGGTATAACTGGATTTGTAAGGTAGAATTGGAATCATGATAGTGGGGTGGGGGAGGAAGCATTTAAGGACTAGAGGAAAGTTGTATTTTTCATTGTTGCTTCACTGCACCCTGACTGGCTCATCTCCTCCCCAGAGCCTTCTGTAAGGAGATGTCCAGCTGTCTATAGATGAACTTTGGTTCTTGACTCTGCATTCCCCTTCATTCTCAATAATATGATTTTTTTTTTTGTTCATTGATGCCTTATCTCTGATCCCTTCAACACCTCGTGACCACACAGGTCAGTGTGCTTCTTCTATGTGGGCTTTGTTGCTCCTGAGCTAGAAGGCTGATTATTTACCTTCAAGCCTTTAAGACCCTAGATGCTATATCTTTTGATAGCCGGGCACCATCAGCTTTCTTCACCACATCTGCTTTGTCTTCAGAGATTCTGTGTTCTTGCATTGAGGGAGTACTTGAGTGGAGGCCTAATGTCCATCTTCTACCTTGATTCTAAACCTATAAATATATGCACAGAAATCTAGAAAAAAAATTTTTGCAGCCACCTTTATTTCTACCAAGCAGGATGGCCCATGGAGGCAAAAATAAGAGAGAGAATGAAAACTAGAGAGAGACCAATGACTATATCATCATTTGCTGATTCTGCCTTGTGGTAACCTATTAATTTTTCTAATAAACCGATTTAAGTATTATCTATTAGTTCTCTGTTGTCCTTGAAATGAATTATGGAACTCAGGATAGATGTAGAGTGGGGCGGAAGGAATGGTTAGTGTCAGAACAGGTGAAGAAGGATGGGCCGTGCCTTGTCTGACCCCTGCCCATGGCATTAGAGAAGTCAGAGATATGTCCATCTCCATCGACATTTATTGCCCAGAGCAATGATTTCCAAAAGTCTCCATTTTTGAAAAAGACACTTAATACATTGGGGAGGGGTATTATGTTCTGTGTATGTTCATCTTACTGCTTTTCCAGGTGCACTAGTGTTTGTACCATGGAGTCACAGACCAAGCGGTGGGGGAGGCAGGGATGGATACACACTGTACCTTGCTTAGCTCATCAATAGTGATTTCCTTCATTACAGGAGATATGGCTCCTAACAGTGCTAAGCACTCAACTTGCCGCAGCAGCAACTACTGATGTTCCTCCCACTGCCACATAATGTAGAGGACGTCACCATAGGTCCTCAATGGGAAACATGTGAGGCTCGTTTTTTCTGCTCAGCAAGTTTCTCCCAACACCACCATCTATGTTTACTGTTTGGTTTACATCATAGTATGCACAATGCATTTTATTACATTAATTTTACAGAAAACGAAGGCACAGGTTAATGTGCATAGGGTGAGTTGTCTTATTATGAATTCCATTGCTAGAAACAGTTGGATTCAAAGCAGGGCTTTGAGATTTGAAACCGTTTACTCATGTCTAATGAGTGGGAAGCAGAACAGACTTGAATTTTTAACATGGGGGTGAGTAGGAAGAATAATCAGATAGGAAATGTTCCACGTCAAATCTCTGGATTGGAGATGCAGAAGGGGCATCACGAACCTTGCAGGAACCCGATGCAGGAGATTGGATGAGCAGCGACATTGTGGAGAGCGAGACAGGCAGACGCAGAGGCTTGTCCAGCCACCATTTGGAGCTGAGCGTCACTGTGTCTGACTTTCCCCAAACCCAGTCTGACTTTCCCCAAACCAGCCAGGGACTTGGTTGCTATGCAATGAGGTCTTGTTTTATAAAAGGAAGATTACAGTTCTCGCAGAGTTTGGGTTCATAATTTCCCCTTTTTGGTCATCATTCCAGCTCACCCAAATTTTAAAAATCTGAGTTTGTTCCCATCTCCCTTCCTCTGTTGGCCATGAGTGAACCAAGGACTGATTCTGAAGCCCTGCTTCAAGGATGGCGGAAAGGCACATTCAATACTCAGTTATGGTGTCAGGAGGTTAAGGGTTTTTTTCGGGGGAGGGGTGGTTAGGAGAGGGAAAATTTGACAAGATGTTCCATGTGATGGGAACCAAAGACTGTGATAGCATTTCTCTGCGATAGAGTGAGCCTCTAAGAACCAAAGGGCAGATTTGGGTGGGGAATTCTCAATGTTATACTACTACATTGGTTGGTAAGCTTTGGTACCCAGGGAGGAATTCTTCCACTATGGAACACAATGATTTTTCCATGGTGTGAGAAGGTGAGACTGCTGTTTGGCATGTCAGTTTCTCATGCCATTGAGCAAGCAGGCATGGCGTGTTGCCCCTAATCAACAGCAGTCCAGAAGGTGCAATATCTCACCACAGGACTGCAGCAGAACTGTGAGAAGCAGGCGTATTAGACTTGGTACTGGACTTAAAAATCAGGAGGCTTCGAGGATCTCAGCCAGAGGAACCAAGCAGGTATCATTTCCCAGGGGTTTGAAGCAAGGCTCCAACATTTACCGAGGGAATCAAATTAACTGTTCCATTGGATAGAGCAGATTAAACCTTTGGAAAGACATCTGGAAGAAGATGGGACTCTATAGTTAATTCCTTAAAAATGTATCCAGACATTTTTAATCGTTAGTTGGAATTTAGTACTATAGTTCATTCTTGAAGGATGGCCAGGAGAGAGAATTTTGCATAAAGAGACTATAAAGCATTGAAATAGGTTTGGGTGTTCATGGAATAGTATGATCAATCAGCCTGACTAAGTGGTGGGTAAAGATACTGACTCTACTGGAAGGTACCCTCTAAAGACCCAGTCCTCTAAGGGGAAATAAATGTTCTATTTCTCCAGCATTTACATCATCTTTATTTTGCTAGTACATGCTTATATAAGTTATCTCGAGAAATAGAAATTATACATACATTTATGATGAAAATTGATATAACGTATATAACAGTCTTGTAAGAGTGCTCACAAAAAATAAACTGGCTTTCCAAGAAAGTATCTGCTGGGTCACTTACTTTCAAGACAGAATAGTCAGCTCAGGTTATGGAGTTATGAGACTTTTATGGGGATAGGAGTACTCTTGCAGGATGTTCTCAAAGGACACAGGATGCTCATGGGGGCTTATTAGAAAGTTTTAAGAACACTGAAAACAATATTGATGAGAAAAATGGCCAGGGAAGTTGTATTAAGAAATTGTTTCTATCACCATATTATACCGCTTATTCTTCAAGAGTATTGCCAGGGCTTTGCACTGTTTTCAGCCTAACTACAAAGAAGGGTCTAGCATTCTACTGACCAAGAACGACCAAGAGAGGCACAGAGTTTCCACATAGGCTGAGAAGCAGCAGCAGCAGTGAGTTGGGGCAGATGAAGGACGGTGTAAGCACTGCTTACTCTGCTGTCTCCTGGAAGCTGTGAGGTGGTGGTGATGGTGGTCAGGTTTTTTTTTTTTCTTCACCCCAGGTGCAACAGAGAGGTTGTAAGTATTCATTAAAATTTGGGGGAGAGGTGGGGTTTCTTGGAATAGGCTGGGCTTTACTAATTGTGTATGCACATTTGCACACACAATTGGGATTCTGGTTGCAAGGGATTCTGATATCAGAGGGCAAGATTTACTACATGATGCCACACAGGTATGCTGTGGTCCTCCGTGGGCAAGCCCTCCTCTCTTCTTACAGTGGCCTCCAGTCAGACCTGGGTTTCCTGAAAAACAACTTACAGAGGGGTTTGAGAACCCATTTGTTCCAGGATGTGGGTTTTCATACCCCCGTGTGGCTTTTAGCTATCTTGCATTTTGGTTTTTAGTGTTGCTTGCCTACAAGTTAGGCCATCTGCCATCCTTCTCTGAATTATTTCTAATGTGATTTAATTTAGTGGACCCCAGGGGCCCCCAACATGATGGACTGACACAATGGCTGCAACAATGGGCTCACCCATAGCAGCAGTTGTAGGGATGGCACTGGATCAGGCAGTGCTTTGATCACGACCACCAGGACCACCACCACCATCATCACAGAAGGTTCTTGGGATCTATGGGATGATTTAGCAAGGGGGTCTTCTTGGAATGTGTCCTATGAGAATTTCATTGGGAAACCTCACCCTGATTTTGTCACTTCAGACCCATTTTGGTTTCCCAAAGTCAAAAGAATGCCCAAACTGCCATTGTGTTTTAGCATGGTATTCTGGTATGGTGCAAATCAGAGAGAATTCTTTGGAGGAAGGCTTAGAGATGGGAATACAGGATTCATAAAACCTAGAGATAGGATATGTATGGAAACATAGCTTCACCTCTTCATGTTTTTATTTTATAAAAAGATTCTATGATTTTCTAACAATACTTTTTTACTTACTTTCAAATACAAAGTGCATGCGGCAAATATCACTTATCTTTCCATTTTAGTCCTGGGAACATTTTGAAGCTCATCTATAAAGTTAAATATTTTAGGCACTGAGTTAGATATTTTGGCAGAAGAGGCCCCAGAAACTAAATCTGATTTTGTTTACTCCTTGGTTCTGTCCAAACTTCTTAAGACATTCTTTCCAGGGCGGAGGCAAAAAGAGAGGTGGGGCTTTATCAGAGTAAACAGTGAAAAGTGGGGGTAGTTTTTAAAAAATGTATCCATTTGCATTCAATTTTCCACTATTTTTGGAATGTTGGACAATTTCACGAAGCAATGCACACACATCTTGCTGGCTCTCAGTAACATGTCGGTCATTAACTTCAGGAAGACTTCCAGTAGGAAAGATACATTTGAAAGGGATTGAAAATAGGTCTCAAATTTCATCTTCCGTGGATTGACAGTGAGATGACTGTGGATTCCGGTCCCTGGGTCAAAAATCAATGACAAAACCGAGGTTTTGAATGGGTCCTATTTTCGCAAGCCCCTTAGTAAATCACAGCCAACAGGAAAAGCAAGATTGAAATACAGAAATAGGACGGACGAGTCTTTTCCATTGGTGGGATGGATCAGCTACCTTTAGTCACTGTGGATCCCTCAATCTGGAGGTTCTCCAAGTCTTCACCCCCGGGGAGGAAATCCTCTCGCCATGGTTCCAGGTCCAGGTCAGGGAGAGGACGCCCTGGTCGGACTTTCAAGTCCCCAGGGACTCCCCACCCCTGTCCCCCACTTTTCCCCAGGAGACCGCCGTCCTCCCCCCGCCCCCCCTAAGACGGAACCGGAGCACCTCTAGGCCTGGCGCAGGCCTCGGGCCAGGTGAGCTCGGCCCCGGCCCGCCCCGGCCCGGCGCTCGGCCCGGCAGTTCCGCGTCTGCGCAGCGGGCGAGGGGCTGGAGCGGGGCCGGCCGGGGAGGCGCAGGCTGAGCGGGAGCCAATGGGCACGCTCGGGGGAGCCGGGCTGGCGGCGGCGGCCGGCGGGGCGCGCACTCTCGGGATGGAGGGCGAGCGCCGGGCGTCTCCGGCGCGCGGGGAGCGCGCGGGGGGCGGCGCGCCGCCGTCGGGCAGCAGCGGCTCCTCCGCGCCGCCGCCGCCGCTCGAGGTGCTGGACCTGGACGAGGACGAGGACGACCTGGAGGTGTTCAGCAAGGTGAGCGGCGGCCGGGGCAAGTTCCCGAGGGCGCCCCGCGGGCTGCGGCGGCGGCCGGGAGGCCTGGGGCTGGCGGCCGGCCGCGCCCGCGCTGCACCCCTGCGGGCCCGGCTCCGCCCGGCGGCCCTCGGCGAGGCCCGGGCGGCTGGCTCGGGGCGGTGGGCTAAGTTGGGACCGGCGCCCGGGGTCGGCGCCCTTTGCCAGCACGGGACACGCCCTCAGCTTGGGGCCGGGCTCCCGCGCGAGCAGGGTGCCCCCGGCGGACCCCGCCCCCGCGTCCAGGTCTGCGCTGTGCTGTTTTGTTTTGTTTATCCCGCGAGGAATTGCAGCCAACCCGCCCGAACTTTGGCAGCGAGAGGAAGCGGAGTTTGAGGAAACTGCTGTAGCGGGCGCGCCGGGCACGGGAGGCTCGGCTCGGGGCGGACTCGAGGAGAGCCGCCCAGGCCCGGCGGAAGAAGTGGCGGGCATCCTCTGACCCGCAGCAAACGGTTCTTGCTAAGTGTCCAAGGCAGCTTCCCCTTTGCGGAGCTAGAGCCTTGCCAGATCGACAGCCATCTGTTTTTCATTCTCTTTCCTACGGAAGAGAGAGAACCCGAGGGGAGCCCTGGTGGCCTGTGGCGGAGTGGTTGCGCGGTGGGCTGCTAACTGTACTGCACTGCATGGTCAGCAGTTCGAAATCATCAGCCTCTCCAACGGAGAAAGAGGAGGCTTCTTACTCCCTGAGTAGGAATCCACTCGATGGCAGTGAATTTGGTTGGTTGGTTGGTTCTTACCGTGTGTTAGGTGAGTTATAGTTAGGTGAGGAATTGGCTGATTTTAATTTCCTAAAAGGGTTTGGAAAAGGAAAATGTGTTTGAATGACACTGTCGTCTCTCAGGTTCCTGTAGGACATTTGAGGCCAAAGCATTATGAAATGCCGACTGCCCCTGTGCAATAGTTAGTGTTACCTTGAGGTGTTAGATGAAACCATGGACTTAACCACTGCTTTATTCTGGGAGCATTTTCATACCTAGTGTCCTGGACCCCGGGAAGGAATGAGATCCTCCCCTCCCTGTTCCCCTAAGGTTTAAATGATATGGTTAGGACTAGTTATATCAGACTTTTGTGCTCTTGATAGAGTTATCGGAATTATAAAATAATAGAATTGTTTTATATTCAGCTTTAAAAGGTTAAAGTTGTCTTTTGTGTTGCATCTGTGTATCCTGTTCAGGTCAATTGGATGATTATTCCACACTGTTGATTAGCCTCACAATATTAGTCTGTGGCGATGTGTTATGGAACTTCAAGTACCGGGAGGGCGCCTAGGCAGAAACTGTATCAGAATCACGTCGACTGTTTGAAGTTGCCACATGGTTCCTCCTAGTATCACTCCCTCCTTCCCTTTGGGAAGCCGGTCTAAGTAAACCCAATGAACTGTGAGCTTTTGAAGTGTTCTTTTGCCTTGGGCGAGTAGGGAGTTGCTGGAAGTGGTAGATATAATAGGCCAGAAGGCCAGACAAAGTTGCAATAAAAAGCATTTCTAAGCAAACTTCCATAATCAGTTGCCTGCAGCTATGGATTCTGAAAGCAATCTATTTCTTGGCTCCACTTGCTTAGTGAAATTTCTTTGTTCATTCTGATACTTGCTTTTCCACCCAATTTTGTATCTTTTGAAAAGTAGGTACTTTCAGGTTGTGTAATCTTTGGGTTCATAATTGGATTCACCTTGTTGTTAGTGTTGTATAACCGGAAGTGTTAGACGCTTAAGGAGCTTGGTGGCACAGTGGTTAAGCGCTCAGCTGCCTACTGAAGGGTTGGCAGTTGAACCCATCAGCTGCTCCCGGAGGAGGAGGAAGAGCTGCGCTGGGAGAAGGATTTCTAGCCTTTGAGGCAATTCCCCACTCCCCTAGAGGGTAATTTTTAGGGTCCCTAGGAGTCAGCTGTTCCAAGGGCCAAGCAGGATGCTTTCCACACCTGTAAAGAGTTACAGTCTAAACCCGCTGGGACATTTCTGCCCTAGCCTGTGGGGTCACGGTGAGTCAGAATTGACTTGACGTCAGTGAGTGAGGAGTCAGCATTGAGTTGACCTGTTTTGGTTAGATTCTTAGAACAATTTAACTACTTCCAGAGAAACTAACTACACAGAGGTAAAGCTAGAGAGATCTTTGAATAATGAAGTCTGAAAGGACTACTTTAAAGTTCTTAATTGTTTTAAAAATTACCTGCTCACTTACATTTTACTAGGCTGAACTTGTCCACTATTTGCCATAGTTCAGCAACAAAATTTAAGCAAATCCTCTCATTCGCCCTACTCTTTCTACTACTGCTTCCTTTCCAGGTCCTCAGTAGACTATTACCATGTCCCGCTTTCCTAGGAAGGTATGAGCAATTATGAATTGTTCAACTGCGCTGCTTTCTGGCTCTGAGATAGGCCCTTCATATTTAATTGACGTTCACATTTGTGGCCCCTTCATTCTCAATATTATTTGTGTATGTGTACTTACCTATTGCCCCATTGAAGATGCACATTTTAGAGTAGGACCGCCAATACACTCCTTTTCCCCTACAATACATGTCCTTGCACATGCAAATAACCTACTTTCATCAAGTTAATTCAGACTCATAGCAGCCCCGAGGAAGATTTCCAGGCTGTGAATCTTTCCTGGAGCAGACAGTCTCACCTTCTTCCTGCAGATCAGCTGTTTGGCGTGAACCCACCGCCTTGTGGATGGCAGTGTAATGGTTACCTGATAATGTTGTATAAGACATGGTGCTGCGTGCTCTGGGGAAAGAGAGAAAAGTAGTTCTTGCTCTTACTACTCTACTGTCTAAGTGGGGAGATGTTACAGTCACTCAAGGATAATGTGGACAATAAAGGTGGGGAGTAACCGGACTAAAACACATTGTTCTGAGTCTCAGATGGTCCTTTGAGGAGAAAATGATGCCAGAGCTCAAGACACCGTTAAGAATACAGAAGGTGTTCTATTGAGTTGATTTAAAAGAACAGGCGATAGATGTTGAAAGGTGAAAGGGCAAACCAATGCTATGAAAAGGAAATGAAAAAAAAGGATAATTTTTAAGAGTGGTGTAAGGAGTCCTAGTACAAAATGATAAGCTTGATCATTTCAAGTAGCTACAAAGGGCCAGCTTCTCTATACCTAAAGGAACAAAGTAAAATAAAACAGCAACAATAACAACAAAAACACCATATTTTTTGGGTGGGCATATGATATTTTAAAAGTAAAATTTTTGTTGCTAGTATATCAAAAATTAAATTCTTTATTTTTATTATATCTGCATAATAGATATGCAGATGAAACATTGCAATTAAAACAGAGTATGTATGACTCAAACAAACAATTAAAAGCCCAGACTCACTGCCATCCAGCTGATTCTGACTCACAGTGACTCGAGGACAGAGTAGAACTGTCACCCTTAAGGAAGTACAAAATTGTTTCCGTGGAGCAACTGGTGGTTTTGAACTCCTGACCGTGCAGATTATAGCCTGGTGTGTAACAAATACGCCACCAGGCTATAGTACTGATAAGCTTTTAGGGTATTCAGTTAAATACTATATTTAACCCATGGCCCCATCTAGGTTTTTAAGATCATCAAGTGAAATATGTATCATCTAAAGTTTTCAGGGAACTTGCAGGTTTAATCGTCCTTATCACCACGAGTGAACTCTGAGAAATCATGGCACGCAGCAGTGCTGTCCAAAACGAAACAAAACAAAACCAATTTAGTTGCTGTTGAGCAATTTCTGACTCATGGTTACCCCACGCTTGCCAGACAGAACTGTGACCCATAGGGATTTCAGTGGCTGACTTCAGAAGTAGCTGCCAGATGATTCTTCTAAGGCAGTGGTTCTCAACCTGTGGGTCGTGACCCTTTTGGGGATTGAATGGCCCTTTCATAATGGTCGCCTGATTCATAACAGTAGCGAACGAAAATAATTTTATGGCTGGGGGTCACCACAACATGAGGAAGTGTATTAAAGAGTTGTGGCATTAAGAAGGTTGAGAACCACTGTTCCAAGGCTTCTCTGGGTAGTTTCGAACCACCAACCTTTTAGTTAGCAGCTGAAAATGAATTCTTTGCACTATAGAAAGTACTATCATAAAACTAGAAGTTGGTCATTCCTGTGTGTTTTAAAATAATGGGCAAAATGGAAGTTACTTATCAACAGCCATACTCTTAATTACCAGCAAAATCATACATATATTTTGTTTATAAACAAATAAAAAGATGATTACTAGAAGATAGCATGCTCAATTGGAGAAAGCCAGGGCTTTTTGCTGGGGTAATGAGTGACAGCTATGGAGGAACATGGGCAGATCTTCCTTGCTCAGAGGGTCATTGTGAGTCAGAATCAAATCGATGACCGTGGGTTTGGTTTTGTGCATGCTTTATAAGAATGGTGGAAAACTATGATTGTTTTAATGGTCGATTAGAAGTATAACAAAGAACCTGTTCATTTAAGCAAAGCTTTTGAAAGAATTGCTCAATTTTCTGTGGGCAAGCTTCTTGCTGAGTGAATAATAGATCCCGTTTTTAGGCATCAAGCTCCTCTGCTCTCAGTTGGGATGTCTAACCTCATATTGCAGAGATAGGATGTGCTATTTGACGGTTTTATCCGATATTTAGGAAAGACATTGGTCATCTTACTGTGTGTGTGTATGTGTGTGTGTGTGTGTGTTCAGATCCATTCTTTGAGCTTTCTGTTTGTTAACCGTGGCAACCCTGACTGTCGTAAGACTCTGAATGCTCTCAGTGCCCTTGAAGAGAGACAGTCTTGGAGGACATCCATCGAGGTGGGGGCAGGGTTGAAAGACAAACTGTCCGTCCCCTTAAGCGTATGTATGGGCGTGAGTGTGTGCGCCTGTAGTTATTCTCAGTGCCCATCTCAAAGCCTAGCATACAGGGCTACAGGTAGGTTATACCCCCCTTTCTATAAAGCTTGCACTCTGATCCTGGCTCAAGTGTTGCTATTTTGATGTTAAAACAAAGGAAAATGGGGCTGATCCAGGCCTGTTTTATATTCCTCCCACTAGAAGCTGCACTCTTTACTACCCTTCCAAGTTAACTAATTGCTGCACAGTTGATACTGATTCACATGAGCCCCCGAAGATCACAGTCACCCTGTTCTTCATAGGTTTTTCAGTAATGGATCTTGCAAAAGCATATTGATAGCCTTTCTTTGTGGTTCTTCTGGGTGGATTTGAACTGCCAACCTTATGGTTAGTAGCTAAGTGCATAACTGTGTACCATCTAGGGCAGTGGCACTCAACCTTCCTAATGCCGTGACCCTTTAATACAGTTCCTCATGTTGTGGTGAACCCCCAACCATAAAATTATTTTTGTTGCTACTTCATAACTGTAATTTTGCTACTGTTATGAATTGTAATGGAAATATCTGATATGCAGGATGTATTTTCATTGTTACAAATTGAGCATATGTAATCAAAGAATTGTGATTAATCACAAAATAATATGTAATTATATATTGTGCAATATTTATTTCTAATTACACATATATGAAATTGTGTCTTGAAGCATGGGTAACAGTCTTCACGCCGGCTACTCGTACGTATGTGGATGTATCTACATGTGGGCAGACCCGCCTGGACACGGATAGAGGAGCGGTGTCTCGGTTCCTAAGACCTTCGGAAATGTGTGCTTTCTGATGGTCTTAGGCGACCTCTGTAAAAGGGTCATTCGACCCCCAAAGGGGTTGTGACCCACAGGTTGAGAACTGCTGATCTAGGGTCTCTTCTATATCCTGTACTCCTATAAATAAACATTCATTTCCTGAAGGAGGAAGAGTGAGTGAAGTGGAAAGGGATGAAAAACTCAGGCTGTTATGAGTTCACAGGTGTCAACAACAACAGTAAAAAAAAACCCCAAAAAACTCCAGAATAAGTTTTGGAGAGATGTGACATAAGAACATTTTATGTGCAAACTTGCTTGTGTTTGTTAATCGGCTGAAATGTCATTTGGCACAAATAACATGATCTTGAATCTAAAACAGTATTTTGCAAGTCATATGGAGTATTAATTGTCTGGTGCTCTGAAATTTCCATAGCAATTTCGTAGTTCCATTTTATTGCCTGTATTTTAAAAGATAAGTTGATTATGTCAAAGTGGTAAAAATAGATGATCACGTTTGTTGATGATGCCAGTGTCTTGTTATGGATCCTTTGTTGAGTTGGTGCCTGAAAGCTTGTCTGGTTTTTGTATGGTCTTTCATTGACACTGAGAGTAGAGTGGCATCGCTGGGAGACTGAAGTAGCCATAGTCTGGCCACACATTTGCCATCCATGAAGTAGTTTTACTCATGATATGAGAAGAGTGTGTTCTGCCAGTCATGGCCTATGACGAATGATTGGGGATGAAAAGCAGTGGCTTCATGTGGTAAAGAACTGGGTGTTATGTTCCTTCTTCCTAATAACTCTTGGTGAGGAGTTGCTGTGCTATAAACCTCAATGGACACCCTGGTAGGGTGGTGGGCTGTGCGTAGGCTGCTGACGGCAAGGTCAGCAGTTTGAAACCCCAGTCCCTATGAGGGAGGAAGATGACAGAACACTTAAATTCCAAACCCACTTGGGGACGAGGAGACACTGGGAACGATCACACGGTTGCTCACTGTGGTTTTGTGGGAAAGTTAAAGTCAAATGTCACAGTGGACTTTTAAAAATAAAGACGATGTGTGTTTGTTTGTTTCTATAGAATATTGTGTGTGAGAGAGACTCATTCTATGAGTGAATGGAAGAACTTCCCACTGATTAAGGGAAAACCCCACCATAATTTGAGAGGAATGGAAATGCATCAGGCATGAGTAATAGCCTCCAATGGAGTACCGTTCATGAATAGTCAGAGTAAGACCACATGGATCCTTAACAAGAGCTGGCTTGCAACTGATCTGTTATTTGTGGGTTTTCTTTTCAGCTACAGTATGCATTTCTCCTGCAGTACCGGCCTTTTCTGTTCTTTTTCTTCTAACAGGGATCTTACATATAGTCTCTTGGCAGCTCTTCTTTTTCCATGGTCATGAGATCCTCTGGCACAATCACCAATCTGATCTGTTAATGTTTCACACAGCCTGTTTGCATGGTCCCACCCAGTAGTTCGATGGGAGGTACAAAGCCATGAATAGATCAGCCATGTCAAGTAATTTCACTGTACCACACTGCTACCTTCCTAGCCCATTGCCTGCCACCTGATAGACATTCAGGCAACTATTTTTTGAGTGAGATGAAATTATCACACTAGGTGCTTTTTATATGTGCAAGTACCTAATTATCTTTATACCGTACATTTATCAATCTGTAAAGTAGGGACAGTGATCAAGTTGTTGAGAGGATTAAATGAAATCATGCAAACATGCGGTGCTAAGGAGCAGTCCCTGGCATTTAGCAAAACTAGTGAAGTGGTTACGAATTAGTCTGTTAAATGCAACATAAGTGGTTCGAAATCACTTCCTGCTCCTCAGGAGAAAGATGGTGCTATCAACTCCCTTGACAATTTACAGTCTTGGAAACTCACAGTCATTTGTACCCTATGCTGTATGGTACCGACTTTCTACTCCCTAGAAGAGTTAGTCTTGGGAACTACCCTATCTTGTATGATAGCTATGAGTTAGCATCTATTTAGATGGCAGCGGTATGATGAAGGGTTTTCACGTACAGAAGCATCGATTTTGCGTCTGTGGTAGAGATGTGGTGGTCACAAGTTGGAGTGAGATCCACATGTCTGACACCGAAACCACCAGAAGCTCCGAGGGAGCAAGACTGGCTTTCTACTCTTGTAAACAGTTATAGCCTCAGAAACCCACTGAGGGTCACTGAGATGGCAGTCTTGCTTTTGGTTTGGAGTTGAAATCCTCAAAGGCTCATGAAAGCATATTTGCTCCTATTTTTAAGGAGCGTATACTTATTCAGGGAAGATAATGAGGGGCTCTGGTGGTGCTGTCAGTTAAGCATCCAACTTCTACTGAGAGAGTTGGAGGTTCAAACCCACCAAGCACTCCATGGGAGAAAGGCTTGGGAAACCTTATATAGGGTTGCTATAAGTTAAAACTAACACAGATGCAGTGTGATGTTATTTATTTGTTGGGTTTTCTAGTGGTGTTATGGTTGTGCTCAGCTGCTAACCAAAAGGGAGAAGAGACCTGGCCATCTGCTGCTGAAAAGATACGGCCCAGGGAATCCTGGGGGGCCTCTTGCTTTCCCTTAAACAGGGTTGCTGTGCGAGGAGTCAGCTTACTGACAGCGAGTTTATGTTTTTATTGTGGTTGTGTATGAGTAGTGTAGATGAGACGAAAGTCCTTGCATGGCACAAAAGGTTTGCACTCCACTGTTAACCTAAATGGTGATAGTTGGAACTTATTCAGCGATTCAAAAGGCGCGGGGGCGGGGGGGGGGGGGGGGACTTATCAGAGGAATTAACATGTTACCGGTTAGGTTCAGAAATGCTCAGGATAGGGTTTTTCATGGGGTGGGGGTGGGGGGCAGCTCGTCTCAGTGGCCAAGAGGCCTGACGATCTGCTTCCCTAAACTTTACAATAAAAAAAATCCAGTGGAACAGATTTGCTTTGAAACATGGGGTGGCATGAGTCAGAATCAACTCCATGGGAACAGGAAGTGGGACTAAGTCCTTAGTTAAGCTTGGAAAATTTGATTACAACAACTTCCATGGTGGTGGAGGAGGCTTCATGGTGATGACCTCAAGGAGATAAGTGACTTTTAACTTGAAATACTTAAAGCATGTTGTGATGGTTATGGGTTATGTCAATTAAACATTCTTGGGTAAGGGTAGGGGTAGGGGCCAACCTATTAATTGGGTTACAGCCTTATGACATCTCCTTGGTATCATGTCTTTTTTAAGCGTGAGCCGACCCTGGGAACTCCCTATCTCTCTCTCCCTCTCTCTCTCTCTCCTGTCTTTTGCCCTTCTTGCTTGCTGAGACTCTGCTGGCCTCAGGGACAGCCCTGTGCAGGTCTCAAGGCTGAGAACTGTTGGCACCCTGCTCTGTTCCCACCTACCTTGGTTCCACATGAATGCACCCACAGGCCTGTGATCTTCTTGCATCCTCCCTCACCTTTCTGTGCCATTGACCTGCAGCTACCTGAGTCTGAAGAAGATCCTGGCTTGCATCAGACTTATTGTCTGCAGTTGGAGTGGACTGGAATGTGTTCTTGATATAAAATTACTTCTTGATATAAAGCTCTTTCTTACAAATTCATAAGTGTCCTGGTTTTGCTTTTCTGGAGAACCCAGCCTAACACATGTTTTCCAGTTGTCATTGGGAGTGATGCCAAAATTCTGACATTGTTTTTTTATTTTTGTAATTTTTCCTCATTGGTGTACCTCTCACAATGAGTGAATTATTACATATATTATTTGTCAAGCTTTATTTAGACAGACAAATAAATGAGTATGTTATTGGTGCCGTTGTTTTTGTGCCAGTTTTTCTGGCACATGGGTGTGTACATTGAGTTTCTTCCGAAAAGCTCTTCAAGTTTGTAGGTGTGGCTGGATATGGAGACAATTCAATACTTTTTTTCCTGGAGAATATAATGAGAGCACTTAGGCGTAAGGAGTAGTTTTAATTTACGTTTCTTAAACTCAGAGTCAGCTTGCTGAACTTCTTAGGCACTGCGGTGCAGGGATTCCTCTGGACATGGCTCAGTTAGCAGTAGCTAGCCTGTTCTAACTCCCACTCCATGGCTGAGTGGGGCTCTGCAGTTATGTGGAGCTCTAAGCAGGGCATTGGCCAATTTTACCCTCCCACTGGTTTTAAAATGGGCTACCTCAGAAGAAAGATGTGGGCATCTCATTACTATCAAGAAAAATGAGCCAGGAATTGAGTGTATCCTTTGGATCTTGAGACCCTGAACCTCTTGATCCAGGAAATAGAGCGCTGAGACATCAGAGACTCGCTGAAGGATAGAAGAGCAGCAGCAGCGGCAGAACCCAGAGCCAGAGCATGAGCTACAGCGGTGGACTTCCTGGCCTGTGGAATGAGAAAAGCTGCCTTTGTGCCTGAGACTTCCTTGTACAGTGGAGCACTTCAAGGCACTTAATCTGGTGAACTAGATTTGCAAACCCACAGAGGGAGCGGCAGTAACTGAGGGTTTCTGGACTAAGGCTCTGGCAGAATGGAGTAGTACCCTTTGGGAATTTCTTGGCAGCTTTTCAAAGGAACTTTGGAATGCCAAAGCTGGGCAGAGACTAGGGCTGTGGGCCCGAGAGGCTGCAGTTTAGAGAAAGACATGCTGGGAGGCATGGCTGAGAAGATCTGTTCCCCTCCCGAAGAACTGTATCCTGAGCGTTTCTGAACCTAACGTGTAACCTGTTAATTGCTTGAATAAGGAGCCCCAGCAATGCTGTGGGATAAGGATGAACTGCTAACCACAAGGGCTGGTAGTTCAAGCCTACCAGTACCCCCCAGGAGCAAGAAGAGGTTCCCTGCTTCTGTAGAGATGTACAGTCATGGATAGTGGTTATGGGGTAGACAGCTAACTTTAAGGTTAGCAGTTGAAAACACCTGTCATTTTTTAGGCGAAAGAGGAGGTTTTCTACTTCTGCAAAGTGTTGCCATCATAGAGGCTCACAGGGGGTTAACCTGTAGGATTGCTCTGAGTCAGAATTGATTTTGTGGCAGTGAGAGAGAATGGACCCCATAGGCATAGCTCCGCGTGGCCATTGCGGCACATTATCCAACCCTGCAAAGGTGTAGCCTCTGCAGGGGGAGGGATGGGTGGTGTCACAGTCGATGAGGCTGAGGGTCGAGGTATGCCTGACCTCTGCCTTGGGCTAATGTTGAGTTTGATCTCCTTCCTCCTTGGGCTGCCATTCTTGATTGTAATCCTGAATATACCCCGCAGTGCGTCTGCACAGAAGACATGGATCCAATCTCTTGAGAAGTTCTAGCTGCTGTAATCATTTTTCCTGGCTTGTCTACTTTTAGTCATCTCTGAGTCCCTAAGTGGTTAGCTGTCTGGCATTCTGTCTCATATATATCCAGTACTCAGCTTGTTCTAAGGAAAGTGTAGTAGACTTTTATCATTTCAACTTAGTGACTCTGGGTTGGGTTGGGTTTGCATTCTCATTTGTGGCTTTAGTGTTCATGGCTTTATATATGTTTAGCAAGAACTATTATTACCTACAAAAGGGCCTTCAGAATCTTTGTAGAAAATGGAATTAAAAGATAGAAGAAGGCTCCCATAAACTTTTGAGGCTCCCTCATGAGCCATGCCAATGTAGTGGGGGACACACTTCACAAATGAAGGAGCCTTGCCTACCTTTCAGTTTAACATCTTACTTGTTCTGTGTTTGTCTTTGCTTGAAATGTCTTAATCTTTACTGAGGTGTTTAAAACATTGAGTAAAAACTCTACTGAGGTTCGGTGGGTGTGGGTGTGGGCAGTGTCTCCGAGTAAAAAGTACCCCCTAACAGAAAGACATGTGATCAAAATATAAAATCTCCCTTCTGCCTACCTAGCAATGGTCAGGAACACCAAAACCCACTAGTCTTGTGTCAATTCGACTTCTAGTGGTGCTGTACTGTGCAGCCCAGGACGTACTTGTTGATGATGAGAACAGACAGCCTCAGTGTTCTCCCTTCGTTGGACCTGTAGGTGGGTTTGAACTGCCAACCTTGTAGCTAGCAGCCCAACATTTAACACAGTGTTACCAGGGCTGCTTCATAAGAGAAACATTTTATTTTCATTTCTACTAAATTTCATTAGAAAACTGAAAGGTAAATTGTTCAGTAAGTCAGCTCCGATTCATAAAGGCTCAAGCACCGCAGGACGGAACACTGCTCCGTCTTGCGTCCTCTTCACACTTGTTTTGTGTTTGACCCCATTGTTGTCATCGTGTCAGTCCATCTCATCGAGTCCATCTTTTTGGCTACCTTTCTACGTGACCAAAGGAGCCCCGGTGGCATAAGGCTACCCATTGGGCTGTTAACTGAAAGGTCAGTTGTTTGAAACCACCAGCTTCTCCTTGGGAGAAAGATGAGGCTTTATTCTCCTGTAAAGAGTTACAGTCTGGGAAACCCACAGGGGCAGTTCTGTTTGGTCCTATAGGGTTGCTGTGAGTGGTTAGTGAATTTCTGCCTTACCGAGCATTATACTTGTGTTGTCTTAATCCATGTTCTCTATTTTCTCTAAGTTCTAATATCCATTGCAGTGGTGCACAAAACTCACTGACAAAATTGATGATGAAAGGGTTTGTTAAGGCAGTTAAGTTGCAATTCCAGTGAGAAATGCTCAGGTTTGAGTTATGTAGCAGGACGTGTTACAAATCTTTCAGGTCTGCTAATAAATGCGCATAGGGCCTACCCTCTGCTGTACGTCCTCAACTCTGGAAGCATTCAGCTCAGACTCCCTGGGTAACAAATCTAGCTCCCTAAGCACACCACTCTAGTGGGCACTCAGTGCCCAAAGGCACTCAGCTCCACGTCTGTGGGTCAACCAGGCCGACTTCGTGAATTAAGTGCTGAGACCCCGCACCCCGCAAACCAGCCTCCTGCAGCAAAGCACTCATCGTTACTTGGGGTGAGGGATTCCATCGCTGCCCCATGCTCTGGCTTTCTGTTCTGTGGCTCCTCCTCTGATGTTATAGCTGTCCTCTGGACCCGGCGGGGGGGGGGGGGGTCTCGGGTCAGGGGATATGCTCTGTTCTTGGCTCTTGCTGGTAATGAGACCCATCCCTCCTCCTGCTTCTCAGAGTCTTCATTTTGTACACAGCAGGATGGCATTTCAGGAACTCCTGTTCTCAATAACTCACAGGTGAATCTTATTCATATCTTCCCTCCACTTTCTTAGTAAGCCCATGCAGAAAATGTTGTTTGGTGGGAGGTAGGGACTTAGGCTAGAAGAGCCACATTAGATCGTTCCCTGCCTCTGCAGGAGCTGGTCTCTTCTGATAACAGATCCAAAGTACATGAGATGAAGTCCTGCCATCTCTGCTTCCAAAGGGCATTCTGATTGCACTTTCTCCTAGGCAGATCTGTTTGTTTTCCTGGCACTTTCAGTTTTGTTTGCCAGCACCATCATGCAACTGCATCAATTCTTCTGTCTCTCTTATTCTTACAACCGAGGAGATTGAAAGTACCGTGACTTCGGTCAGGCACACCTTTGATCTAATGTGGCATCTTGCTCTTCAGGACTTAAAGAGGTCTTAGGGAGCAGATGTACGCAATGTACTAGGTAGTTTGATTTCTTCACTGCTGCTTCCATGGTCATTGGTTGTTGTTGCAAGTAAAATGAGACACCTTTAAGCTTAGGTCCATGAATCGTGCTATCTTTGGTCCAGGTGAGAATTTTGGGCTTCTTTACATTGAGTTTCAATCTGTTCTGAAAACTGGTGTTGATGACCTTTCTCAGCAAGTGCTTCAACTTTGCTTTAGCAAGCACGTCTCTGTCCTCTGCATATCTCAGGTTGTTAATAGCCTTAATCGAGTCTTCATAGAGCTCAGCTCTACTGATTATCTGCGCAGCTGGAATCTGCTGTGAAAAACAAAGCCTCAAGTTGCAACACTGAAAGATTCCATGGGCAATATGCTGACGGATCCAAGATCCAAGCAGCATGGAGAGCAGCTGGAAGAAATACAGTCACTGTACCGACAAGAAATTACTGACATCCAACCATTTCAAGAAGTAACATGATCAAGAACCAATAATAGTAAAGGAAATTCAAGCTGCCTGAAAGGCACTACTTAAAAACGAATCTGCAGAAACTGAATTGATAAGTGTGGTAAAAGGATACAACCCTGACACACAACTTTCCTGACTGTAAACCCTGCAGTATTCCTTGGTGTTCTGCTCAGAGGACTGCCTCTTTATCTGTGTACAGGTTCCGAATCAGCACAATGGAGTGTTCTGGAATCCCAGTTCTTCTGGAGGCTGGCCATTATTTTTAATGATTCAGAGTCAAATGCCTTGCATAAGCAGTAAAACAAAGCGAACCTGTCAACAAAGATCCACCAGGCGTCAGCAGTGATGTCTCTTGTTCCACATCCTCTTTTGATTCCAGTTTGAATTTCTGGCAGTTTCTTGTCAATGTGCCGTTGCAACTGCTACTGATTTTCAGAAAAAAAACAAACACACAAAACTTAACTTGTATGTGATATTCATGACATCGTTCAATAACTTCCACAATCTGTTAGGTCACCTTTTTTTTTTTTTTTGAGTGGATACAGCTATGGATCACTTCCTATCACTTGGCTCGTAGCTGATTTCCAAATTTATTCACATAGGTTGAGAAGTGCTTCCTGTGCTTCACGAGCTGCTGAAACGTTTTAATTGATATTCCGTCAATTCTTGGAGTGCTGTTTGTTGATGATGTCATTCGTGCAGCTTGAACTTCTTCAATATTACTGGTTCTTGATCATATGCTACTTCTTGAAATGGTTAAATGTCAACCAGTTCTTTTTAGTACAGTGTGTGTATTTCTTCTGTTAGATTCGGGGAAGGAGGGCGAGCAGATCCTTGGGCGCATGGAATAATCATGACCAGTTGAGATGCAAAAATGGCAAAAGGAGTTTATTCGCTAGCTCTGAGCTAGGGCTTCCTCCCTCTGCTGCCTGGCCCATTGGGGAACCTGAGTGCCCTGCTAGCCTAGCTTTTATAGGGTGAGGGAAACGGGGGAAGCCCCATATCGTTCCTTGAATTCATTGGAGGAGCTTGTGGCACCAGCGATGTCCAGCGGTGGTTGGTGAGTCGTTTCTCTCGTGCCTCCTCTATTGGTCAGTCGGTGGCGGGTTGTTGCTTGAATTTCACTGGTTAGGTCGTACTCAGGCGATGCATCCCATTGGTCAGTTTGGAACAGGCGATGTCTCATCCGACAGAGTTGCCTCAGTGACCAGGAACCTGAAACCGAAATTTAGGCCTGCCCCAGACTTTGGCTTTCTACAGCCTGTCGTGGCGCTGGTGCTGGCAGTTGTAAACCAGGACCCCACACGTCCATCTTTTTTTTTTTTTAAACAATTTATTAGGGGCTCATACAACTCTTATCACAGTCCATACATATACATACATCAATTGTATAAAGCACATCTGTACATTCTTTACCCTAATCATTTTCTTTTTTTTTTCTCTTTTCTTTTTTTACATTTTATTAGGACTCATACAACTCTTATCACAATCCATACATATACATACATCAGTTGTATAAAGCACATCTGTACATTCTTTGCCCCAATCATTCTCAAAGCATTTGCTCTCCACTTAAGCCCTTTGCATCAGGTCCTCTTTTTTTTTTCCCTCCCTCCCCGCTCCCCCCTCTCTCATGTGCCCTTGGTGATTTATACATTGTTATTTTGTCATATCTTGCCCTATCCAGAGTCTCCCTTCCCCCCCTTCTCTGCTGTCCCTCTCCCAGGGAAGAGGTCACATGTGGATCCTTGTAATCAGTTCCCCCTTTCCAACCCACTCACCCTCCACTCTCCCAGCATCGTCCCTCACACCCTTGGTCCTGAAGGTATCATCCACCCTGGATTCCCTGTACCTCCAGCCCTCATATGTACCAGTGTACAACCTCTGCCCTATCCAGCCCTGCAAGGTAGAATTTGGATCATGGTAGTTGGGGGGAGGAAGCATCCAGGATCTGGGGGAAAGCTGTGTTCTTCATTGGTGCTACCTCGCACCCTAATTAACCCATCTCCTCTCCTAAACCCCTCTATGAGGGGATCTCCATTGGCCGACACTTGGGCCTTGGGTCTCCACTCTGCACTTCCCCCTTCATTCACTATGGTATACACACACACACACATATACACACACACACACATATACACACACACACACATATACATTTACACACACACATATATACATTTACACACACACATATATACATTTACACACACACATATATATATACGTCCATCTTCTTTTGATGCTTTCTCCTTCCCTCAGTGTTTTGCTCAGAGAATCGTGCAGTGTTTCAACTCGAGGCTTGAGTTTTTACCTTCAGTTCTCTCAGGTTGATCCATGCTGAGCTGCTGCTGCTTTTTTTAGATTTCTGACTCTAGGTCTTTGCACATTTCATTTAATACTCTAATCTGTCTCTTCTAGATGACCTCTAAAATGTTCTGTTTAGCTCTTTTACTCAGAATCTTGCTCTTGATCATAGAGCAGCTAAAGCAAATGGAAGAAATGATGAAACAAGGGAGCTGAAAAGGAAATTAATGAGAATTTAAAAATAGCCCTTATCCTATTTGAGTTAAACTCCCAAACTCACTTCTATTGAGTCTCTTATGACTCATAGCAGCCCTATAGGACAGGGTAGAACTGCCTCTGTGGATCCACGGCTGTAACTCTTACAGGAGTAGAAAGCCTAATCCTTGTCTTCTGGAGCAGCTGGTGGTTTGGAACTGATGTCCTTGTGGTTAGCAACCCAACACATAAGCTCTATACTATCTTTTATTATAGAGTGATTTCATGCATACAACAGGCAGCAGAATATCTATAAATATGTCTTTATGTTGTGTCTGTCTGTATATCTGTATTATATAGCTATTTCTACAACATCTGTATGAGGAAACGGGCAAACCATGACCAGTGAGCCAAATGTAGGTCACCTACTGTATAAACTCATGTATAAGCCAAGTTTTTCAGCATTTTTAATGCAGTTTTTGTGGTTAAATCAGGTGCCTAGGCTGATATTCAGTTGGCTTATACTTGAGTATATATGATATTTTTTAAAATGAGATTTTATTGAACTTCAGCCATTCTATAAAGTATTGTTGTATGTTGCAGGTCTTAGGGATAGTGGGCTGCTCACTGCAAGATCAGCATTTCGAAACCACCAGCCAAGTGTTTGGGAGAGAGATGAGCTGTCTGCTGTTAAGAGTTACAGTCTTGGAAACCCACAGGCAGTTCTGCTCTGCTCGGCCCTGGAGGCCTGCTGTCAGTTGAAATGGACTCATAGCAAGGCATTTGGAGTTTTCGGAGATGACTAATTTTACCCTATAATGACAGCATGGAGTAGTTTGCTCATAAATAGCAAACCTTTTCTAGAGAGCCCACATAATGCCGGTACAAGAGTAATAAAATGTGCATCCATGAATGCACCACCCAAATGAAGACGTTATTTATATTGAAAAGCATTTGCATCCCTCCACTGTGTGCCCCTTCCTAGGTTCGTGCCCTTTTTTCTTCCTTAGAAGAAAGTGATGACCTTAATTTTCTGTTTGTTGTTTGCCTGCTTTTCATTACAAATTTGCTGTACAGTTGTATCTCTAAGCAGTGTAGTATAAGAGTTTATGTATATTAAATTCTTTGAGATTTTGAAATTGATACCATCCTGTAACAATTCTTTCATAACTTCTTTTCTTTCTTTACATTTGGTTTATAAGATTAATCTTTTATGAACCCTCTAAAGTGAATTTAGTGTTAATACTCAGGGATCGGTAGCATATCCTAATGTAAACTTTGAGCTACCAGAAATCATTGCTTTCCGGTTAAAGAGAGGGCAAGAAATACAGCACATGCTTTCTATGTGTAGAGTGAGGCTTACTAAGTAAATTCAATTAGCACTATAAGCATGCTCTATGGCCCATATGAAGTAGCCCATGTTTCTATGCAATAATTTTCTTTGTGAGCTCTTTGTATAGTGTTGCTGTAAGTCAGACTCTCCTCATCGTCAGCGAGTTTGAGTTATATTCTTAGTGATTCAAGGTGAGATAAGACCTCAGTGAGAGGTTACAAGTGAGAAACTTAGTCTTAGAGCAATACGATGATTTGACCAAGTTCATAAACCATACAACTGGTTGTTGCATGAACTTCTATTAAATTTAGCTTTGCCTGACAACAGAGACTTTTTCTTTTAATGTACCACTTTTTTAAAAAATTAAAAAAAGATAGAGATTATTATATCAAAGAAAATGAAGTGTTGTAGGCCCCTTTGTAGGACACAATAGAGGCCAACCCCCTTCCCCGCCACCCCACCCACACTCTTTCACCTGTGTTCCACAGGAGCCTTTCTCGTTTGTTTTTATTATTATTATAAGCAGGCAGATTGGAAGGATTTGTAAACCAAAACACAGCTGGTAAGTCTAAATTTAGGCCTATCAAGATGAGTGTCCCTCTTAACAACATGGTTTCTCAAACTCTTTCCACTTTAAGTTGCTTTTTTTTTTTTTTAACCAGATGTCTCTTGGTGTGTGCGTTTCTTGTACATCAGCAATTTTATTTGCATGGCCTTTTCATGCCAGTATTCTGATTTATCGCACTTCACACATTGGTTCTCCCCCCTCCCCACAACACTTATAAAAGGAAAATAGCTGTTTGTGCACAGATGGTGGAGGCAGTTTAGTATTATCAGAGTAATTCATGCTATATTCATGAGCGGTTCCTGAGTAGCATGTCAGTTAGCTGCATTTCGGAAGGATCCGTAGCAGAGCGGTCATATCTCACCTTTTAAAATCTTTCAGGGAGGGGAGAAGCAGCAGAAGCAGCCACCCCCCTCAAAAAATCTTAGAAATTCCTGGAGCTGATTGCTAAGTTGGAGAAAAACATTAGGATGAATGGAAGCAAGACTGCAATACTGTGATCACCATTCCTTCAGGCCTTTATCTTTGCTTTCATCTGCAAAGCCTTGTGTAAGTACCTTTATGCACAGGCATGGCATGCCCATGCCCGGAGTTAACCAAAAAGAACAGCAGGGAAAAGGCGCTTCTCAGTTTGGAATTGTCTTCGTAATTAAACTCCAAAATCACACTGTCAGAATCCTAATGTCATGTATTTCAATGAAGTTATTGAAATAGTTTCTCTTACAGTGGATGTTTTGGATAGGTTAAGGATGAAAGACAGTGGTTTTGACTGACAAACTAAGCTTTTCAGATATTGGCTTGACATTATCCAGATACCTACCTGAGACCATGCCCAGGATTTTATTTGGGTTTTAGGTTTGTGGGTGTGTGCAATGTACTGTTTTAAGAAAGGTGTTAACTGTTATAGAATTTCTTCTTACACAGATGATTTTTCTTAATTTTTGCTTTCATTTCTTGAGAAAAAATGAAAAGTACAGTTTTAGTTTTATAGGTTCTTAAGACAGTTGCTATATAAGCAAAATCTAAGAATGAACAAATGAGTGAAAGAGTGAAATGGGAAGGAAGGGAGAAGCCACATTGTCACAGATCTGGGTTTGGGAAGAACAAATTGCAATGGTCCACCTTCCTCCTGAAACCGTGACGCACAAAAGGTTAGATGGAATTCGTTATGGATCACCCAAACACATTTTCTTCAGTTACTCACGTTCAAATGTAAATCTTTTTAAGTATCGTCAGTGTCTTTTCTTTGCTTTTTTTGAAATGAATATAAAACATTCTGGATAGTCAGTTTTATTGAAGTTTTAAGAATGTTTTCTGAGTGATTCATAGTAATTTAAATCTTTCCACTGAACTCTTGGATGTTGCTGAGTTTCAGCCTGTAATTTTCTTCCTTTGCTGAATGTTGAAGCAGATTTTTATGACACCACACGACACTCACTGGAATTGTGAGCTTTTGTAAATTCAGGCAGATCTTTCCCACTCTACAAAAGGATGCATTTTAATCAGAAGAAATAGAATACTAAATTATGTGGTAAAGGAGTGGGCTGGAGCCTATTGGGAGGGTGAACACAAAGAACCCAAGCACATGGTTGTATGCGATGCCAGCAAAGTTTAAAGCGCAGTTGCTTGGTCAATGACAATGTGGCAGCTTTTACTTATTTATTTTTAAGGGGGACTTTACTTGTGAAATGATTGTTGAGAGATTTTTGTGCATGCTGATTTGACACTTATTTGGAAGCCCTAAAGTATAATTTTTAATGGCTACTTAGTACTCCAGGTGATATCAGTTTATAATTTATCTTGACAGTGTCGTTTTTATGGGCTTCCATGCATTATAATAAAAAAAAACACCAAAAAAACTTTTTTCCCCTATTATACCCAGGCAACTTTGGTGATTCAAGGAAGGAAAAAAATTGAATGTAACCAATAGCTGTTGTCAGATAGCGATGGACAATTACTTTTCAGTTTATCACACTGGTTCTTCCAGTCCCTGAGCACATTGCATATGAGGGGTATCCGAAAAAAGCTGGAATTGCAACTGGGTGGAATGGAGATTTTGTAGTACCCCTTTTTCCCAATAGGCAAGCATCGAGGAACTCGCTTGGGTAGTGCACCCAGTGGCATTGCCTGGGAAGGTTTCCTCTGTTCACAGTGAATTTTTCATAAAATCCATTTCACATGAACCTCATTTTTTTTGTGTGTGTGTGTGATGGCTGATTTAAGAGAATAGTGTGTGGCTGTGAAATTTTGTTTCTTGCTCAGGCATTATGCCACAGAAACTGTTACGATGTTGAACATAGCATACAAGGACAGTACAATGGGAATAACTCAAGTCTGCACGTGATTTTCTCATTTCAAAAAAGGTAAACAGGGTTAGGGTTAGGGTTAGGGTTAGGAAAAAAAAAGATATTAAAAAAAAAAAAAGGTAAACTGTCGATTGATGACAAACCTCATTCTGGACATCTGCCAACTTCCGGAAAGGAATTTGTAGTGCATTTGGAGTTAGTTCTACCCGGTCAGACTTTAATCAAGCTTTCTACTTAGAGGTCCTGAAAAGATTGCCTAATAGTGTGTGACAAACAGTTCTGATTTGTGGCAGATGGGGCTCTGGCTTTGCCACCATGACAGAGGACCCGCTCTTGCAGCCATCTCTGTGCACCAATTTTTGGCAAAAGGCAGCGTGCTTCTTTTGCCCACGCACGTTCCTCACCTGACCACGCTCTGCGTGACTTGTTTTTGTTTCCATGAATGCAGAGGGACATGAAAGGACAGCAATTTGACAATGTAGAAGAGGGGAAGAAAAAACGAGGGAAGTACTGTCAGCCATATAAATAGATGAGTTTGAAAAATATTTCCAAGAATGGAATTTCAAATTTGACAAATGTACTAAGTGTAATGAAGAGTCTTTTGAAGGTGATAAGGATAGTTAGTAAAAAAAAAAAAATTAAATACATTGCTTTTGGGGAAAATTTTCCTTTGTTTAATACCGTTTTTTGGTACAACATCTATTAATATTAGTACAACGTCTACTAACATTTTCTTGTATTGTTTCTATGTCAATTTTCTTTTTCTTTCTCCTCATCCTGTCTCCCATGTATATGCAGGATATGATTTGTGTAACTGTTTTATAATCTATTTTCTTTTACAATGTTATGAGCCTTTCTAAATATGTCTCTTTTACAAAATCACTTTACATAACCGTATTGTATTTTTATTACATGAATAGTCTTTATTATATTGCACAATAGAAATATACTATAATTCGTTTCACTAATATAAACTTTTATTGGGGACAGTATAATTTTTTTGTATATCTAGTTAATTTAACTGGAAATGCCTTCTACTCCATAATCCAACTCATGCCTAAATGCGTCTTTACACAGATATTTTTGTGATCAAAATAGCTTGAATCTTCTTAAACAACGAGTGTTATTCTAAGGAGTCCTGGTAGCATAGTGGTTACACATTTGGCTGTGATCCACAAGGTCAGCAGTTTGAAACTGCCAGCTGGCTGAGAAAGACAGAGGGCTTTCTAATTGTGTGAAGAGATGCCGTCTGGGAAACCCACAGGGGTAGTTTCACCCTGTCCTCTAGCGTCACTCACTGTGAGTCGCCATAGACTCGATGGCATTGAGTATTGTTCTGGTGTCTTCGGGTAGTATCTTACATAATATTGCTTCTATTATTACATTGAAAACTTACCAAATACTTCATTATAGCCCCCTAACTTTTGATAAGCATTTAGAACATCAGTTGATTTCCGTTGAGATAAAACAAGTCGATATTATTAGTTAACCATTTTTTTCTGATTAATAATAGAAAATAAGTGTCTTCTTGAAATCACAGAATTTGTTATGCGTTACTGTATTAAGAAGGTTGACCTCTATTGTGCGCTATCCCTGGTCATTGCTACCATGAAGGCTGTATTTTCTCATTCCCACGCCTTTCCTCGTGACTTTCACACTCTGATCACCAATAATTATCATTGCCTCTTGATTGCCTCTTTGATTGAGTGCAGACTGCAGAAATTGGTAAATTTTTTCAATTTGTTTATGCTTAGAATTAGTGGTTGATGGTTAAATTTGAATACAGATGAATAAGATTGAATACAAATTTAGATACAGTTGTAGTAACTTGTTTTTCTTTTAGGTGTATGGCTGTTATCGCTGACAACACTAAACTTCAGGATAGATCTTGAATTTTTTCCCCCTAACCATATTATTGGGAGCTAATCTAGACATCATACCATTCTATAGTTCAATCATATCAAGCATTGTTTGACAATTGTTACCCAAGTCAGTTTCAATCCTCTTCAACTTCTCAGTGCTAACACAGCAAATAATACAACTGTCCAGTTCAGAATGTTCAATTTCAGTCCATTTCTGCTCCCTAATGCCTGGAATATTGATCATTATATATTCTATTTAGTTTTTGACAACTTCCAGTTTTCCTAGATTCATGCTTCATCCATTCAGCCTTCTTATTATTAATGGGTGTAGATGGCTGCTGCTTCTCTTGGCGGGGTTCTTCTCACAGCAGCAAATGGAGGTCCTGTCCGGAAAGGTTTGGTCCATCTATATCCTTAAGGTCAGCTGTACTTTGAGGAGCCAACTCT